>NC_043717.1:27761304-27820696 GCF_006229205.1 Suricata suricatta
TGAGGGTTGAGGGGGAAGGGGGAGGGGGGAAAAGAGGTGGTGGTGATGGTGGAGGGCACTTAAGGGGAAGAGCACTGCGTGTTGTATGGAATACAATTTGACAATAAAATATTATGGAAAAAAAATAAACTTTATGCAATCACAGAGAAAGATTCTAGACTTGATTTCATACAATATTCTAATTGTATATTGCTGAATAAAAATTCAAGAATAAGGATTTAAATAGTTATTTGTGCTTCCACGATTTTTCTTCAAAGAATTTACTCCTACTCTCAATACATAGTTATGCATTTGTAACTTTAGAAACAAACTACCTGTCTAGTAAAAACCCACCTGTAGTTTGTCCTCTCCAAGTAAGACTAAATCCTTATTGGGACACCTGGATGGCTCGGTGGTTTGAGTATCCATGCAACTCCTGATTTTGGCTTAAATTATGATCCAAGGGTCATGGGATCAAGCCCTGTATTGGGCTCCTCACTGAGCCTGCCTAAGACTCTCTCTCTCTCCCCTCTTCCTTCTGTCCCACTCCCCACTTGTGCTCTCTCTCTCTCAAATTAAAAAAAAAAGACTAAATCCTCGCAAAAGGCCTACAAGATACTCAGAATTTAGATCCTATATGTCCTTGATATCATTTCCAAAGGCCTATCCTTACTTTTCCCTTTTTCAACCACAGTGGACGTTTTTTGCTAAAATCAGTTAAGTAGGGATGTACTCACCTCTAAGCTTTTGTAATTTTCACTTTTTCTGTCAAGAAATTTCCACTTAGTTATAAAATGGTTTGCTTCCTTATTTCTTTTGAGTTTTGCTGAAATGTCACCTTCTCAGGAAAGATTCTCTGATCATTCTATTCTAAATGTAATGTCTCCTGTCTCTTCCTGTTTTCTTTTTCACTGTGACATTTATATAATAATGCATTATATATTTTATTTATATATTTGTACTGTCTACTGTTTCTTCACTGTAATGCCAATCCCCCCTGGATTTGTTTTGTTTATTGCTATAACTCTATACCTTAATTGCTCATGACATATATTTGTTGCTCAATAAATATTTCTTGACAAAAACAATGGATTAAGTCAAACTTTTGCAATATTTTTCTGTATAGCACTGTCATAATTACTAGAAAAGTATTTTTTTTAACTTTTCTTCTATTTATTTGTTTTTTGAGAGAAAGAGATAGAGCACAACCTGGGGACCAGCATAGAGAGAGGGAAACACGGAATCCAAAGTAAGCTTCAGGCTCCAAGGTAACAGCACAGAGCCCTATGTGGTGCTCAAACTCAGAAGCTGTGAGATCATGACCTGAGCTGAAGTCAGACACCAAATTGACTAAGCCACCCAGGCACCCCGTTACTGGAAGAGTCTTAAGAAAGAGTCCAATAGAATGGTAAATGGGAGATTACGAAGTCATATTTATATATGACTAGGATATTTATGTGCTTGATATGTGACTGGGATATTTATGTGCTTGATGCTTTATTTATTGAAAACCAAATTCCTGCTGCCAATTTCTTTTGGAAAGCAAACTTTATAAAGATGTACTATCAATTTTCTTTCCTGTTTAGAAGTTTCTTTATCTTATTACACAAAACTGTACAAATTGAAGCTGTTAAGAATTTTATAGAGCCGTCTGGGCTGGTTTGAAGCAGTTTTCCCTCATCACTCCTTGACTCTTGTTTCACCAGTTAACTCACAAGACAAATTGAACAGAAGAGCAGATGGAGTTACAACCTGTGGATGTTTCATTAGTGTCTTCATTATTCAGATGCACTCGTTTATAACACTCCAGACAGAGTCCTTGCTATAATGCATAGAAGATGGTTGATTGGCTAAATCTCTTAAGTTAACATACTCAAATATTGTCATTGTCACTGAATTTCTTTTTTTGCCCTTAATTTGGAGAGTATTTTTGTGCATTTTATTTCTTGATATAAACACAGAAGGGTGTCAGTGGGCAGGAGAAAATTGTTTGCCCTCTAGACAATTTGACACTTTCAAGGTTTCAGTATTACAGAATGTTAAGTATATTTGTCCAAAACATCACTATGGCATCAAGCCACTGACTATGGAAATTTTCATTTGTTCATGCTTAAAAATTGTTGTTGCATAGTCCAACTCCCTATTTGTGTCATTTTCCATAATTCTATGCTTATTTATTTTGATGTTACATTCCTTTATTTTTTTTGATGTCCCCTTTTCTTACTTTTTAAAAAAATTATTTATTAATTTATTTTTAATAGTTTATTGTCAAAGTGGTTTCACTCATAGGTCTAACAGGAGAAACCTAAGGGACCTAAGGGAGAGGAAGGGGGAAAGAGAGCCAGGGAGACTGAGGGACACAAATCATGAGAGACTATTTAATACTGAAAACCGTGGACTGATGGGGGAGGGGGAGGGAGAGGAAGGGGGTGGAGAAGCACGGGTGTTATATGTTACATTCCTTTAAATGTACACGTTACACATTAATGTTTAGATTATTCACCTTTTACAAAATAGAATATCTTTTAAAACAAGAGGACAGATGTTACTTCATTTCTTTAGTGACATTTCCATGTGGCTTTGAATATTGCTTATTGGTCTGAATTTTTCTTCAGTTTCTTATAAGCATGAAAACACTTGGTTTCCCAGGATTAGATATTTTGTAAGAAACAAAAGTTAGTAAACTAATTTATGAAATCTTATATACTACAATATTGAGATTTTATGTACTCTACTGTTTTGTGTTTTTACTACATTTTTGTGTGCTTTAAAATGGGAATTAAAGTGCTTTATTTCTGTGATGGCATTCACATTAATTAGGTATTTATTTACACATCAATCTCATATCTTTTATGCTTGAGACTATGCTTGATCTTAGAATCTACTATTAAAGGTAGGTTAATTAAGGTAAGTAGGTTAATAATTTATATTGTAGTTAGTAAGTATATTATTATTCTATTTTTTGCTGAAAGGCTTTCTTTGTAAACCTCATGTTAGGGTTTACCATTTATAGGTATTATAGTTCTGAGGCATATATATTAACTTACTTTATAATATCTCCTTGATTTCTAGATTCAAACTCTAATTTTTATCTGAAAAATTATAGAATTATTAAACATATCTCCATAATCTATTATATTGGGTTGACACATGATGGATATTTTATTTATTTATGTATTTATTTTTAATTTTTTAATGTTTTATTTATTTTACGAGAGAGAAAGAGAGATAGAAACAGAGCGCGAGCAGGGGAGGGGCAGAGAGGGAGACACAGAAACCAAATAAGGCTCCAGGCTCTGAGCTGTCAGCACAAAGCCTAATGTGGGGCTGGAACTTGTGAACCATGAGATCATGACCTGAGCTGAGGTCAGATGCTCCTCACAATGAGTATTTTAATTCATGTAATAAAATATATTTTTAGTTGTAATAAAATACCCAGGGTGGATATATTTTTTTAAGTAGGCTCTATTCTTATGTGGGGCTTGAACTCATGACCCCAAGATCAAGAGTTGCATGCTCTAACAACTGAGCCAGCCAGGAACCCCTATAATAAAAAAATCCAGGATGTCAGTCTTATAGCAGGAAAAACCACAACTTGTATATTTTTAGATAGTTTCTTGGTTATGAATTATTATCATTTTCCTTGAGTTTAAGGGCCTTAAAAGATAAATTATGCCAAATGCTTTTTTTGAAATGTTATTTATTTAATATCCTAAGTCAGAAGAGTCCTGAAATTTCTCACACAGGGTGAAACACAAATTTAATTTATGCACATTATAATATTTCTTAACTCAGGGAAGAACATACACTGTTATGCATCTATAAGTGCCTAAAGGTATAGTGCAACAATATCTTAAATTTTTTAAAATTTATTTATTTTTGAGAGAGAGAGAGAGAGAGAGAGAGAGAGAGAGAGAGAGAGAGAGAGAATGTGTGAATGTGTGAACAGGGAAGGGGCAGAGAGAGAGGAAGACATACAATCGGATCCGAAGCAGGCTCCAGGCTGAGCTGTTAGCTCAGAGCCCAAAAATGAGTTGAAATGTGATCCCCTCTCCTACTTTTGGATAATCTGAATGAGTTTGGATAGTTTGTATTATTTTTTCCAAACATATTTGAGAGAACTAACGAGTGAAGTCATATAGTCGAGAGTTTGTTTGTATGTGCAAAAGTCTCTGATTAAAATAATGTAACACTGCTTTGAATATGTTTTCTTGCGCCAGTCTCAATAACTTGCGTGTTTCTGAGAATATTTCCTTGTGAAAATTTTCATACTTATTAACATAAATATCCTCCTAAGATACTTATTTTATTTTTTAAATCTTTAAAATCTTCTCTAATGCTCTCTTTTTATTCTTGATATTGATGATTTGTCCCGTTTACTTTTTTTTGTTTGTTTGTTTGCTTGTCAATTTTTCCATTTTATCCGACCTGGAATTTTCTTTTTGACGTTGGTGTTCAATAATTTGACTGCATTATGCCTATAGTTGGGTTTTTATATTTACCCTATTTAGGGTGTAGAATTTCTTGAACTTGTATTTTGATAGCATTAATCAATTTTGGAGAATGCTCAGCCATTATCTTTTGCAATACTATTCGATCATTTCCTCTCTTTCTTATGGCTCTAACTGCCTTATATTAATCATTTTCACTGTGCCTTGTATGTCTCTTATGCTCCTTTCTATATTTTTTGTGGGCTTTGCTTTCTGTATTTCACCCTAAATATTTGTCAGATAATTTCAATACTGTGTTATCTGTTAGAATTTTTTAAATGTTTATAACCCAGGAACAAATCCCACTTGATCATAATGTATAATACTTTTTATATGCTGTTGATTTCGATTTGCTAGTATCTTGTTGAGTATTTTTGCATCTGTATTCATTAAGGATGTTGGCCTGTAATTCTCTTTTTTCGTTGTGTCTTTGCCTGGCTTAGGTTTTGTACCAGGAATATTGGTGTTTTGCAAGCTATTCTATCCCAGTCAGAAGCACAAGTCCCATCAAGACTCCCTGGATTTTTTTTTGACTGACACTGCATCAGGTAATAGACACAGTCATTAAATTTATTTTTAAAGCCCTAGGAAGAATCAACATTGGAAGTCTGCACAGTCCCTGGTTTCTTCTTCTGGGAAGAGATCAAAGAAAGAATGGCTGAATATGGCTAGAAAGCCTTTGCCAGTGTTCATAAACTTTCTATCCCAGCAAGGCTTTTTAGTTGCCCTTATTACACCCCAGGCAGCAACACTAGTGATCCCGATGATTTGGACCATTCCTTAGCTGCAAAGCATGTTAAAATTTTCCCAAGGTACCTTAATCCATTTAGAATGCTATAACAAAATACCACACACTGGGTAGCTTTCTTCCCACAATCCCATGGGCTGGAAGTCCAGTAACAGGGTGTGAAAGAGTAAGTGAAAGCCCTCTTACAGGTCACAGACTTTTTGTATCTCCCCAGGATGGCAGGGGATAGGAAGCTCTGTGAACTCTCTTTCATTAGAACACAAATTCTATTTAAGAGAGCTCCATCTTCATGATATAAGTACAACCCAAAAGCCCTACCCCTAATACTATTACACTGGGCATTATAATTTCAACATATGAAGTTTAGGGGGACACAGATGTTTATATGATAGCATAAGGAAATCAGAGACAGCTGCAGGGGAAGAATTTTAAAAATGATTTTCTCTAAATTTTGTTCTTGTATTGTAAACCTCAGTCCCTCGTTAGCTAAGGCTGCAGGCACACCTTCCCTCAAACTTGACTCCCACACACTCACCTTTAGGTGAGGATCTTTAGTCTCCTTAATGGTTTTTCATGAAATTATGTTAGTCCTTGAAATGTTTATTTCCTTCCCCCTTCATTAATTTCTGTGTAATTTTTTGGTGATGTAACCAGCATCTTTAAACATCTTGGCAAGAAGTTGAAATTTGTGTGCAGTAATTTCCTTTCATCTGTTTCCTCTCCCATTGCTCTACTAAAGCAATGCTCCTTATTGTGATAGGAAAAAATGATTCTCCAATGATGTCCATGCCTTAATCCACAGAACCTGTGAATATGTTAAGTTACAAGCAAAATGGAACTTTAAAGATGTAATTAGGGTTACGAATAGGTGACATTAAGGTAGAGAGAATATCCGAGATTATACAAGTAGGCCAAATATAACTATTTGAGTCTTTAAATGCATATAACCTTCTCTAGCTAGAAGCAGAAGAAATGCAGCAGAAAAATGAGTCAGAAATATCTGAAGCAAGAAACCACTTGACTATGGTTTCTGTTTGATGATGGAGAGGCCACGTGATTAGGTGACAATTAAATTAAGTGACCCCAGCTGACAGCCAGCAAGAAAATAGGAACTTGGCCCCAAGAGAAAGTTAATACTGTCAACTTGAAGAAAATTCTTCCCTAGAGCCTTCAGGAAAGAGCTTAAGCCAGTCATCACCTTGATCATAGCCTTTTGGAAACTTAAGCAGAGGTAAGCCTATGATGAAGTGGGTTCCCTAACTGCAACCATCAAGAAAGAGTTCTTGAGACATTTTATGGTGCAAAATGGTGGTTTTATTATAGCTCGGGGACAGGACCCATGGGAAGAAAGAGCTGCACTTGTGATTTTAAGTAGAAACTGATTATATATGTTTAGGTTGGCGGGGGTGGGGGGGAGGAGAGATAATGTAAGTTTCTAAAGGGATTTCTGCATGTTAAAGAAGAATTATAGGATCCTGGAGGTCTGGCTATTGTCAAGATAAGGTTGCTTTTAGACTCTAGCAAAACAGTAACATTAAGGCATCCATGAGTTTTTTGAGGAATGTCAAACTCTACATGTCTCAGATATTTATCAGTGGCTGCAAGCTGAGAGAAAATTTAATTCTTTTGCCTTTGTTCTCCTCACCATATGACTTCTGATCTATAGAAACTGTGAGATAATAAATATGTGTTTTACAGGGCTATTACATTTGTGATAACTTGTTATAGCAGTCATGGAAAACTCATACACTCCAATGCAGTTCACTCCAAGCATTTCCCACATTCAATCAAGCAACCTACAGATTCAATGCAATCCCTATGAAAATTGCAGTTATGTTTTTTTTGCATAAAAAGAAAAATCCATTCTAATATTCATATGGGATTTCAAAGAACCCTAAATAGCCAAAATAATCTTGAATAAAAGAGCAAAGCTAGAGTTCTCACACTTCCTGATTTCAATACTTATTACAACACTTCAGTAATCAGTGTAATATAAGTATAAAGACAGACATATAAGCCAATAGAACAGGATTAAGAGCCCTCACATATGTGGTCAAGTAATTTTTTACCAAGGTGACATGAATTTAAAATGGGGAAAAAAGATGGTCTTTGTAATAAATGGTATTGGTAAAACTGAATACCCACACAGAAAGAAATAAAATTGAACATTTATACTATATATAAAAAATGACTCAAAATGTATCAACAATCTAAATGTAAGACCTAAAATTATAAAACACTTAGAAGAAAACATAGCAGAAACACTTTATGACATTGGATTTGGCAATGATTTATTGTATATGACACCAAAAGCACAGGCAAGAAAAGTAAAAATAAAATGGACTGCTAAATTACATCAAAATTAGAACTTTTGTCCATAAAAGAAAACAACAGAGTAAAAAGGCAACCTAAATAATGAAAAAATATCTGCAAATCATATATATGAAAAATGATTAATATTCAAAATATGAAGATAACTCCTACAATTCAGTAACAAAAAACCAAAATAACCTAATTAAAAATGTGGCAAAGGACTTAGATATTCCTTCAAAGAAGATATAAAAATGTGCAGTAAAGCATATGGAAAGATAGTCAACATCACTAATCATTAGGAAAGTGCAAATCAAAATTGCAATGAGATACCATCTCAAACCCATCAGGATAGCTACTATCAAAAAATAATAAAGAAAAGAGGAAGAAACAAAACAACAAGTATTGGAAAGTATGTGGGATAATTTGAATTCTTGTGCACTGTCAGTGGGAATGTAAAACAGTATAGTTCCCGTAGAAAACAGTATGGTGCTTCCTCAAAAAATTAAAAAAAAAGAATTATATGATCCAGTAATTCCATCTCTGGCTATATACCCAAAAGAATTAAAAGCAGGGTCTTCATATATCTGTATGCCTATGTTCATAGAAGCATTATTCACAATAGCTATTTACAAAAGCAACCCAAATGGATAGATAATCAAAATGTGGTATATACATATAGTGGTATATACATATAGTGGTATATTATTCAGCCTTAGAAAACAGAAAATTTTGCAGTATTTAACAATATGGATGAACCTTAAGAATATAATGCTAAGTGAAATAAGCCAGCAATGCTCATACTGTAGGGGAAAAGAGATATTTCTTTAAATTAAAAAAAATTTATGTTTTTTTATTTATTTATTTTTCAGAAACAGAGAGAGACAGCACGAGCAGGGGAGGGTCACAGACAGAGGGAGAGACAGAATCTGAAGCAGGCTCCAGGCTCTGAGCTAGCTGTCAGCACAGAGCCCGACGCAGGGCTCGAACCCACGAACTATGAGATCTTGACCTGAGCCAAAGCCGGACGCTTAACCGACTGAGCCACCCAGGTGCCCCATGATATTTCTTTAAGAGAGGAAGATTTACCTGGATAGTGAATAATTTTATAAATTAGTATGAGTATTTTTGTTCATAGTTTTTTTTATTTTTAAAAAATGTTTTCCCACATATAGCCTTATTAAGCAGAGGAATTTTATAATGAGTCCTTAGAAAATAAAGATTCTGTTATGCCTTCAGTAAGCAAAATACACAATGCATTATGTAGTTTTGACTAGAACAAAAACAGTTAAATACAAGATTGTTAGGTAAATTTTCACAAACAAGTATGCACAAGGTGTAGGAAAAGACTTCAGTGATACTCAGGCAATCAGAATGTGCAGATTCATCAAGTTATCATATATTTCTTATGACAGTTTTATATGTCAACTTGTCTAAACTATAGTGCACAGTTCAAACACTAACCTAGATATTGTAAGTGAAGGTATTTTGTAGACATCGTGATGATGTGGTTGATGATGTGTGATCTACAATCAGTAGACTTTAAGTAAAGGAGATTATTCACAGTATTGTAAGTGGGCCTCATCCAATCAATAAAAATAGTATAAAAGCAAAATCAAAGTTTCCCTGAAGAAAAAGATATTCTGCCTCAAACAGGAGCATCAACTCCTGCTTGAGAGTTTCCAGCCCATAGGTTTGCCCTAAGCTTTTCAGACTTGAGACCGCACAACTGCCAGTCAACTCCCTGAAATAATTTGATCTATCTATACCTGTATCACTATCAAGATACATATAACATGTATATGGACATCTCTCTCCAACTGGTTCTGATTGTTTCTGTTTCTCTGGAGAACCCTGACTGATACAGATTTTGGTACCAGAGTGGTACTAAAGGAACATAACTTTCAGAATATGTTTAGGGGATTGATTTAGGGGGTTCTAGAATTGGTTCTGTAATCTGACTAGATTTAAAGCACTAATGATTCTATTTCCAGTATAAAGATGGCACTAAAAGTCCATGGTGTAATGTGGCAATAGATCTATGTAAACTATCACTATCAGATACTTTAAATCAAATACTTATAAAAAGCAAGTTTCTAGGTTACTATAAACTTGATACCTTAAAACATTTTTGTCAAACTAGTAAGTATAATGAGACTGGCTGCTTACTCTGAATTGCAGTGAATAAAGAGGGGAAAGACAAGGATGAGTGCAGGGCTTCATACTCCCAGCTCAAGCACCTTGTAAATGTCAGGAAAATTTCTGTATTAGTCAGCTAAGCTTCATCTTAATCCATTCAGGCTGTTATTTAAAAAAAAAAAAGTGGGGCGCCTGGGTGGCTCAGTCGGTTAAGCCTCCGACTTCGGCTCAGGTCAGATCTCACGTTCGTGGGTTCCAGCCCAGCGTCAGGCTCGGTGCTGACAGCTAGCTCAGAGCCTGGAGCCTGCTTCCGGTTCTGTGTCTCCTTCTCTCTCTGCCCCTCCCCCTCTCATGCTCTGTCTCTCTCTGTCTCAAAAATAAATAAAACATTAAAAAAATTTTTTTTAAGTTTAAAAAAAAATAAAAAATAAAAAATAAAAATCTTTAAATCCTTAATTTAAAGACTGCAACAATGCCAAAGATAATTTTGAAAAGTGAAAAAGAAAATCAGTTATGATCCCACAAGCTAACCACATTTTCATCTTTGCATATAAGCTTTAAGTTTTTCTATGTACAAAGATATTCTGCATAACTTCAGTCATGTTATATGTGATATATATACATACATACAGAAATATATAATATAAATATATATAATCTTTTATGCATCTACATACTCCATAGTTGTTATATTAAAGGCTGAATAGAAACAGGAGTAGGCAGGAGTTAAGAGTATGGGTCACACTCAAGAAATCATTTTCCTGGATTTTTTGACTAAAATCTGTAATGGTTATGCGACATAGTGTGTTAAACCAAATGCCGTTAGTGGTTGTTTCCAACTTAAAGCAGTTCAGATTTTGCTGTATGTTAGGTAAGAATAACTTACGGCTACTCTTATCAGAAACCTAAATACAATATCTTAGAAACAAATAAATAGAAACCTGAGGTGGTCAGTCCAAGGCTAATCTTGTTTTCTATGGAGACATCAGCGATTTAGGCTTTTTCTATATTTCTGCCTTTTATCCTTTTTCACATGGCACCCATCATGAGATGGCAGCAAGAATCCCAACTACCATGTCTAATACCAAACTAAAGGTCATCAACTATTTCTTCAGAGATTCCATATTTCCATATTCATAACTTGTGTGTTATGTGTTTCATATGCAAATAGAATTAAAATAAGTAATCACAGCTCTAGCAACACATGTATCTGAAAAACTTATACATGTATATATGTGTGTATGTATACATATATAATTTAAATAAAAATTAAGTAATTATTACTCAAGCAACACAATCAAGAAACTAGAAGTGGTCAAATTAGTCTAGGAAGCCAATTATCCCAATAAGTATAAGTCTTGGATGATAGCAGTCATGCGCATTCCAGTAGATGGGAGAATTTGCATGCCCTTGGAACACCAGAAGTGATGGTGATGCTGAGTCCCTTAGACCTGTGTATAAAGTGAAGATGCCTGATAACTCAGATTTTTGAAAGCTACTGCGACTGTTCCATGAGAAGCATTTGCATTAAAGTTGTTATTATATTGTAAGGACAGTTAAACAGCGGCTATTTTGGATGGCCTTAATGAAGACCAATAAAAAATATGCAGCTAATAATCAGTTATAGTAATCCAGATATAGGCTAATATAATTCAGAACAAAGACAATGACAAGGAAAAAAGGGAGACATTATTAAGAAGAACATTAAGGAAATAATTTTTCAACTTTTAACAGCTTGCATATAGAGAACATATTAAATACATCAAAAAAGTGACTTCAAGATATCCAGCCTTGATTACCGGGAAAAAAAGTCACACTCCTGAGCAAAAATATACCAGTATTTATATTTGTGAATTTCTTCAGAAATCTATTTCTTAAATGTAAAGGATTGATAGGCATCATTTGGATATGTGGTCTATAGATTATACATTTAATACATTTTACATTTAAAATCATGTTCAAACCTTTATTAAAAGTTAATGAATCTCTACTGGTTTATACTACTTTCAGCTTTCTCTAGATAGTAAGATGTAGCTTACCAGCTATTTTATTCTTTGTTGTTAGAATAAGACAACCACATCTGGAACTCTCAAAATGCCAGGCATGTAGGTTTTAAGACATTCAGATTTCTAAGTGTCAAGGCCATTGTTCCTAGTTTCTTTACTGAAAATAGCATCATGGTGAATAATTTCAAATGTCTAATTGATGATTTTTCCTGTTGTTTGGATAACAATGTTTTCTGCAATAAGTGAATTCCTCTAAAAGCCCACAGGAGCAGCAATCCCGCTTTGACATTTTCATTTATTCCATAAGATGAGTGATTTGTGAGTGAATTGAGGGAATTCTACAGAATCATTTTTTAAACTGTAGTATAAAAAAGTCTCATTGTGTAGATCATCACATACTTTCCAAAAGTTATTGGATACTTGGGAAATGGAAGAGGAAGCTGTTTTATTACTGTTTCAGTCTCTTTGAAGTTTAAAGTTAAAAATATAGTTGGTTACTTGGGAATGAATAATTAGCTTTTGGCAAAAAAAAAAACCCACTACACCTTTATAAATAATAAGAAATTCCAAATATATACAAACAACTCTGCATTTGTTTAAACTTGTTAGTTTTGGATTTTCCAAAAAGTGAAATTTTCTCTCATGAGGTGATAATGTTTAAGCTGTAATTCCTTAAATAGTGTTTTATGAAATGCCTACCTAATACAAATAAGGTTATCAGATATATATCAGGTAGAAATTTCCTGGGCCATGTGAAAAAAATTATTAATACCCATCTTAAGAAAACAAGGACTATTCAATAAAATGAGAATAGCAATCACCCAGAAAGGACAGGAGTAATCACACATGAACTATAGTTACAAGTTGAAATATGCAGCCTTAAAAAACCCAAATGGAATTCCATTTAAACAAAATGGATTTTTATATTATGCTATATTGTTTGAAAATTTATATATCTTCTCCTTAATCCATAAGGTATTAGGATGACTATTCATTACTTTCCAGTAGGGAAAAATTATTTTCAGAGGATCATGCCATTTTTTTGATTCTTTGCTTTTGACATCTCATTTTTTATGTTCTGAGAATGTGGCCTATAAAAATATGTTTGGGAGAATATATTCAATATTTTGTTTGCAGTCAAACTCAAAATTGATATTTGTAACTTCTACACAAATGAAATAGATTAATACATTGTGTCTTGTATAGGATAAAAACTTACCTTCTTACAGAGGGTAATCCCTTCCCTTCACTCTCTCTACTCATAAAAAAATGTTAATGTATTGCTTAAATCCCAACCAAGTGTACTTTTTTTGTCTTAAACAAGTATATTAAAATATTTAAGGGGCACCTGGGTGGCTCAGTTGGTTGAGCTTCTGACTTCAGCTCAGAGCATGATCTTATGGTTCCTGGGTTATGGTTCCTGGGTTTGAGCCCTGTGTCCAGCTCTATGCTGAAAGTCCAGAGCCTGAAGCCTGCTTCAGATTGTATATTCCTCTCTCTCTGCCCTTCCCCCAATCTCACTCTGTCTTCTCTCTCTCTCAAAAATAAATAAACATTAACAAACTTAAGAAACAAATGAATATTTAAAAAATAAAATATTTTACTATGATTTTTCTGCAATTTGGGTATTATCTAGGAGTTTTTGCTTTATGCATTTTATTGCTTTTTTGTTTGGTGCATAAAAATTGTGGCAGTTTTATATTCTCTGTTGATTATTAATTGCGTTACTGTAAAACTCTGTATTAGTTTTATATTTCAGTTGTAACAAATTACTACAACTCAGTGGCTTAAAATGATGCACATTTATTATCTAACAGTTTTGTAGATTAAAAATTTGACATGGATTTCACTGGATTTCAATCCACTGTATTCCTTCCTGAAGGCTTTAGGAAAAATTAGTATCTTTGACACTTTCAGCTTCCAGTGACCACCCACACTGCTTGATTAATGGACCTCTTTCTTTATCTTCAAAGCCAGTAACATTTTAACTCTGGATCTTCTTGCCATCACATCTGTCTCTGACCACATCCAGAAAAGGTTCTCTGCTTTTAAAAACTCACCTGATTGGGGTGATCATCCCAGATAATCCAAAATAATCTCCCTTTCTCTGGATCCTCAATCTCAGTCATATTTCCAAAGTCTCTCTTTTAATTCAAACTAACATATTCACAAATTATAAGGACTGGAGCATCCACATCTTGGGGTGGGGGAATATTCTCTTTTTTTGTCATAATCAATGATTTTGGTTCTGGTATGAATGCTGCCTTTTATCACAAAAAAAAATCCTCTTCTGATTGACTTTTGTTCATATTTGTTTGGTGAATCATTTCTTATTCCTTCTTTTTTCAATATATTTGTATTATCTTTCAAAAGTGACATTTTGGGGACTAAATATTTGCCCAAATATTTTTTCACTTTAATTTTTGGCATTTAGGATGAATTTATCTATGCTAATTATTATGATAACTGATATAATTGATTTTATTTCCTTCATCTTATTTTGGGTAAACCATCTATTTTTTTTTTAATTTTATTAATACAAGAGAAGGGCAGTCAATTCCTAAGTGTCCTGGCTAGGTTCAATTTAGTTTGTTAGGATACATAACTTTAGGGGCTGCCTGTATTTCAGTGATGAAGTGGTTTCTTCAAGGACTGCATGTAGCAAATTACCCAACCTCGAGATCCTATAAAGTGCAACTCTGGGTCTCTGGGATAGGTGGGAAGTTGTACTCTTTGACCCAGGTTTAAAGGAAAAGTATTAATTATTTTTAAAAAATACACTTTAAGACCTACTATCTTTTGTAGAAAACTTTCCACAAATGCATCTCAAGTTTACCTCAAATATTATCATGAGGCACATTTTTGTTAAAACCTTCCAGTCAAGGAGCTGAGTGCAAGAACAGATGAAGAACATATAGTCAAAAGACATTTTTAAAATTTATTTAAAAAAATTTTTAATGCTTCTTATTGTTGAAGGAGAGAGAAAGAGACAGAGACAGAGAGTCATAGAGACAAAGCATGAATGGGGGAGGGTCAGAGAGAGAGAGAGAGAGAGAGAGACAGAATCTGAACCAGGCTCCAGGCTCCCAGCATCAGCACAGAGACAGACACGGGGCTCAAACTCAGGAACCTTGAGATCATGACCTGAGCTGAAATCAGATGCTTAACTGACTGAGCTACCGAGGCACCCCAAATTATTTTTTAATTTAGAAAATGAGAAAAATAGAATGGATTTAGATCATCATATACTCAACTACCCTTTCTACATTCACTCTTCAGCCAACCAAAATCAGGTTTCTGTTCCAACAAGTTTTTCTAAGTACAATGGACATTTCTCTGTGCTTACATTAAATTATTTTGCTTTATTTTCAATTAACAATTTCTACCTTAATTTTTTTTCAAAACAATAAACAGTCTTACTTTCTCTCACCTTTTCAAAACTAGGTTTATCCTGACTTGGTGATTATCTGGATATAGATTGAGAAAAGATAGGAACATAAGATGACATTTATGCTTCTTGATTGGGCAGTTTAATGAATTGCTATAAGAAGGACAGTAGAAGAAAAAGGTTTTGTGGGAAAATAATTGTTAGTTTTGATCATCATGATTTTGAGATGTCTGTTATTCAAAGTTAGAGATATTCAGTAGCTAGCTGGGGGATACAGTCCTAAATAGTAAAATATATTCAGTGGAGGAATATATATATATGATATATATATATGATATGTGATATATATGATATATAATATATGATATCTATATATATATCATATATATGGCACTTTTGGCACTTGGGAGGCAACTGAAACCATGAGAGTGTACAGTAGGATAATGAAAAATAAAGCAAAAGCCATTGTTCTAAATAACACCATTATTTAAAGATTAAACAGCAGCAAATCTCATTAAGTAAGTTTGAGCATCTGGAGAAATGGGAGAAAACTCAGGAGACTGTGATATAATGAAATCAAAGGAAATATATGCCTGATAATAGAGTTGGTGGCTTATCTAATAGCCATTCCCTCCTTCAACATAGTTTTATAGAATCTAAACTGTTACATCAACAATATGCCCAGAGAAGGGGGAAATATTTACAGCCACAGAGGATGAATCATTATTGGTCTCAATAAAGTGTGATAATCTCATACTCCTTTGCTGGTGATTATTTTATAGATTTGTTTGTGACACAATGCTAGCCAATTTGAAGTTAAGAGTAAACTTCTTGAGAGTATAAAAAAAGGATTACAGCTCTGAAATTGGATATAATTAAAGGTCTTTATTATTTAAGCCATTAATAGTAAAATTTGCTGTTAATTTTAGCCAAATATTTCATACTTGAGAAATACCTTGATTAATAAAAAAATTGGGTGGCTTAAGCAACAGTCCCTAAGCTGTGTAGTATATAGAAATAAAGGAGTACAAAAGAGGGCAAGTGGTGACCGAATCATATTAGGAAGAGAAAGTTGTCACTCTTTTTATATGGAGAAAAACATGTGGTCAAATTTTCTTCTTTTATATACTGTGATTCAACCTATATGTCAAATAATGACATATTATAATAAGTGAGAGGAATTTTTATGGCATTGTCATGTGTTGTCTCTTTACTATAGCTTCCAGAAGAAAGAGGGTTGCTTAGGTTAAATGTGGATAGTCTGAGAGAACTAAAACAAAGAGAACAAATGAAACCCGAAGCTACAGAAGGAAATAAATAATAAAGATTAGAGCATAGATAAATGAAATAGAGAATAGAAAAATACAGAAATAGAAATAGAAAATAGAAATCAATAAAACTCAAATTGGAGAACCTGGATGAAATAGACATATTCCTAGAAACACAATACGAACCATAACTAAGTTATAAAGAAATGGAAAATCTGAATAGACTTCTAACTAGTAAGGAGGTTAAATCACTAATCAGAAATCTCCCAGTAACAAAAAGCCCTGGATCTGATAGTTTCACTGGCAAATTCTATCAAACATTTAAAGACGTAATAATCCTTCTCAAACTTTTCCAAATAATTGAAGAGTAGAGAACATTTCTTAACTCATTCTATAAGGCCAGCATTACCTTGATAGTAAAGCCAGACAAAAATACTGTAAGAAAAGTAAAGTACAGTCCAATATATTTTATGATAACTGAGGCAAAAATCCTTAAAAAGTACCAGCAAACAGAACTCAGTAGCATATTAAAAGAATTATAGTCTATGACCAGGTGTATTAAGGACTTATTCCTAAAATCCAAGGATGGTTCAACATACAAAAATTAATCAATCTACTATGATGCATCAACAGAACAAAGAGAAATAAAATCATCTCAACTGATGCACAAAAACATTTGACCCAATTCAATACCTTTTTCATGATAAAAATACATGAAATAAATAGGAATAGAAGGAAACTACCTCAACATAATAAAAGCCCTATATAAAAACCCCATAGTGAACATTATACTCAAAGATGAAAGACTAAAAGATTTTCCACTAAGATTCAAAACAAGGCAAGGATGCCTGCTTTGACCACTTATATTTAACATAGTAGTGGAAGTTCTGGCCAGAACAATTAGGCAAGAAAAAGAAAGAAAAAGCATTCAAACTGGAAAAGAACAAGTAAAATTATCTCTGTTTGCAGATGATATAATCTTTCATGTAAAAAACCATTCGTTAGAACTAACAACTGAATTCAGCAAAGCAGCAGGATACTAATTCAACACAATACAATGATGAACCTTAAAAACATTATGCTAAATGAAAGAACCAAGACCAAAACTGTGTCAAATGATATGCTTTCATTTATATAAAATTTCCAGGATACTTCATAGTATTATCTAACTCCCCAGACACAAAAGGCAGATTAGTGATTGTCAGGGGTCAGGGATGGAAGGCAGAATAAAGAGTGATTGTTTAATGAGTATGGAAATTCCCCTTAGGGTGGTGCACTGAATTGTATAGTTTAAAATAGTTTCATGTTATGTGAATTTCATCTAGATTTAAAAATAAATTAATAAGTGGAGGGGAAATAAAGGCTTTTTCACGCCGAGGGATTTTGTCACCAATAGACATGCTTGTAAAAAAGGTTAAAATACATTCAAAGAGAAGGAAGAAGACATAGGTCAAAAACTAAAATCAATGTGAAAAAGGAAAAGCATTAGAGAAGGAACACATGAAAGTAAAATAAAATTTTCATTTTTCTTATCCTTATTTGATTTAATAAATAACTATTCACAATAATTACAGCAACAATGTACTTAGTAATTGCAGCTTAAGGATAAGTTAAATTAATGACGGCAATGTTTTAAGGGATCAGAGGGAGGAATTCGAAATACTCTGTAATAAGGTATTACCTACGAAGTAGTGAATTAATGACAGCAATGTTTTAAGGGATCAGAGGGAGGAAGAATTGGAAATACTCTGTAATAAGGTACTACCTACGAAGTAGTGGAATGTTATATGAATGTGGACTTAAATTACTCATAAATATAGATGTATTATAAATTTTGGAGCAGTCTCAAAAAATCTTCAAAAGAAGAATAATTAACATGCCAAGAGAAGAGGAAACTGGAATTATATAAAATGTTCAATTAAAACCAAAGAAGCAAAAGACTGGACAAAAATAAGGAAAATAGGAAAGAGCTACAAATAAAATACATATTAATCCAATGATAACAATAATCACTTTAAACTGTGATGTTCTACATAAGCCAAATGAAAGACAGAGACTTAAAGAATGGTTATAACGACAAGACCAACTACATGTTGTCTACAGGAAACTCACTTTAAATATAAGAAATAACAATAGTAAAGGTGAAGGGATGAAGAAAGATACATAATGCTAACACTAATGAGAAAAGCTTGCACAGCTATATTAATGTCATATAAAACAGACTTTAGAACAAGGAAAATTAACAGGAATAAAAAGCGACATTTTTAATGATAAACTGGTCATTTCTCCAAAATGATATAACATAACAATCTGAATGTGCGTGTGCTTAATGGCAGAATGTCAAAATGAGTGAGGTGAAACTGATAGAACTGCAAAGAAAAATAGATGAAACTGCTATTATAGTTGGAGACTTCAACACCCTTCTATCAGTAATTGACAGACCAGCAGGCAGAAAATCAGAGAGGTTACAGTTGAACAGAGCAGCACCATCAATCAACCGGATCTAATTGACATTTATAAAACACTTCATCCAACAGCAGAATACACATTCTTCTCAAGCTTACATGGAACATTCAACAAAACAGACCACCTTTTGGATTACAAAACATATCTTAAGAAACTTTTTAAAGAGAGAAATCATACAAAGTATGCTCTCAGACCACAATGGAATTAAGCTACAAAGTGTAAGAAAGATAGCTGGAAAAATCCCCAAATAACTGGAGAGTAAACAACACACTTCTAAATAGCAAGTGGGACAAACAAGTCCTTTGAACTAAATAACAGTGAAAACACTACTCATCAAAATGTGTGTGATTTGGTAAACAGCATACTTAAGGAGAAATTTATAGCCTTGAATGTATATATTAGTAAAGAAAAAAAATCTAAACATAATACTCCAAGTGTTCACCTTAGGAAATTAGAGGAAGAAGAGAAATATAAACCTAAAGCAATGGGAAAAAACAAACAAACAAAAAAGTAGAGCAGAAATGAATGAAATTGAAAACAGGAAATCAGTACAAAATTAGTAAAACGAGAAGTTGGCACTTTGAAAAGATTGATGACATTTATAAAATTCTAGCCAGGCTTAATCTAGAGGGGAAAAAAAGACACAAATTCCTAATATCAGAAAAAAAAGAGGATATCATCACTGATCCCAAAACATTAAAGGCATAATAGAATATTCTGAACAACTTTATGCCTACAAACTTGATAATCTAGATAAAATAGATACATTACTTTAAAAAGGCAGCCACCACAATTCAAACAAGCAGAAATATATGATCTGAATAAGCCTATATCTATTAAAGAAGTTGAATTAATTACCCTCAAAACAAAAAGCACCAGGACCAGATGGTTTCACTGGTGAAGCCCACCATAAGTTAAGAAATTACAGCAATTCTTTACAATCTCTGCCAGCCAATAAAAGCAGAGGGAATACTTTCTAGCTCATTCTGTAAGACTAAAATTTGTTACATACCAAAACCTCATAAAAACTTTACAATAAGGGGAAAGTATAGACCAATACCTCTAATAAACATAAATGTAAAAACCGTCAACACAATATTAGCAAACTGACTTCAACAATGTACAAAATGAATAATACAGAATGACCAAGTGGGATTTATTCCAGATATGAAATTTTCATTTGGTATTCAAAAGTACATTAATATAATCAACCAATCACATCAACAAATAGCTTATTCTACTGAAGGCAGAAAATCAATACTAATCCTCTCCAATAAGTTATGATACATACTGTGAACCAACAACTGTAAATTCCTTCCTTCTCCACTACTAAAATAGAGTTGTTTTATTCCTTCTCCATCATTGTCACCTGAACTTAAGTAGTTAAGTGCAAAAATAAAACATCATTTGCTTCAAACTAGAGTTGTTACTGGAATGAGCCTGTGGGCATTTCTCATTTTGAAGGGATATAAATGCATTGAAAAAGAAAAAGAAAAAAATAATATGTATATCTTGGAGGAAAGCACCTGTATATTTAAATATGAAATAAGTGGACATGTCACTGTTGGTGTTCTTTCCCAGGAGTCCACCAGCCTCCCTCCTTCCTTTGTTTATAGAAATCTCCTTTATTCAAGTAGCAATATGTGTATCATCCTCCAAGCCTTAGTGAAACCATGATTGACCTAAACTAGGCAAAAATAATCCCATTATTATTTTGTGAGTGAATCCTTTTAGGAGTGAGAAGGTAAATGCATTTATGTGCAGAGCTATAAGGTAAAAGATACTGTAGATTCTGGAAAAGTCATACTCCTTTTAACTTTAAATGAAATTTATGTTATGAGAAAAAGATATTTGGAGATGCTTCAGTCATTTTGAGACTATGTGAGTATAAAATGAAGAATAATGTGCTGAGTGTGGCATAGGGGATATATACGGGGAAAAAGCCTAGCTATTTGCTGCCATTTCTAAGGCATTTTGCCAAGTCTGGAAACCTCCAAATTTCTTGCTATAGAGTAACTAAATGTCTTTATTGTAGAGTTTTATTTTCTTTAGTTATTAATTAGTACACAAATTACTCTGCTATAACAAAGATGGCCACATATATAATAGCTCAAACCAGACAAGGTTTTATTTTCCTGCATGTAATAATAGTCCAGTGATTCACAGGCTGTGCAGGGTGAGCAGGCTGCTTGATTCTACAACCTTGAAGAAGAAACCAGGTATATTCCACTTTGTATATTTGCCAATCCCTCCCAGCACCAGAGGTGGCGCCCTCATTAACATGGTCAGCATTGACAAGATGGCTATATCATTCATTGTTCCAACCCATAAGGAGAGTAAAACAAAAAGTGGAGGGAAAGAAATTTTACCTTTAAAATAATGTGAGCAAAATGTTGCACACATCACTACTATTCACTTCCCAGACAAATAGTCAAATTGCCACATGAAGCTTCAAAAGCTTCTGGGAAATGTGACCTTATAGTTCATGCCCACTAAAACTTTGAGTGGGTTTTTAGTTTTATATTGCTCAAAAGATATAAATGAGAAGAAAATTAAGTTTTTTTCTACATTGTTGCAACTGAAACAGTTGTCAAGGAAGAATTGATCAAAACAGTCATGTGATTCTGAGATTGTTAACAAAATAAGCATAGCAAAGAATTTAGATTGTGGAATTCATAAAGAAATATTGGCTGAATGAGCATGTCCCAACATTGAGAGGTAAAATCAAATATTAATATAGTAAATTCTGGGGTGTCTGGTTGGTTCAATCGGTTAAGTGTCTGACTTTTGATTTTGGCTTAGGTAGTGATTTCATGGTTTGTGGGATCAAGCCCCAAGTCGAGCTCTGTGCTAACACCACAAGCCTGCTTGGGATTCTTTCTCTTTCCCTCTCTCTCTCTTTCAAAATAAATAAACATAGAAAAAATTATTAAATAAAAAAGATAAAGCTTACTTAAAAATAATATAGTAAATGCTTTTTTTTCAGATATTTAAATGTTAAACTATGTGTTCTTGCAAAAAATACAAACTGATAGTGATTTTTTTTCTCTTTTCATATATCATTGATGTAGGCAACATTTTATTTAGGATTGTTTTATCTATGTTTGTAAAAGACACTGATCGGGATTTGTTCCATTTATTAAAATATACTTGCCCAATTTAGGAATCAAAGTTTTGCCAGCATCATAATTTAAGGTAAGAAATATTCATGCTTTTGCTATTTTTCATATAATTCCTTTAAGAGTCAAATGTTTCTTGCTTAATTAGTTGGTAGAATTCTCAAAGCAAGTAATCTGATCCTGGAATTTCTATGTGAGATTAGTTATAGATATTGAGCAATCAAATTTTTTATTTTTCAGTTATATTGTATCACATTTTTAAAATAAATGGCATCAATTCATTTACATTTTTTGTGTTGATAACACTTGTATGACATGTAATATTACCCCAGTTATTCCTGATATTGGAAGTCTGTGCCTTCCTTTGGTGTTTCATGGTCAGTTAGGCCAACGAGTTATAAATTACATTAGAAGTTTCCAAGAATCAACTTTTACCTTTGTTGATTTCCTGTATTTTATATTGTTTTCTATTTTTTAAATATTTGCTCATGTCTAACTTATTTCTTACTTACTTTCTCACCTGTACTGACTATTTACTATATGGATAATTCATTTTTAACTTTTTATGGTTTTATAGTGTATGCATTTTAAAGCTATTATTTTTCTTCTATACACTACTATGCCTGCATTGAACAAGTTTCACTGAGACATATTTGCAGTATCATTAGCTGGATAATCTACTTCATATTTTGTCCTCTTCTATGAATCCTGTGTTATATCGAGATATGCTTATTTTTAATTATTTTTAAAGTTTTTAATTAATTATTAAAATAATTATTTTTAAAGTTGTTTTATTAATTCCTTTGAGCATAGATAATATACTCACTATGATTACAGTTATATGATGTTTATTGGAATCTGCTTCATAAGTGAGCATATAATTAATTCTAGAAAACTTATAGATAGGTATAATAGCAGAAATATGCATTCTGTTTGGAAGTTTTATTGACAAGTGCTCTATGCAATACGTTATACATGAAAATTAGATAGTGCTCTGAAATTTTTGTATCCCTACTAAATTTTTTTGCCTAGCAGGTACTGAGAGACACCTGTTAAAAATCTCCCTCTCTGATTGTGAAGTTTATTTATCTTTTTAATTTTGTCATTATCTTTCTCAAAAATTTTAAAACATGTAATTAAAATCATAAAAATTAAGAATAGTTATATGTTTCTAGTTGACTGACCATTTTATCATTATGAGATATCTTTATAATTAATAACAATTCTTAATTTTAAGATGATTTTATCCAAAATTGGTAAAGTTGCATGTTTCTTTATTGTTGAATGTTTCCATCATATATCTTTATTAGTTTATTTAAAATTTGTATCTTCCTTATATTTAATCATTGTTTTTATTTAGTTTGATAATCTTTGCCTTCCAGTTAGAGAAGTGAGACTTTTAAAATTTTGATGTAATTACTAATGTATTTGTGTTCACTGATTGTTTCCTCTGTTATTTCCATCCTGCTATGTTTTCTATCAAGTGAATTTTTTTGTTTTTGTTTTGTTTTGTTTTCCTCTTTTGTGCGTGTATGTGTTTTCTTTTTTTACTTTTTCCATCTTTTTTTTTTTTTGGTTAAAACGTTTTCAGTTCTAAACTTTCCATTTGATCCCCCTTTACATATTTACATTTTCTCTGAGATATCCTTTGTTTAAAGAGAGTCTGTGATTGCCTCCTATATCATTTCTGTAATAGCTATTTGAAATCTTTGTCACATCATTCCAATATTTGTGTCATCTTGGCATTTGCTTTTGTTCCCTATGCATTGATTTTTGCCTCACTTATGTATCCTTGATATTTTGAATATATTATGAAATACTGAACCTTATTTAAATCCTAAGAATAACAATGATGTTTTTGTTTTAGAAGCTAGTCAATCTGGGGCGCCTGGGTGGCTCAGTAGGTTGAGCGACCACTTCGGCTTAGGTCATGATCTCATACAGTTCGTGGGTTCAGGCCCTGCGGTGGGATCTGTGCTGGCAGCTCGCTCAGGGCCTGAAGGCTGCTTTGGATTCTGTGTCTCCTTCTCTCTATGTCCCTACCCCCTTCATGCTCTGTCTCTCTCTGTCTCTCAATAATGAATAAATGTAAAAATAAAAATTAAAAAAAAGGTAGTCTACCTGCTTTTTTTCCATCTAGATTTCCATCTCAAATTCTGTGGGCTATGGTTCCAGTGACAGTTTAGTTTTCAAAGCACTTGTGGTACTGTTCTGATTTGTTTATCGCGTGCCATCATTCTGGAATCTGAGCCGTGGTCTGGTCTATTCATTAGTTTGTGTTCCAAGTTTTTGCCATGCTGAATAGGAACAGATCCACTGCATGCCCCACTTAATGATAAGCCTAAAATTTCACAAAGTTATGGGATCACTGTCCCGTATCCTCCCTCTCAGTGATAGTTCCTCCTTTCCCCTGAGTCTCCTCTTTTCATTTCTCTGTCTAGAAAGTTGGGCTTTGATTTCCTGGCTCTGCCATACCATTTCACCTATAATGAGAGGGACCACACAGTAGGAAGAAAAAGAGAAACAAATTGTGTTCCTATACTCTTGGAACCACAAATCCACTCAATAGAAATGAAACTTCCCTTAATCAGAGTTTTGGCTCCTGCTGCCACAACCACCAGACAATTGCTTGGGATTGGACAGAGACAGAACAGAGAAAATAAAATATATATTTATGAGGGATTTTCACACTGTTTCTGAATTTTAGGAGTTCCCTTTCATTCTCCTTAGCCAGAATTAGAGGGCCTCTCTGGTCTCTTTTTCTGCATTCTGGTGTCACTTTGATTCATTAACTTAAAGCTGGGAGATACTGGTAGAGAGAAAATGGTAACTGTGCTACCAGTTTGGGGGCATTTCAAATTCCAGTCGTTTTCCCTAACCTGACTGCTAATGTTTACTTTTAGAAAGCTCACATAACTGCCTTATGCACTCTATCCTGGTTTTATAGCTGTATACAGTATGAGAAATGCAATGGAATAAGTTAACTCCATCTTAATCCAAAATTGAAAGTTCTGAGGGGCTCTTTTACTTCAAGCATTCTATGAATCTCCCTCTGCTTTTTGCCACTTTCTTTCCTTTCCACTTTCTTCTTCATGAATTTTTTTTCTTACTATTTCTCCATTCTTTGAAAGAAAGGGAGCTAAGATATGCTAACAATGAAACTGAACAGGGAATGCAAATTCCAGAACCGATGGAGACTTTCAATATGAAGATAATAAGGAATGGGAAACAAACTGTAATGATGCCTTATAGAATTCCAAACAGAAGGCGAAGGGACAAAATACAATATTTTAAATTTCAAAATGCCAGATTAAAGCACAACTTCTACTCTTAATGAATTTTTTATTAGTATTTTGGTCTACCTACATAGCTAATTAAAAGTTACCAGCAAGTAAAAGTTCACACAGTGAAAATCTTAGCCTCATAGAACAAGCCATAGTATAATCTTACAGATGCTCAGAGCTATAAAGAGAATAGTATTTTAAAGCAAAACAAAAGTACATAGTCACTGAAGAGATACATTTCAGACATAATGATGAAATAAAGGTTTTGTTTAGAACAGTAAGAGACAGTGAGTAATAATCTTTAAAAAGTTCCAATAATTGTAAAATTTTGAGTTCTATTTTAATTTTCCAGTCTTATATTTTGCAATAAACACAAAAATAATATTATTTACAAAATATTTTAAGGCATTTTATTTTCATCATAAAATTAATAAATGGTGGAAATGCTAAGTTGACTTGTATTCTAAAAATGCACATAAAAAGAAAAACCCAGCAATGCCTAGCCCCAGAGGACTTTGCATTTAAATAGAAATTGCTATAAAAAAGTATTATAATAGCAGTTTAAAAGCACTGGGTATGAAGGCAGGCTTGAAAGAACACCATTAGTAATATAGCAATAATATTGCATATGTCTGAAAGCATATTAAAATGATAATGAAAATGAGGTCCATTTTTTATGAAGTGTTTATACTTAAACATCCTGGTCATCACTAGAAAACAATACAGTTAATTTTACACTTTTTCCATTCTTCTTTTTTAAATGTGAAGATTTCACAGTGGTATTTTCAACTACTTTTGGCAAATTTCCCCACACCTTCCTCTTAAAATCTTTGAAATAAAAATCTTGAAGGATTTCTCTCTCTCTCTCTCTCTCTCTCTCTCTGTGTATGTGTGTGTGTGTGTGTGTGTGTGTGTGTGTGTGTGTAATATATCAATAAAGCATCTAGTATATTGATTAATGTTAACTGAGGAGTAATGATTTTGAATAATTCTAGCCCTTTGCAAAATATACTGACATGACTAAAAAATGTGGCATATATGTCAAAAAACTATGGTTACTGTTGTCAGTGATTTTCTGTCATATATGTTGTTTAGCATTTTTTATTGTCTAGACCAAATGCTAACATCCAGGACATATAAATTAAGGAGGAGTTAAGATTCTGATTATCACAGTGTGATGATTTAATAATTGTTAGTTATAATAAAACATCATAAATAGCCTCTAGATTTATACAAGTTCACTGGTTTCACTCAAACAATATAATCAAATTCTTTGGAGGAGATTTTAAAAAATTATTAATTTTCTGTAAAAAATAATACAGGGTTGTTAGTTACAATACTTTCAATAGCTATAAACTTCAAGAGGGAGGAATAGTATTAGTATTTCCTTAATCAACTCTGAAGTTACATATTATATAGGCCTATAAAACCTATAAATGGCAGATGAATGCTTAAAGAGGGAATCATATTCTTCTCTGTAACCAGATTTTATATTACTTCCTTAGAATGTATTTCTCACATTGTGAATTATGAGAAACTTTAAGGAAGACTTATTGACATGTAGCTTTTCGCTTGATTGACAAATGTACTTATTATTTTGAGGATAATTCACTGTGACTTGAATCCTGCCAAAAAAGAAGGTAAAGGCAAGATAGCAGGTACAATACCTGTATTTTGTAAAGGACGAAGAAATGAGGAATGGGGAAAAATCCTTTGAAATAAAAACTTAAATGATGATCAAATGGCTGGTTATACAGAATAATAGTTGGACACCAAACTCCAGCTTTATAATAAATAATTTCAGAGTAAATTAAGCTGGAATGGAGTTAGCAGGCTATCTCAATGAATGCAGAGAAATATCCCTCCAAAGACACTGAATTTTAGGTGCAACTTTCATGATATGTTCACAATTGTCCACTAATTTATTGATGCTTAATTTGCATGCCAAATGTGTGGCATTTTGAAAGAAGTATGAAAGACTACTATGTTCAATCTAATTCAACCAGTATTCATGAATTCACTTATGTATTCAAGGCATTATAAAGAATACAGAAGAGATTATGAAAACTTCCCCAGCCCTCAAGCAACTTTTAAACTACTGGGGATGACACATGGTACCATTAAATACGTAATTAATTGCTGAAACAACTAGTACAAAGATTGGTTACTATAGAATTTCAGACTAGAGAAAAATAGAAAAAAAAAGTGAATGATCAGGAAGTCTTCATGAAAGAGAATGGCCTATCTGCTGTCACTGATAAAGATTTTTTAAATTTATATCCAAGAATGCATTTTAACACCATCTATGTGTAAGATTCTGTGCTCTATGGTGCAGAACATATAAAAATAATTGAAACATGTCCTCAAAGATGTTATAAGCCAAATAATGAGCTCATGAATAACTGTGATATAAGGCAAAATACTGTATGTTGCAAGTGAAACAAAATATAGAATAAAAGTATAATGAAGTTCAGAGAAGAGAGTTATCACAAATAAATAAAAATGATACAGAAAAATTACATGGCATTTAAAGCATGGCATTTCAAATGGTGTTCAAAGGAAAGGTTAGGATTTTACCTGTGTGAAGGAGAGAAGTAGTTCCACTACCTCACTAGTAAGAAACAATGTGAACAAAAGCTCTGGAGGCAGGAAAAGCACAGGTTCTATATGACATCAAATAAATAGTGGTAAATAAATGTAGAAATGGAATAAATTATCATACTGAACATTGGCCTAAAAGTCAGGAGCACCATTCTTACTTCTCTAGGTTGTGAAGAACCATTGAAGTTTAAAAAAAATGTTTATTTATTTATGATGAGAGAAAGACAGATACAGAGACAGCATGGACGAGCAGGGGAGGGTCAGAGAGAGTGAGAGAGAGAGGATCCCAAGTAGCTGGTGGATGCACTGCCTGCACAGAGCCCAACCCAGGGCTCTATCTCATGAACCATGAGATCATGACCTGAGCCAAAACCAAGAGTCAGATACTTAACCTACTGAGCTACACAGGCGCCCCAAGAACTAGTGAAGTTTTAAATAGGGAATAACTTGATTAGACCTGTGATTTACAGAAATTAGTGGAACAGAAAGTTTTAAAGATGAAATGAAAAGAAGTTCCTGTAGCCAGGTATACATGTTCCAGAATGGATATGAGAAAATTTACCCTTATAGGGGTGGGGTGCCTGGGTGGCTCAGTTGGTTAAGCAGCCAACTTCAGCTCAGATCATGATCTCACAGTTCATGGGTTCGAGCCCAGCGTCAGGCTCTGTGCTGACAGCTCAGAGCTTGGAGCCTGCTTCTGATTCTTTGTGTGTCTCTCTCTGACCCTCTCCTACTCACACTCTGTGTCTCTCTCTCTCAAAAATAAACATTAAAATTAAAAAAAAAAAAGAAAATTTACCTTTGGAAAAACTGAATGGATACAGAAAAGAACCTATCAATAGTCAATCACTTTCACTACCATAAAGCAATCTGCTATCAATAAGCCCCACTCATGTTTAAAGGTTATAATTGGTATGTAATCCCTCATTCTTTTAAAGGTTCCAAAACTTTTAGGAAAGGCTTAAAATATGAGACCAAGACAAAAAAATTTGAAAAACAAAATAAAGAAAAAAAAGGAAAATATAGGTTGAATAGTTGCTCTCAAGTGGGTACAAATTTTCTCCCATGGGACATTGTGCAATATATGCAGATAATGTGATCATTACAACTAATGACGTGCTGCTGGAATCTAGTATATGGATGCCAGAGATGGTGCTTAACATCTTAAAATTCACAAAATGTCCCCCACAATGACTATAAGGCCAAGATTAAGAAACTCTGAACAAGAAGAAGACAATAAAATAATAATAATAAATACAAACTTCTTCAAAAACAATAGAACTTAATACATCTAAGAAATAACAATAGAAGAATATTAAAAGTGAGGATTCAGTGATCATATAACTCTGAGTTTAAAAAATAATTAAATTTAAAGAATAATGGAGAATTCTAATTTCTGTTGTCATATAAAGAGCTTACAAGTCATCACTACAATCCTCACAATAAGTAAAAAGCTGAACAAACTGCAAATGAATACTTCTTAGACCCATCAGAGAATCAAAGCCACAGAGCTACAGGATCCCAAACTGAAGAGAAACAAAGGCACATAGAAAGTATCATAACTCAAGGGAGCAGGAGTTCAGGAGCAGAAACATTTATGGGAAGTAGTATACACTATTTTGATGAATTCCTGGAGGCCCAGCATGGACATAGTTGAAGGTTAAAAACTACAGTAGAGGGCCCCATACTCTGTGAGTTTTACCTCAAGGAGTCTACTGGGTTTTCACAGTGTAGATCAGAAGGAAATCCCCTTGAGCTTCCAGTAAGCAGCAAGAGGACAGGAAAAAATTGCTCTTTTGAAATTCACCCAGAGCTTCTTTGTTCTTAACAAGGTTCACCTTCAAGAGTATCTATTTTAGCGGAATCTAATTAACTACTTAACTCCAGCCCCCTCTAGCCTTCTATGTGAGGAAGGTTAACACAGACTTCAGCCCCCTCTAACTTTCCTGTCTCATCTAAAAGGGTGGTAATACCTGAGAAGCATTTGTGAAGGACACAGACCAGAACAAAGATTCACCAGTAGATTGAAATTCAATCATAGGACTACAGAACCCATCCCCTCCTCCCACATTTTACCACAACATCAGTAGGGGTCCTGTATAACAATAGGAGACTATAGTTGAAAGAATAGTATGTCTCACTTTTATTTAATAATAAGTTACAAGGGAAACGCTAAGACAACAGGGAGGATTCCAGAGGAAATATTAGCCTCTGACACCCAGAGGTACAGCCTAATGCCTAGCCAGATAAATTTAAAACCTAACAGTAAGGGACTATTTTTCTCAATTCCTTTTACTCAATATATTCATTATGTCTGGCATTCAAAAAAAATTAAAAGTCATATTAAAAGACAAAAACACAGTCAGAAAAGACCAAGCAAGCATTAAATCAGACTCATATGACAGAGATTTGGGAATCATCCATGTAGGAATGTGTATTCTGTTGTTATGAGTCATTATATAGTGCTTTCTATTTGGGAAGGTGATTAATTATTGACTGAATTTCTTTGAAAAATATAGACCTCTTCAGGTTATCTATTTCTCCTTCACGAGTTTTGATGAATTGTATCTTTAAAGAAATTGGTTAATTTCATTACATTATCAAATTTATGGTCATAGAATTAATAGTATTATTTATTCATTTAATGTCCATTAGATCAGTAGTGATGGTCCCTCTTTGACTTCTGATATTAATAAGCTATGTCTTATTGCTTTTTCTTTGAAAAAGAAGCTTGTTTTGTATGACTTACTGTGTACAATGTGATGTTTTGATATAAGTATACCCTAGAAATGATTACCACAATCAAGATAATTAACATATTCATCACTTCATATAGTTATTGTGTGTGTGTGTGTGTGCACGTGTGTGTGTATGTGTGTGTGGTGAAAATTTTTAAGATCTATACTACTGGCATATTTAAAGTGCTGATTTCCTATTTTCAATTTCATTGATTTCTGCTTTAAATCTTATTTTTAAAATTGAAAAATTTCCTTCTTACTTGTGGTGAGATTTATTGTTACTTTTAGTTTCCTAAGGTGGAAACTTAGATTATTCATTGTAGATATTTCTTCAGTTGTAATATATGCATTCAATTCTGTTGTAGGCTAGCTTGGAATGTAATGGGATAACTGCTTCTGGTATATAACAGGTTAACTTACTGAATGTTTTGTTGCAAACTGTTCCCTCATCCCTTTTCTAAGGTTTGACCAAGGCCACGCCTACAGAAAATTGCTCAGTCACTGCCCCACTGTGATTGGTTCTACTTGTCCCACTGTGATTGGTTCTTATTGTCCCACTCTGATTGGTCATTTAGAAGATCAAAGAACAAACGTGATAGGTTCCCATCAAAACTGGTGATCGGTGTGTTACAATGTAATTGGCTATCCTGGAATCCTATGGATGCCTATATAATCTCAATGTATCCACTGTTTGGGGCCATTCTCTGCTCCTTAACACCAGGGAGATCACGTTTGGCTCTAATGTCTTGCCTCGCCTTGCCTCGCTTCGCGTTTGGTGATCTTTATCATCATCCTGTTAAAATTCTATAAATTTCCCCTGAGTAGTGTTTTCATGGTACCCCACAAAACTTGGTAAATTGTATTTTCACTTTCCTTTAGTTCAAAATATTTTTAATTTCCCATGAGAATTTTTCTTTGATCCATATGTAATTTAAAAGTATGTTGTTTAAGAAAAAAAAGAAACCAAAAAACAGACTTAACAACAGAGAACAAAGAGAGGGTTATCAGAGGGGAAGTAGGTAGAGGATGGATGAAATAAGTGGAGGGGATTAATAGTGCACTAATCATGATGAGCAGCAATATATGAGTAATGTATGGAACTGCTGAATCACTATATTGTACACCTGAAACTAATATAACACTGTATGTTAACTATACTTGAATTAAAATATTATTTTTAAGGTGTGTTGTTTAATCTCCAAGTATGTTGGGGTTCTGGATATATTTCTGTTATTGGTTCCTAGATTAATTTCATTGTGGTATGATGGTGTAGCAGGATTCTTGCACAGAGAGTCATGACACCAAGGCTTTTTTTTTTTTAAGGAAGCAAATTTATTCGTGCCAGCACGGCTCAGTTAAATCCCTTCCAAAGAACTGAGCCCTGAACTGAGCCACATGACATAGCTTTTTATATATTTTTCTATTTGGTCTCCCATATATAGTAACACACAAATATGGAGTCTGATTAAGTTGTCTCATGTTCCAAGGTTGTGAGGGATGTCACATACACATATAGCCAGGTTGCCTTTTTTTACTTTTCTTTTCATTCCTTAGGGAGGATACACACCAAAATAGCATATTTTGTATGTCCTCTATTCTTTTAAATTAGTTAAGTTGTGGTTGTTTTATGATCCAGAATGTGGTCTATCTTGGTGAATGCTTTAAGTGAACTTCAGAAGAATGCATACTCTGTTAGTGTTTTGTGAAGTATTCTATAGATGCAGATTAGGGGGCACCTGGGTGGCTCAGTCGGTTAAGTGTCCAACTTTGGCTCAGGTCATGATCGCGCGGTTCATGGGTTCGAGCCTCGCGTCAGTCTCTGTGCTGACAGCTCAGAGCCTGGGGCCTGTCTTTGAATTCTGTCTCCCTCCCCCTCTGCCCCTCCCCTGCTCACACTGTCTCTCTCTCTCTCTTTCTCTCTCAAAAATAAATAAAACATTAAAAAAAAGAAAAATATAGATGTAGATTAGTCAACAACACTGTTCAGTTTATGTTATTACTGATTTCCTGCCAAATAAATTTGTCAGTTACAGAAAGAAGAATGTTAAAGTCTCCAACTATAATAGTGGATTCATCTTTTATACTTGCAGTTTTTGCAACATGTATTTTGATACTCTTTTGTTAGTTGTATGTACATAAAAGATTATTATATCTTCTTGGAGAAGTGATGATTTTATCATTATGTAATGTTCCTTTTTATCTGTGAAAATTTTCAGAAGTTTGTTTTGTCTAAGATTAATATAGCGTATTCATGTTTTCTTTTTTATTACTGCTAACATGATGTATCTTTCTCCAATCCTTGACTTATTTTTCTCTGTCTGGCTTTTTCACTTAGCATTATTTCCTCCAAGTTCATCAATATTGTCACAAATAACAGGATTTCCTTCTGTTTTAAGGCTGAATAATATCACAATGTGGGGGGACCTGGGTGGCTCAGTCGGTTCAGTGTCTGACTGGCTAAGGTCATTATCTCGCGGTGCAGGAGTTCGAGCCCCACATCAGGCTCTGTGCTTACAGCTGGGAGTCTGGAGCCTGGTTTGGATTCTGTGTCTCCCTCTCTGTCTGCACTCCGCACCCCACTCGGGCTCTCTCTCTCCCTCTCTTAAAAATAAACATTAAAAAAAGCCAATGTGTGTGTGTATGTGTAGTCATACTTTTAAATCCATCCATCCAATAATGGACACTTAAGTTGTTTCCATATCTCTGCTCTTGTGAATAATGCTGCAAAGAGCATGGGAGTGCAGATTATCTTTTCAAATTCCAGATTTAATTTTCATTGAATATCTACCCAGAAGTGGGATTGCTAAATTATATGGTAGTTCTATTTTTACTTTACTGAGAAAATTCCACTTATTTCTATAATGTCTATGCCAGGTTACATCCCACCATTGTATAGGTGTTTCCTTGTCTCCAGATCTCCTTTTCTCCACATTTTCACTAACACTTGTTATCTTTTCTCTTTTTATTAAAAGATACCATAACAATTTCCTTGATAACTTGATAATCCATGATATTAAGCCCCTATTCATGTACCTATTGGCTATTTCTATGTCTTTGGAAAAATGTTTGGGCATTTTGTTCATTTATAATTGGGCTATTTATTTATGTTTGCTATTGAGTTGTATAAAGTGCTTCTATGTGTTGGCTATTAACCCCTTATAAGATATATGGTTTATGAATATTCTTTCCCATTACACTGATTATGTTTCCATTTTGTTGATTGTTTTCTTTCCTGTGTAGAGCTTGTTAGTTTGATGTACTCCACTTATTTATTTTTGCTTCTATTGACTGGACTTTCAGTGTCATATTTAAAAAATAATTGCTAAGATTGATGTTAAGATTTTTACTTATTTTCTCCTATGAGTTTTATCACGTCTTACATTTAAGTCATTTATTTAGAGTTAATTTTTGACAATGATGGGATATAGGGATCCACTGTCATCTCTTTGTATGGTATCCTTTCAGCCACACTGTCTTTTCATTGGAGAATTTAATCTATTTACATTTAAAGTAATTATTGATAGAAAAGGACTTACTAATTCCATCTCATTAATTCTTCTATAGCTGGATTGTATTTCCTTTGCTCCTTTCTTTTTTATTGGCCTCCTTTGTGAATTAATGATTTTCTACAGTAGTATGCTGTAGTTCCCATGTCTTTTTTTCTAGTTTCATTGAGATATATTTAACATACATCACTGTATAAGTTTAAGGTGTACAGCATAATGGTTTGACTTAAAAATATTGTGAAATGATTACTGCCGTAAGTTCTGTGAGCATCCATATTGTCATACAGTTACAATTAAAATTTTTTGGTTCCCTTGTCTTATTTTTTGTGGATCAGCTGTAGAGTTTTGTTGTTCTTGCTATTATGAGGATTATATAAGACAGCTTATAGAGTACTTTTTAAGCTTCTAAGAATTTCAGTCATATATAGGGGCACTTGGGTGGCTCAGTTGGTTAAGCGGTGGACTCCTGCTCAAGTCATGATCTCTCGGTTTGTGAGTTTGAGCTCCGCATTGGGCTCTGGGCTGACAGCTCAGAGCCTGAAGCCTGCTTTGGATTCTGTGTCTCCCTCTCTCTCTGCCCCTCTCCTGCACACTCTCTGTCTCTCAAAAATAAATTGAAAAAATTTAAATTTGAAAAAATTTGAAAAAGAATTTCAATCACATATAGAAACTCCTTTTTACTCCTTGCCCATATTATACTCTGGCATCCCAATTTACATAGTTTATATTCTTTATCCACTAACAAGTTATTCTAGCTATAGCTGTTTATTTAAATACTTTTGTCTGTTAATCTTTATACTAAAGTGATTAACACATCAGCATATTAGAGTACTGGAGTATTCTAAATTTGACTATACACTTAACTTTACCCAAGTATTTCATATTTTCATATGGTTTCATGTTACTGATTAACAATCTTTCATTTTAACTTGTAGAGCTCCTTTAAACATTTCTTGTAAAGCATATCTACTGGTGATGAACTCCTTCAATGTCTGTTTTTGTGGGAAGATCTTTATCTTTTCTTCATTTCTGAAAAAACCTCTTTAACAGGTAAAGTGTTCTTGGCTGGCCAGGTGTTTTTTTGTTTGTTTGTTTGTTTTGCTTTTTGTTTTCCAGGACTTTGACTATATCTTCTCATTCTTCCTTGGCCTGCAAGGTTTCTGCTGAGAAATCTGCTCAGAGCCTTATAGGATTTTTTTTTCTCTTGTTGCTTTTAAAATTATTTGTCTTTTACTTTAGAATTTTATTATAATGTGTCTTGAACAAGACTGTTTTGGGTTAAAGTCTGGTGAGATTTTATTTCTTTAAATAAGCTGTCTGCCCCCTTTCTCCCTCTCTCCTTCTGAAATTCTAATAATTCATAAGTTGTTTCATTTGATTGATTCTCATGTTTTAGGTATGATTTATTCATTCTTTGTTCTCCTCTGACTGGATAATTTCAAATGACCTATCTTCAATTACACAGATTCTTACTTCTGCTTGATCAAGTCTGTTGTTGATATTCTCTATTGAATTTTTCATTTCTTTCATTGAGTTCATCAGTTCAGGATTTTCTGGTTTGTCTTTTTTGTCATCTCGCTCTTCTTTTGTTTCATATGCTATTTCCCTGATTTCAATGCATTTTCTTCCTGTATTCTTGTAGCTCACTAATCTTCCTTAAAACAACTATTTTGAATTCTTTCTTAGGCAAATTTTAGATCACAATTTCTTTGTGCATGATTACTAGAAAAGTATTGTGTTCTTTTTACCATGTTTCCTTGATTTTTATGTTCCTTAAATTCTTTTGTTGATGTCTTCAAATTTGAAGTCGCAGACAGGTCCTTCAGTTGTCATTGACTAGCTTCAAGAACAAAATAATTCTGTTAGCCTTGTTAGGGATTCTGAGGCTTCTTTAGAACCTTTCTACAGATATGCCTGTTCCACCCATCTAGTTCCGTCTTGGGAGAATTCTTATGGTTGCATGTCTTCTCACCATCCTGCAAAGCCAAGCCAAGTTTCAACAGCCTCCTGTTTGCTTTATGATGGTGCTGAATACTCAAATTTCTGTGATTTCTCTCAGTCCCACAGAGTTGAGTTGACTTTCAGCGTATATTCACCAGACATCTACAAGGGCTCATACTTCCTGTCCTCAGGGGCATGCACAGGGAGCCAGTCACAGTGTGGGAGGTTTGTGGGAGATGCCCACAAAGTGATGGGTGTGTTCATGGGCCAGATGGGGTGATCCACAGGGGAGGCATCCCCAATGACTCATCGGTGGGCTTTTTGATGGAATCTGCATATGCAGTTAATAGGATCTGTGTCCCTTTGATAATTTCCGAGCTCTGCCGGTTTTCCTGGCCCCTCTCTGTACCTCAGCCATGCAGTTCACCTCAGTGTTCTGGGTGAGCTAAGACAGAGTGGGCCTCATTGAAAGTATCCCACATAGATGAGGAAGCAAGGCATTCAGTCTCATACTTTCACTTTCCCTTGTGGGAGAAATTACCAGGCCAGGAGGGTCTCCCATGCCACTGATTTGTGCCTTCTTGGGGGAGTAGTAATGTGGATAAAATAAAACTGTTCCCCTTATCCTCTTCAAAGCATCTAATCTCAGATATTTTTGCTCTAACAGTGTGTTGAAACTTCTTTGCTGGACTCTCAGACTTCCACAAAAGTACTCTTGTCCACAGGTGACTGTATAAATTAGTGTTCTTTGGTAGAAAAGATAGCAGAAAACTCTTATTGTACAATTTTGCTGATGTCATTCTCAATATGGTAAATGTTAATAGTTTTTAAATCTCAGTGGTAGTGTTTGACATGTTGTCAGGATATTTTCTATATGTCTTAATTAAAAATAAATATTAAAATTATAATGCTATAACCTGAGTTTTATAAATAATATATTATATAAATAAAAGACATTGTTGAATTGATTTACATTAATCTTTTACTAATTATCTCTAAGTACTTGGATTATAGTTTATTTTAATTCCCTTCTACCCGTATTTCTATATTTCAAAACTCTTATCTAGTAAATATTTTATTGCTCTTATATAAAAAAATATGTAGAATGAACAAAGACAATTTTTAAATGATTTTATTAGCTAGGGAGCAAGAGGTCAGTTATGGAAGAAGAGTGGATTGGTGTGTTTTGTAACTGAGAGGATATGATCTTAGTATCTTGTTTTATTTTCAGCTGTTATGATCTTTATAAGCTAAAATGTTTGGGTATGCTACTAACATAGTTTCTGCTAATATACAGTACAGTTCTATTGAAGGTCTGTTTAACCATTATCCATTTCTGGCAAATAATTAATCATCTCAGAATATTAGATGTGAAAAGTCTTTAGAATCACAAATATTAGAATAGGGAGGCCCTAAAGATTAACTAATTCAAATTTTTTACAGATTACGAAAAATGAGCTCCAAAGTGATTAAATTAGTTTAGGCCATAGAACTAATAATAATGGTAGAATTGTGACTAGAATTAAGATCTCCAGACTACTTATTTCCCAGAGGATTATGTTTACTATGCATGTATTCATTTTCCCTTTACTCAAGGAAAGTCAGCAGAGAAAACCAAGAGGAAAGAAAATGGTTATATGACTTATAAAGGTGCAATTTAAAAATCATGAATATCTTTACATGAATGATTTTTTACATGAGAGTTGTGAAAATTAAATTAAATGCATTCCACATTAAAAAGGTATAACTCATACAGCTCCTCCTATTATATTACAATTCAAAGGGTATAAGTATCATCTTTAATATGAAAAGCTTCTAGTATGTAATAACCTAGATGTCAGCAGGAAACTGATGTCACATTCAAATGGAGAAAATGTGGAGAGTTTAAGGAAGAGACTATGGACAAGGGAAGTTATGGGTCATTGGAAAACAAAAAGCCATGGTGAAGATTCATGGTAGTAGAAACACTAGAAAAAGAACATATTCACCCTAGAAATGAAGGGGAAGAGGAATCTAGTGCTTACCAGAAAGAACTGTGGTTGTGTCTGTAGCTACACACAGCATTTCAAACAAAATCAGCTGTTATCTTCTTCAGAGGAACACAGCCATTGACAGCCCAAAATGGGAGTCAGATAAATAAATACCATAAATTAATTTTCTTACTGTCCTCCAATTTTCTGCCAGGGCCATTAATTGACTGAAACAAACTGGAAACCAAAGTTCAAAGGCTGCTGATGTTCCTCATAAGGGTAAAATTATTAAGAGAAGATTATATCTGGAACAACAAAGATGATCTACCAGTTCGAGATCAAGCAGTGAAAAAGAAGAGAAAGACAATGAGGAGAGAAAAACAAGGACAAGCTACAAATTATTAGGGAATTCTTCATCCATCTATCACCATATTTAACCACAATGAATTTCAGAGAGTGATACCCTCCTAAAGTCCATCTTTTGGATAACTCTAACATGAAGAACAAAGAGAACACAGAGAAACAAAGATTTCATGCACTGTAGTTGCAAGCTTAACCAATTTGGAAATAGAATAATACAGTACAGATATGTTGAATTATAAATGCCTCTAGACGTCTAGATTACTAGTACTTCACATATGAAGTTCAAGGAAAAGGTCCTTCTGGATACTTTAGAATTATCAGCATATAGATATTAAAACCATGAGAATAATGAATTTACCAAAATAGTCATTACACATAGGGTAAAGAGGAGGTACCAAAAACATCAGAGACATTCTGAAGTCAATATGTAGAATAGAGAAGAACCTGGACAGGAAAACAAAAGCAGGCAAAATTTCAGAGAAAAATAAGGAGAGCATGGTGTCATAGACACAAAGTGAAGAAAGCATTAAATTTGGGAAATATTGATCATCTGTACCAAAATAAGATGAAGACAAAGATTTAGTAATTAGCCTTAACAATGCACAAATAACCTTCCAAAAAAATTTGGTGGAGGGGCCCCTGGGTGGCTCAGTTGGTTAAGTGTCCAACTCTTGAATTCAGCCCAAATCATGATCCCAGAGTGGTGGGATTGAGCCCTGCATCAGGCTCTGTGCTGAGTGAGGAGCCTGCTTAAGATTCTTCTTCTCTTTCTCTGCCTCTCTCTACCCCACTCACACTACAATAAAAAAAAAATTGGTGGAACAGTGGGGCCAGATTCTGATTCTGATTCTGATTGAGGTAAGCTCTATAGAAATTTGAAAGGTATGTAGGATGAAATGACTACAAATTTTTAAGTAATTTCCTTGCAAAGTTCAGCAGAGGAATTTCAAGGTAGTTAAATGGCATGTGAGATCATTTTTGTAATGGGGAAAACTAGAATGTGTATAATATTGAAAATGATCCAATAGGTAAAAATGATGCAGGAGACATTGTGCAGTGAAATTCTTGAGTAAGAGAAAGTGGGTATATATAGCACAACTTTTCATCTCGGGATTGTGAGTTTGAGCCCCAGTTTGGGTATAGAGATTGCTTAAAAATAAAATATTAAAAAAATAAATTTATTCTTGATATGCTCTCATTGTTTAGAGTGCCAAGACCTGTCAGTGATTCAAGGGGAGGAATATCACTTAGCATCAAGTTTCAGGCTGATGGAGGACAGAGCCACAGGCAACAAATTTTAAGGAATGCAAATACATACAGTCTCGTGGGATCGTACTTGTAATTTTTGCTGGCCTTTAGACCAAGAGATCTGGAGTTGTCCCTTGGGTGACAGTTACAAGCTCCTTTCTGGAACGTACTGTTGAGCTCTAATGACAACTAGAAAGTGAGCAAGGGTGGTGTCTCCTTGCTTACATGCGGGGGACCAGCCCACGCACCAGAATCTAAGGGTCCCTGAGTAGTGGGTTGGTGTCGGCAAAATATCTACAAGAAAGAACACAGACAACATGAATGGTGGAAGAGACCACACTTTACTGTGAAACTTGGTGTCTTATATACCATAGGTGATTACATCTTTCTTTTAATGATTACATTGTTTGTAACTTCTTAGGAATCACATGTTTTAGAATAGATCATTGTTTTCACAGAAGAGAGAACAGAAAGTTAAAGACAGAAATGAAGTACAATACCGAAGATCAAAAAACAATTAATCAATAAAAGTACATCAGCGGGGTTCTTATTTTGCGTATATAGTGTAATATTAACTGAAGCTTATGACAAGGCTATTTTTCTTTAAAAGTTCAAACAATAGTCTGTGAGTAAGGTGCCTCTAACTAGGGGGGAAGTTTCAATCAGAAAATCTGCCCATTTACTGAAAGCACAATTACCAAGAGGCATGAATAATAGGAGAACTAACCCCAGTCTCTGAACCACTTAGGTCAAGCAGTCAAGCGCACACATTTTCAAGCAGGGGAAGCAGGGTCCCAATAGGCCACACAGCACTGCACCCCACTTTCCTAGGACCTTTGTTCTTTTGTCCTGATCCTCAAATGGAGGGGAGGGCCAACCTTTATCCAGGGTAGTGCCTTCCTAGACAAGGCTAGGGACTTTGCGATTACATACGCTCCCCCCGGAGGCTTTACCATCACAGTGGAATCACCTCCGCAGGCTTTTTGGCTGGATGGGCCCCAACACTTACATCCTCTGGGAGCACCTATTTAGCCTCTAGATGTTTGACAAACTTGAAGCTTGTCCCTGACGCTGAAACTCTGGCACAAATTAATAGGCCTTCTGAGGAAGACTGAAAGTGTGTTTCATTCTGCTACTGCAGGGCCCTGGGGGAGGAGGAGGGTGGCCTTCCAAGAAATGTCTGTTCAGTTGTTAGAGTCCTGTGGAGCTTTGGAACCACTAGCTCCCTTGGACACATAGGCCACATAATCAAGAGGTGTACTCTATGTGAACTGCACACACTCATCAGCCTTAGCAAACTGGCTGGAGAGTGTAGGGGTGAGGTGTGCTCACTGGCTTGAGAAAGTCAGCAGGAAAATTCCTTGACTGCACATGCCTGTCAGCTTCAGTAATTCAGTAGGAAAGTGCTTTGTCTGTCCAGACCTACTGACTTAAGCAAGGGCATGGGAAAATGCTGTGACCACTGAAGCTCATCAGCCCCAGCCAAGGAACTGGGAAAAATGCTGCAACTGCCTGTGCTTGCCAGCTTTTGCAGGAGAACAGGAAAATGCCCTGACCATTTGCACTTGCCAACAGTCTTAGGCTACCCTGTTTTCTTGTTTGACTCATGCAGAATAACTATAATTCCTCGACTTATTAATCTTGTGGAATCTTTCTAAAGATTGTCTAAGTCTAAGGCACAATAAAATCAATGTTAGAAGGTTATAAAATAGCTTTGGCAGTCCTTTCTGAATTTTCCCATATGTAACTGAGCAATACTACTTGTAGAGTTGCATTAAAGTTTTAGGAAATAAGTAAATGACACCCTTAGGCAACTTCTTACACATAGGAAACACTTAATGAATGTCTTTTATTATAACTTTTTGCTCAATGTACTAACCTGAAGAGTAGTACCTTTGTCTTCACATTTTAAGATACTTTAGAAAGAGAATATATATAACTATAATTGTAAACGTCAGTGATTTTTTGGTGAATAACAAAATGTAATATGTACCTTTTTCCCCCAGAAAGGATGTGACTAAATTATTTCTATACTTTGAAATACACAGTACCTAGACTATAATAAAATATGGTAATGCCATTACTATCTATCCAAATGAACAAAATGGAAATCTTGGGGACATCCTCAACTCCTCCATCTTATTTATTTTAATTTGTTAGCTGATTCTACACTACCTTTCAAGATGAATCTTCCTCACCTAGCCTCTGTTACTCTTGTCCCCTTATTCCTTATCCCCTTTTTTGTAGCCATGGTATATAGAATCTTGTTCTCTCCAAACCTTAGCATGAGATTTTCCTATCATCTGCACTACACATGTTTCCCCATTCTACATGCTGAAATCTGTAGATACATATATCAAATGTTCCCTTTTACCCATATCCCACCTTTTGTTAAGCTAACTTTTATTGAATATGTACCATGTATCAATCACTTAGCTAATGTTTATTTTTCATGCAGAACTCTCTTCATTTACTGGATATGAAACCTGGGGAATGGAGACTTAAAGTTTAAATCACTTGTCCAAAATCACACAATGGCAGAGTCGGGATTCCAAAAACTATACTATCAAGGAAATTACAGTTGATCCTGAACAACATGGAGGTTAGACCACTCTTGCAGCTGAAAATCTATGTATAACTTTTCATTCCTCAAAAATTTAACTACTATTAGCCTACTGTTGACCAGAAAGCTTATTGAAAACATGCACAATACATTAACATACATTTTTCTGTTATGTGTATTATATACTATGTTCTTACAATAAAGAAAGATAGAAAAAAGAAAATGTTATTCAGAAAATATTCAGACAGAGAAAATACATTTATAGTACTGTACTATACAAAATCTGCATATAAGTAAACCTACACTTCAAACCCATGTTGTTCAAGCGTCAACTGTATATAACTATTGTCAGTCTGTTTCTTTTTTCTGCTGTCATTTTTATTTAATACATTATGATCTGCTGAATTTTCTGTCTTTCTCAATGGATTATAAGCACTTTGAAAGTAGGCAAAGGCTCGTACTTATTTTTCACACGTGGAAACTTACTCAGCATTTGACATATTCTTGTAAATGTTTTGAATAGTTCTTTGGAAATTTATCATGTCTTTTTCTGATTAAATATTATGGTAGGGCAAAACATGTATTTTTAATATGGGGATCTGAGCTTATCCTTTAAATATGCTATATATTTGTTGCATGTGCTTCAAGAACTCAAGTTACTCAGTATCCCTAAACCTCAGTTTTAAAAATCTATCAAGTATGGATGATGATGATGATGATGATGATGATGATGATTTTAAGTTTTTGGCATAGTACATTGCTGAAATAACAGCATATAAATGAAATAAAATCCCACTTAAGCTAAGGAGATACTCTGAACAGGGCTGACACAATAATTAAAATGAAGAAACTGGACCTGTCAAAAGTAAGTTTCTTACACATGTCAAATAAAGTCAGCAACTAAAATGAGGTTAGTTCTATCAAATACAATATTCTGCTTTTAGGATTAAAATAATTGTAATAGGTGTTACTAAAGTGTTTTCTTTTGGTAAAAAGTTTGCGGAAGTAGTTTACTTTCACATTTGCCTTAATTTAATATGCATATAGACTCATCCACAGCAGCTGAGACTAAGCAATCCTGGTATTTAGGAGAAAAGAGCTTCTGTTTCTAACACTGTCATTTGAAATAGAAATAGCATTGAATGTAACACACCGCTATTTAGGTAGAAGGTCTACCTCATTACCATTTTTTCCACCTTTCTTAGAATTGGTTAGCGTGAAATAGGAGCTTCTAGGAATTTTAGGGAGTTGAGACTGTGTGAAAACAGTGGTAGAGGTCATTAGAATAAGAATTAGTAGTCATTGCAAATTCATCAGAAAAAAATGGCAGGAATTCAGGTTTCTGTGGCAAAAATTGAGTGAAATTTGAAAAGCACTTACTTCAAAAATCACTTAACCTCTCTATCCTCCAACTTTTCTTATCTAAAATGAGGAAGGTCTGCTTACAATTATTTTTTTCACAAGTATGTTGTGAGCCACTAATTGAAAAGCATTTTGAAATATAAAAACAGCATTTAAAAATTTCTATTTAAAACAAACAATGTGTTGGGGAAAATAATAAATTTTGCATTTGCTAATTTCAAGACCCATTGTTTTCAGAATTAAATACATTAAAACAAAGGAGAACAGTGACATAAAAGTCAATTTAATATTTGCAGACTTTATATATATTGTGTGATATATGTATGCAAAAAATTGTTTCCAACATTTTCACTGTAAAACTCAATTTTTAAATACTGAGATTAAATATCAGTATTAAGGGGCCCCTGCGTGGCTCAGTCGGTTAACTGTCTAACTTGGGCTCAGGTCATAATCTCATGGTTTGTGACTTTGAGCCCCACATCGAGTTCTGCATTGGGGTCTGTACTGACACTGCAGAGCCTGTCTGGAATTTCTCTCTCTCCCACTTTCTCCACCCTTTCCCAGTGCATGCACATGTGTGTGTGCACACACTCTCTCACTCCCTCAAAATAAACTTTCATAAATAATTAAATACATAAATAAATATCAGGATTAACTTATATTTCATTAAATAAGATTCTATAAAATACATTGCTATCATAAATGGAAATAAAAATTACAAAGAGCCATCAATTAAGGAATAGGAATATGGCCTTCATATATAAAAATTTTCACTTTTCCTTTTAGGATACATAGATAACAAATCTTATCCCTTAAATGTTATATATAACAGTTTATTTTTAATTTTCTCTAAAGCAGAATATAGATTTTATATACTAACTCAAATATATAAATGTAAGACTTTTAGTCAAAATATTAGATCCCTTCTGACTCTTCAGTTGTTTCTTTGCCAGTTTTAGTATTAGGCATTACTAATTTACCTATCTGAATGGTTATGCATTTTTCTACATATTGATGATCACTTCCTTGATAACTTAAGTATTTATCTTTCCATGGTACTATGTTTTTGAAACATATATATTAGTATCCATTGAATATGGTGCTATAGAAATGGGATAAAGTTATAATTCTCATGACTGATAGAGTCCAATGTGACACAGATATCTACTGCTAAGATGCTCTGTGTCCTCTAGTCTGCTGGAGTCACCTTTAACTTTAAGATTGAAATAAAACCAATAATGTCTTACAGTATAAAACCCAATGTACATGTTATCCTTGAGGACACTTGGATATCTTAAATTTCCCTTTCTCATCTCTGGCTTCATTTTCTTGCCCACTTGATCCTGAATTCTCCTTTGTGTCTCACCTTTTGTATAAGGCATCCCTCCACACACTGAAGTCTAAACTGTCTTCTTCCTGGATAATTTTGGTAGCTCAAAATTGAAACTTCATTACACAGAGTAATTTAGTTCTCTTTAAGGGCTTCTAGAGAGTGCCCTAAAGATTTTTTTCTATTGTGTTCATGATAGTCTATCAAGTTATTTTCTTTAACAAAAGGACACACAACTGAGAGAGATTACCTTGAGATCTTAGGAAGCAACTATGTCTGTGTCAGCTGTGGCTTTAAATAGGATTTTATCTCAGATACATATATATTATAAATCCTTGATTCTTTGACTCCTTTGATGGTTGAGAGCATTACAGAATTAATCGCCTCTTTAATTGGGTATAAGAACAAAGGCCTGATATCAGAATTATTTTTTCTATTTTTATTTTTTTCAGGTATAAAGTATAGTGATTTTTTTGCATTGATTATAAGATATACTTGGATTATATGTATTTCATATATATAATTTTAGAATATATTTATTGTACAAATTACTCACTCATATGAGTTCATATTTTAATATAATAATTCTGTACAGCTGATGTCATCTCTGTTTTACAAATGAAGATGCTAAAACTCAAGGTATATGTGAATTGCCCATGTTCTCTCAAACCTTAGCAGAGGTAGAATTTGGCATGGATATTCTCACTCCACTTCAGAAATCTTTCTACTACATTACTAGAGTAATTTAGAAAATGTTGGGTATGTAGAAGCTAAAGGAAAACATTTATATTACCAAAGAACAAAGTGAAAAGAACATTTAAAGAGTGGTTGGAAAATACAATGTCATGTTGATGTGGCATAGAAACTTGACTATGTGTTATTTCCAGTAATTATTAAGGAAATGCTTCACTGAGAATGAAAGGCAGACAATAACTATGAGAGGGAAAAGCTAAGGTGAACATGATAAGGCCGTCCTATCTAAAAGACCGAACACATACTACATTGTGTCAGATTCTTAATTAAAATTGTGTATTTATATGTAGACCATATATCATCATTTCATGAGAGCTTCACAGTGAAGCTCTCCTAAATAATCTAATCATTATGGGAGTGGAATATCATTAGGAAATTGGTCATATCTTATTCTCCTTGTTTCATGTAGCATCACTCATGAATTTATTAAGAAGAAACAAATTAACAGAATGTGCTTTAGGCATCTGGGGAAAAATGTTCCTGTATAAAAAAACACAAGCTATATTGGATGAGATTCTTTATGGTGCTGATGTTGAAAAAGACTCTGCCTCTACCTAAAACTTTCTTTGATATGAATACACTTTGAATATATAATAGGATATGTAAAAAGGAAAAGCAATTGCTTAAAAGCCATCCTCTCACAGTGATTTCTAAAGTTTTTCCAGTTCTGTAGAAGCATCTACAAAAATTTCTTATCAAGTTCACTCAGGACAGTAAGAAAATTTAGAAAGCATTCATGTGGTTTTTCAAAACCTAGCCAGTTATACAGAGAACAGTTTAAAATTAACTTGTACCTTATTTTCCATCTAAAATTATTTTAATTATATGTTCTCTAGCCATTTTGTCAATACAATATCAAATGGTGACTGAGGGGACAGATCCATCGTAATGAGTTGCAGAATACAAATAAGAGGTATTCCAAAGGCTATTCTGAGTTCCTTTATTTCATAAGTCCAAAGAGACTGCCTAGAGACAACCACTACGGCCATCTGTTATTAATGATTACAAAAGGTGAAATTTTGTCTTGGGACATAGTCCCTCTCCTACAAGTTGAAAGTTTAGTAGATTCTAATTTTTAAATCATAACATCTATAAACTTCTTTTTAAAGTTATCTTTCATAAATCATCATTGTAAGAGTCACCTTGGGAGTCACCTTGGGATGGCGAACGAGCGGCCATTTTTCCAGGGGCTGGAGGAGAACACGTGTACAGAAGACCCCCCTCCCCTCACCTGCAGACCTGGGATGTCCTGCCCCATTTGGAAACAGCCAATCCTGAAGCTCAAGTTTTCCCCACCCCGAGGAGACAGGCAACCTATCCTGTCCCGCCGTGACCCTAAAATGCCCTTACTTGGTAATCAGCCCCCCAAGACGAAACCTGAAACCCCTCGTCCTTAAAACCCCCACCCATCGCCAATCGTGTGTGACTTCCCTGACTCTGCCAGGTACTCGAGTCATGGAACCTTGCTCGAGGACTGCGGACCCCAAATAAAGGCCTTCTTGACTCCATAACCTGGCTTCCCTCTTTCCTTTCATCTCTGCTTCCATCTATTAAATCTTACAATCATTAAATTCTTTTTTATTATATGCACACTCTTTGAAGATACAAGACTATATAAAATAACATAAAACAAGTTTAAATGTGTACAAGTTTTGAACAAAAAGGGGAGAAAAAAGACCCAAAATAAGAAATCCCAACTAAGAAATTTAAGGCCTGATTATTTTACTGAGTGTTAAGTTTTAAGTAGATAATAAGCACTTTCAAGAATTTCATAAAATTAATGTATTTAATGATTTCTTAAAAGTTCGTTTAATATTTGCGTGTAGATCTTTTTTATATAAGCAATGCTACCTTTTCACCTGAGATCAGTGCGTTATTAGACATGATACTGGTTTATAATGAGTGAAAAATCCACCACAGCTGAAGACTATCAGCCAACAATCTCAGCAGCTGGGAGAATGAGTCCATCCTGAGGAATAATCTGGACTCTGCCTCCTGTCATCGACAATCCACTACATCCACTACAATGAGAAAGTAGAAGGTTCAGAGAGGGCTTTTAAAAATTGAAGATAAAAGCTATACCATTGAATACTGATAAACAGCTACTACAGAGAAAGCGAACTCTCAGTGGCATGAAAAGTAGCACTGTATTTAAGGAAGTACAAGTATAAATATATGTAACATTTGTTATTTATAATAATATGACGATGATGACAGAAGTAAAGCGCTTTAAGCAAAAGCTAACCATGTGGCAGAGGGCATGTAATTATTTTACATAAATAGTAGAGCCAAAGATTATTTATGGTATCCTGGGAAAATAACTACCAGTACACAAATGTAATAACCTTTCCTTCTTCTAGGCAGATTTTGAAAGGGGAAGAGTCTTACTTTAGCTTTATATACCTCAGGATCTCCTCTGCTGTAAAAATTCTTACTAATGTATAAAGAGGAAATAATGATAAACTTTCTGAAATGGAGAAGCGATTAGTGTTTTCTGGCAAAAAAAAAAAAGTGTAGTCAGTGGAAAGGTGGGTTGTGGTTATCAAATGTAATTAGGAAGAATTCTTGTGATAACTGTTTAGTATTTTGACTGTAGTGCTAGATGAAAAAAAAAGCCTACATGCATGATAAAACTGTATGAAACTAAATAAACATGCAAATATGAGCAAATACAGGAAGACAAACACACATACATATGAGTCCAAGTAAAACTGAGGAAATCCAAGTAAGATAGATGGATTGTATCAATGCCAATATATGTTTTTTTTAAGTCATTTTTGAATGCTTATTTATTTTTGATGGAAAGAGAGAGACAGAGCATGAGCAGGGAGGAGCAGAAAGAAAGGGAGACAGAGAATCCAAAACGGGCTTCAGGCTGTGAACTGTCAGCAAAGAGCCCGACACGGGACTTGAACTCACACATCATGAGATCCTGACCTGAGCCAAAGTTGGACACTAACAGACTGAGCCACCCAGGTGCCCCCAATATCCTGGTTTTAATATTGTATTATAGTTTTCCGAAGTGCTACCATCAGGGAGATAATTTACAATATCTCCATAAAACATACCATTTCCGATTTAAAAAATAATAATATAACTGGGTGTTTTTGAGGAGTAAGTTCCAGTTGAGTTCATATTATCGCTTGCTGCAATAATTTAAGGGTAAACTGAAACAGCTCGTGTTGGAAATATTAAAATATTATGTGGGCTTCCCTATATTTTGCTTATTTCTTCCAGATACTGAACACAATAGGCTGGTAATCCTTCTTCCACCAGCAATTCTACAAGCAGTTAAATGTGTCTTTGGGAAAATGCAATGACTCTGGTCAGAGTGCAAAACTTAGTGAACAATAGACGCATGCTTTTATTACTGCTGGGCCAAACCTGATCTCCCTCGTGTTAAGGAGCACAGAATGGCCCAAACAAAGGGGGCACTGAGATTGTATGGACATAACACGTCATCATTTAGTTAACCAATTAGAATTCACAGCATTGCTTGGTAGCCAACTACATTGTACTACAAAGACGTTAGTTTTGGCGGGAACCTATCATTTTAAGGTTCTTTATCCCTTTAGAATGACCAGTCATAGTTAGACACCTAAGATACCAGGAGAGACAGTGACCAGGTGACTTTTACCTGTGGACGTTACTTCAGCCAGGTCTTAGCAGAAGGGTGGGATTACTTAACAGAATCTTGAAAAACAAGTTAAACTTCAGGTTACCAGGTTCCTTATCAAGTTACATTCTTAGGATCTTTCCAGATTGCCCAATCTTTAATTATTCACCAGAGTGGGAGTTTAAATCAAACTTATATACAGTAAGCTCTCTGATATCTTATAAGTTGACCTAGTGCATTTCATAAGTTAACCTATAACAGTTAGCTGAAGAAGAGAGAACACCTTTAAGATTAAAAATAACAATGGACTATATATATTGAACACTTAGGTGTCATACATTGTGCTAACAGTATGTTCGTTAACTCTTTAATATTCAAAACAATACCTCAAGATAGCTCTTATTATTGCCAATTTGTAAATTTGCAATTTGCAATAATAAATAAATTTCTAAGGTCATAGAGCTAATGAGAGGCAGGACTGGGATTCATATTCATATATTTTTCTAAGCTTCAGGTCATTACCTCTATGGTATATTTCAGGAGCAAAGTATTGCTTAGTGAAAGTTCAGAATCTGGAGTATGTGACAAAAAATGAAGGACTATATCTTAACTGAGTATTTTGTGAATCCAGGTAGATATACAGAAGACTTAGGGAAAAGCCACTTAGAGTATAGGATAGGAGCACTAATTCAGGGGCCATCTACTCGTGCATTTCAACACTCTTCAAGGAATAACATACAGCCAGATCTCTAGGATAGGATGGAACACAGCCATTGTTGAACAATATATATTCTTCTTTTTGCAGGTTTTCTATGTGGGAAATAAAATAAATATGTCTTTTATCCCATGTAAATTACAGCTTATGTTTATGATTTGAGAGCACTGGGGAAGCCTACTGAAACCACCCTTGAAAAAGTCTTCGGGGCTTGTTTTCCCCTCAAAGGAATAGTTAACACTACTACAGGTAATCTAATAAAGAAATTAGGATTGCAGACACAATATGAGAAACATGTCAGCACAGATACAAACCAGGCATAAAAGTTACTTTTTTTCATTCATTCTGTTCACACCTCTACTTTTTCATTTCTTCCCTTTCTTCTTTCCCTTTTCTGTTTTTCTCAAATAACTTTTGATTATCATTTTCTTCCATAATTTGTTTCCTTTTTCTTCATCTCTCTCTCTCTCTGGATCTGTGTGTTATTCCATTTCCTATTACATAACAATACTGTCTGTTCTTAAACATAAATGCAGTCCCTTAATGTTTATCACTTTATTTTCATTGTAAAATATGCACTAAGCCTATCCTTACATCCCTCCCTCTCTTCTCAAAAATAATTTCCCTGTGTCTATAGCTATAGTCACAAGCTATAGTCACAAATATATAGTCACAAATATATAGTCACAATATGTATATAGTCACAAATATATAGTCACAATATGTATATAGTCACAAATATATATAGTCATATATATAGTCATATATATATAGTCATATATATATAGTCAAAAAATAATTTCTCTGTGTCTATAGCTATAGTCACAAGCTATAGCTTACACTTGAATGTATCCTTACATACTACAGTTTTATGTAATAATCAGGGAAATTATCATGATAATCTTCTTATGAACTTTTAAAATGCATTTCTCAGGGCACCTGGGTGGCTCAGTCGGTTAAGTGCCTGACTTTGGCTCAGATCATGATCTCATGGATCGTAGGTTTGAGCCCTACATCAGGCTCTGTGCTGACAACTCAGAGCCTGGAGCCTCCTTCAGATGCTGTGTTTCCCTCTCCCTCTGGCCCTCCCCCACTCATGTTCTGTCTCTCAAAAATAAATAAACATTTTAAAAAATTTAAAAATGCATTTCTCATAAAATACATGTTTCTGTTTATTCTTGAATATTTCTCATTTCTTTGCCACAATTCATATTGCACATGCTGGTGTATTTTACAGTGTGGTATATTTTTGTTTTACAAACTCAGAATTTTCTTCCTCTCAGGCATTCTCAGTAATTGTCTATTCTCCTCATGTGGGGTTATCCGAGTTTAGCCCAATGTAGGTCTTTGCTGGAAACCATCCAAGGGGCACATGTCGGCATCCTTCTGTGATGATTACAGATGTTCTCATTTTTGATGAAAGCGTAATCAAACAACAACCTACAGTTAGCTATAAGTCCCAGGATGCCTGCTTATCCTGATCGGGAAAGATGACCAGCCAACTGGTCTAGAAATTTCAGACTGAAAAACTTTATCTCCCTGGATATACAGTTGGCCAATTTAGCTAAAGAAAAGTTATAATGTAGAATCATTCTTTCATCCATATAAGAATGATATAAAAGCCACTTTTTTTGCCCTAATTAAATTTAATGTGCATCGTTCTTGGTTATTGTGGTAGTACATAAGCTACTGCATCAGCTTATATTCCTATCTCTTTTACATATTTGAGGAATCTGGATAGAAATCTTTCTAAAGTACTTCAAAGCCCAAATTTATTCAAAATCTACTCTTCAGAATAATCAGAAAAACATATTAAAAGTGTATTTAAAAGGAGAGAAGTGATTGAAGATTGCAATGAAACCTAGTTTATAATTATTTATTTAAAGGTCATTTTCATCTGATTTCCCCAGTGGCTAACAGAAAACAGAGCCCTTCAAATCCCAGCAATAATTATAAAGGACAAAGTGCACTAAAGTTCTTGATATTGGGTACTGTAGGGAACAATTTTGCCCTCAGAGACACATTATATTCCATATATAAATTCATAAAAAGATCTTTCAATTCATTTAAGCTCATTCCAATTGCCATTTTTAACAGTCTGTCAGCTATATTTAACAGTTTAGAAATCTATTTCCTTTGAATTTGCCCATCGTGACAATTATTAATCATTTTTTATTTAACATTTTCAAAGCTCCAGAGATATTGAATATATGATATGGACTCATTCAGCATATCTTTCTGAAGCAACAGATGCCTCATAACCTCAAATAAATAACCAATGTTCTTAAAGTAATAATAAGTAGAAGCCATCTACTTTTCTAAGCCAAATAAAGTAATGAACATCAAAATAAACACTTACTGGGCAGAGGAAAAAATAATTAATCAATTGACAATGATGTGGATAAAAGAAGCCAGAATTTTTCTAAACTCATAAAAGATCAAAGAACAATTACCACAGAGCTGCATACCTAAATGCACATTATTACCTTGGGTAAAATCTTGGAACTTTAGAGTTACAAGGAAACTTACAGCAAGGATTTTCAATGTTTTCAAGGGTCAAGGCTCTTTAATGCATCTGACTCTCTTTTATGAGCCTTCTCTTTAGAAAAATGTACACCTGAAGTGTTTTTAACATTTTACTTAACCATAGGTAGTTTAAAGAAAATCTGAAGATGTCTTAGGGGCCATATATTCCAGGTTGAAAACCCTGTCTTAGATGTAGCCAGGCCATATATTTAATATGATGCATTTATCAGCTTTATCACATACATAAATGATGATCTCATCTTTCTTGAATACCACTAGTGTAAGCACAGTCACTACTGTAACAACATATTTGATTTTTTGGATATACATAATTGTTTAAAAGAAGTTCTTTCTTCCTTCTATTTAACTGAAGTCTGCTTCTTTTATAGGTCTATTCACTGCTACTTATTCATCCTTTTCATGTGATAGCCTTAAAACATAACATATAGTTATAATAGCCTTCCTAGGCTTTCTTTTGTTCAGGCCAAATATCTCCCAAACCTTCAGTCATTACTCATAAATCCTGATTTTGCAAGTCCTTAAAAACTCTGAATGTTCTCTGAGTATTCCACTCTGAAAATATTCTTCTTAAAATGTAGCAACCAAAGAGAAATGCACATGTGATTTGATAAAATAAAAGTTGGTTTTCCTTACTTACTGTGTGGAATCAAAACCTAATAATGGGAAATAGGTCACCTTTTCCTTCCAAGCCCCAGTTCTTAAGAACAAGTGAAATAAGGATGGATAAAATTGGGATCTCACCTATGTTATTATCAAGAACTTTGAGGTAGAAGAAGATAATGCTATTAGTCTCCTAACATTTTATCAATGAAATCTCAGGAAGGCAGGGCAAGAATAGCATTTTAGCTATAAAAAATGAAAAACGAAATTACATTGTACCGTAAGTGGGTAAAAATTGTACTAATTTAAGGAAGTTGTCAGTATGGAATGTTGAAAAGAAAGAATATTCCAGTTTTATCAAGCATTAGATCTGGGTTTCAGGAAAGCTACAGGAATGTCCTAGATGAAATATCTCTTAAAGTTATCCTTTTCTTGATTTGGTTGTCACCAAGACATTTTCTAATTATTCATTTTATTTCTAAAATTTTATTACTGGAAGGGAGATGTCCTGGGTAGAAAATGTAAGATTTCCAAGTCACTGAAATCTAAGCCTCACCCCCTTACCACCATTTTTATTTAATTCAGTTACCATAATGATTTATACTTTGTTTGAGCCTATTAAAACTTGATGAATTTTACCCTTTTTATTAGGTCATATCTTTTTAATATTGCATTTTTCAGTTGAATCTTGGACATAAGGACAGAATATTACTATCAATTTGTGACAAAATTTTCTGGAACTGATAACACCAGTCAAGTTATTTGAATATAAGCTTAGTAGTGTATGTGCTAGTAGTTGTAGTACACACACACACAAAATGATAGTGCTGGTAGATAATGTTGAAATCCCTTCTATTATCAAAAATTATTGAGAAACTCTCTCAGCTTTCATCATTCAAAAATGTAATTCTTATCCTTATTAAAACCACTGAAAAGTAGAAAGAAGACAAGACTGAAGAAGACCAAAAGAGATACTGGTACAATTTGATAAGGGGCTATTTGGAACCTTTGGTCTCTGTATTAGTTTACAGAGCCTGCTATAACAAATTACCGCACATTTGGTGGCTAAAAACAACAGAAATTTGTTTCCCTGCAATTCTTTATCTTCTCCAACCCCTGGGCTAGGAGTGTATATTAATCTTCATGGCAAAGAACACTAACTTCAGCAGGATATTTACATCACCAAGCTCAAAGCAGACAAGAACTTAACATTGGCTTCCTTTTGTCCTCATTGTCTTTACCTTGTGCTTTTGGGTTCCAATGAATTTTTGGTCTCTGCATTTTGTCCCCTCCCCCTTTTTTTTAATGTGAGAGCCTGTCATGCATTTCCAGTTCTACCAACATCAGATGCAAAAACAACAGGCTCTCAGATACTGTTTAACGAGCTCCCACAATTGCATAAGGTAGATTTCAGAAGGTGGAGGCCACGGCTGGATAATTATCAAGGAACTTCTGACATTTATCCAGGTGGATTTCAGAATTTCGATTGAACAATGACGTTTTATGACTCCTATTTTCCCCCTTTGTTAATAGGAGTTGTCACAAACACTTATCCCGTGCCTGTCTCACCACTGTGTATAGGGTGTGTGAGGAGCAGATGACTTGTCTCTTTACTTTCACCGCTATACAAATTGAGAATTGTGCAGGAATAGCTGAACTACATCTAAAAGGTCTGTCTATTCCTGAACCTAATTTTTATGATGAGATTTTGGACTCTGAGATGATATTCTAATGGGGTAAGGCTTGTGAAAGTGAAGAGGGGATTAGTATATTTTGCATACGGGGGATGTGGATAATTTGAGAGCAATAGGCAATGTTTAAGATGTCTCCCAGTGATCCTTCCTTCCTAGTATTTTTGTCCTTGTGCTGTTATGAATCCCCTACCTCTTGAATGTGAGCTGGATTATGTGACTTCTTTCTGACAAAAAGAATGTGATGAAGATGGTAGGGTATCACTTCTAATTTTAGGTTACAAAAGGACTGGTGTTTCCATTTCTGCTCTTTCCTTCATTCTGGGAGAAGCAAGCTGTCCTGCTATGGGTAACCCTAAGGAGAGACAGAGAGATGCATCTGACAATAAACTGATGTCTCTGGCAAAACTGAAGGCTCTCAAAGCTATGGATGTGAACTTTTAAGTTCTTTCCCGAGTTACATGTTCATATGAGACCACAAGTGGCCAAAAGTGTTAATATTTTTCATAAGGCACTTTGAGGCAGAGGCATCAAGCTAAGCCATGACCAGATTCTCAACTCACAGAAATTGTGCAATAATAAATATTTATTTTTTAAGACCCTAAATTTTGAGATAATATGTTACAAAACATATATATCAATATTGTGGAATAATTAGGTTAAGGATTATTAGCAAAATTTGGAATGCTTCTACAATTGGAAAATCATAACTATTACATGCTGCCTTTATTTCTTTCACATTTTTATGTATGTAAGAAATTCTGTTCTCAAATACTGAGGTGTCATAACTTTATGCTCATGTACCAACAAAATATTTCAATACTTATTAAAGTACCTAGTTTACTTTCCTATAACTAATATAACTTAATTTTTAATTGTATTAAAATATGTTTTATATATTGATGTATATCAATTATACATATCCAGTGATTATCCCGATACAGACAGTTTTCAAAAAGGAACATGTTTACCCTTATTTTGGTTATTCTTTCTTTTTGTTTTATTTGTTTATTTATTTTTGAGAGAGAGAGAGAGAGGCAGAGCATGAGTGGAGGAGGAGTAGAGAGAGAGGTAGACAGAATCCAAAGCAGGCTCTGGGCCCTGAGCTATCAGCACAGAGCCTGAAGCAGGGCCCGACCCAACAAACTGGGAGATCATGAGGGCCCTGAGCTATCAGCACAGAGCCTGAAGCAGGGCCCGACCCAACAAACTGGGAGATCATGAGAGCCAAAGTCCAATGCACAACTAGACTGAGCCACTCAGGCTCTCCTGGTTATTCTTATTATATCTATCTTATACCCTAGGTACGATTTCCTATATTTTAAATTCTTGATGATCTTGATCTGTTTAATAACCTATTATAGATTTATACTTCAGGTTAATATCAATCTTGACAGGCTATAGTTTCCTCCAGTTAAAAAAAATCTAGAAAGTTTTTAGCAATCTCTACAAAATCACCTTTATCTGATATGTTATTTGCAACTATCTTTTCCCATTCTGTCGGTTGCCTATTAGTTTTCTTGATTGTTTCCTTTGCAGTGCAGAAGCTTTTTATCTTGATGAAGTCCCAAGAGTTCAGTTTTACTTTCATTTGCCTTGCCTTTGAGGATGTGTTGAGTAGGAAATTGCTGCGGTGGAGGTCTAGGAGGTTTTCTCCTACTTTCTCCTCAAGGGTTTTGATGGTATATTGAATGCTGAAAATGAACTGAGAGTTGAAGGGGAAGGAGGTGGGAGGAAAGGAGGTGGTGGTGATGGAGAAGGGCACTTGTGGGGAAGAGCACTGGGTATTGTATGAAAAACAATTTGACAATAAAATATTATGGAAAAAAATAAAATCACCTTAATTATTTTGGAAATCAGTGTCTTCTTACTAGCATTTTCTATTTCCAGTGACAAGGAAGATATTTCTGGTAAGACAGGGAAAGACATAGGAGCTATGTAGCTTAACTTTCTCTTCTTTATTCTCTCACTTCTCTGGTAACATTAAACTTTCTTCCCCTTAAATTGTGATTTTATTCTATTTTCTAAGCATAAATGAAATAACTATTCTGTTGTCATAATATTTTTCAAAAACCTCCATTTATTTACCATTTTAGAGTTTTGTTTAATTTTTTGGTTGGTTGGTTAGTTGATTATTTGTTTCCACGTCATATCTGAAATGCTTCATGCAACGTTTTCCTTTGCTTTTGTTCTTATAGTCCTTTTATTTTCATACTGATCTTTTTTAACAGCTATTAAGATCATTATACCTGTGTTTAAATTGGCCTCTGAATTACCCCCCTTCGTTTCTTAAAAAAATTCTTGTTTATATTAATACAAATTTATTTGTGAGATTTATTAATCTCTATGTATTGTTCATTCTAAATTGTAATATTATATTTTTATGATCTAAGTAAAATATTAAAAAAACTCATAAGATATCCTCATGTCATTCTAATACAGTTCTTGACCAAAGACTATAACACCAGTGCTCTAATTTAAATTCTTTTAAATATGCAAGTATCTATTACTGACACATAGACAATAAAACATACATATAAACACACAACTAAGAATTATTGATAAAATAACCTCCATAATATTTCCCGTATTTTTTTTTATCCACAGACCATTCTACATTTGTGGAGAGGTTTTAAGCAACTCATCAATCTAAATATACCTAAAGTTAACTCAAATCCCATATTGTTTCTCTTTTCTTATTCCCAGTGTGTTTTATTAAAAATGCTTCTATATTCTCCATAGAGTTTATGCCTGGTCTCTGCATTTACATTTCATACCTTTCTCTATAATCCTGTGTCCACCCCACTCCCCACAACCTCCTTAAGTATCACACTCTAACAATACTTTGTCAGGAAAGTCATATATCGAACCTAAATTCCTACAGCTGTAGGTTCAGACCATTCTGCTGCTTACCATTACTTTGACAATAAAACGTTTTTCATTATTCCTCATAAATTATGTTTATGCACTGCTTATATTTTGCATGTTATATATGTTTAATTATAGTTCTCCTTAGCACTTACAGGATCCATTTCCTACTCTAAATTTTGCCAGTACTGATGATAACTTTACAAATATTGCCAGGGTCAATTTTAGTCCTTAATTATAATGCTTAAAAATTGCTAGGTGATGATATGAATTATATGCTTAAAGCCATACGTGAACATGATAATTAGATCAATAACTCAGTCTTAAATGAGAAGTCAACTCTGAATACAACGAAGGTAAGTTGAAATGAAAACTAATAGAATGCCATAAATTGACATGTGACCTACTAAGTATTAGATGCTCACTCAGTAGTGTACTCTTTTTAGGGGTCCTGACTAAATACTGGTCTACCTGATTTTATTTATTTATTTATTTATTTATTTATTTATTTATTTATTTATTTTCTCTGCCTGATATTATTTAATATTTTCGTTAGCAATGTGGAAAAGAGAATAACAGCACTTAATTTAGACTCCTAATTAAAGGAAAGGAAATGGAGAAACTATGTGACAAACTGCTGAGGACAGAAACAATATAAATAAAGAGAGATTACCAAACTGGCAGGTAATGAAATGATGCCTAATAAAAAACAAGTACAATTTCATAGATAAGAAAGTTAGGTAATTAAATAATTTTTTAATGTTTATTTATTTTTGAAGGAGACAGAGAAAGAGCATGAGCAAGGGAAAGAGAGAGAGAGGGAGACACAAAATTCGAAGCAGGCTCCAGGCTCTGAGCTGTCAGAACAAAGCCTGATGAGGGGCTCAAACCCATGAACCATGAGATCATGACCTGAGCCGAAGTAGGATGTTTAACTGACTGAGCCACCCAGGTGCCCTGAAAATTAGGTAATTTGTAAAGAATTTATTTATTCACTAAACTTTGGAGAATAATGTTCTGTGGTAGGTAAAAGAATAAGGGGAACATGGGGCACCTGGATGGGTCAGTTTGTTATGTATCCAACTATTGATTATGGCTCAGGTCATGATCTCAGGTTCCTGAGATGAAGTCCCATGTTGGGCTCTGTACTGATAGTGAAGAGCCTGCTTGGGATTCTCTCTCTCTCCTTCTCTCTCTGCCCCTCCGTGCTCGCTGTCTCTCTCTCTCTCTCTCTCTCTCTCTCTCTCTCTCTCAATAAATAAATAAGTAAACATTAAAAAAATAAAATAGAATAATAGGAATAGAATACAGGTTTTGTCTCGAAAGATATCATGATCTAGAGGCCAGTATGTTATAGAGCCCTTAAAACTAAAATTCCAATGCACTACTGTGAGATGCTTAGATATGATTAAAAGTTCACCATCCTACTTCCAATATTATTAGCCGAGATCTACATTTTTCACCAAATACTGACCACATTAACTGGGCCATTTCAATTTCAATCCATGCATGTTTCATTGTGACCAAAAGTAGAAAAAAATATCATAAAGGATAAATATTAATAGATACTTCCTGACTTAACACCCTGTTGGGGTCCATCCAGCCAGAAGTGCTGTGTGGCCTTTGGGACCCTGCTTCCCCTACTTGAAAATGTGTGTGCTTGACTGCTTGACCTAAGTGGAACAGAGACTGGGGTTAGTTCTCCTATTAATCATGCCACTTGGTAATCATGGTTTCAGTAACTGGGCAGATTTTCTGATTAAAACTTCCTCCCTAGTTACGG
>NC_043717.1:27820796-27866951 GCF_006229205.1 Suricata suricatta
GCAACACCCTACAATTTTAGTATCTTGAGAAAATTTAAATATTATAAATCTGGCAATATACTACCAGTACATCCATTGTACTGAACAAATAAAATTACTTTGAACAAAATTTTATCTAGGATATTTTCTGATGATGAAGTAAAAAAGATCTTTGATAAGACGGGAGCTTGGGAAGATGACACAGTAGAAGAACTCTGAGCTCAGCATATCCCATGTTTGAAACTAGATATCATCCACGTCAAAAAACATAAACTGGAGAGCAATCCAAAGACTGGCAGAACAACCTCTACAACTAAATATAGAGAAGCTACAACTGAAAGGTTAGGATGGTCAGAAAAGTGGAGGCATCTGCCCGTGGGACAGAGGGAACTGCCTGCATGGAGGAGGCAGCAAAACAGGCCCTTGAGCCAGGGACTTCACAGGGGAAGACTAATCCCCAGAATGTTTGGTTTTAAAAACCAGAGGGGCTTAATTCCATGAGTTTGTACAATCATTGGGACTTGCTGCCTGGGGATTTGAAAGTCAGCAGACTCAGCACTGGGCAAGCTGCAAGGTGAGTGATACTTGGGTTGCTGCTCTTAAAAAGAAGGCAGTCATTGAAGAGAAGCAACATAAACATGACACTTTGCTCAATGCTGGGAGCAAACAGAAAGCAGCCCTGCCCATACTGGTATCATAGTGTGTTGGGGGACTTCTTTGAAAATGAAGGATCAGGCAGGCACAATTTTCCTTCCCACCTTCTATTATAAACACAAAGCCACCTGCTAGAGGCAGGGATATACAGAAACTTGTAACTTTGGCCCAGAGCTCAGGGCAAATTTTGCTAAAGCCATGTGTGCACACCACTCCCAGGTTCCTAGTGCACAGCTGCCACCATACACAGTGCACACCCACTGCACTGTGCCCAGCTGTATGCCCTCAGTCACCATCATGTTCTGAGCCCAGCTACACCCAGCCATCATGATGCACAGTGACCGGCCTCCTACCTCCAGCTGACACACTGCTTTAGGGGATCTAGCATAGAATTAGTAGTCCTGTGCAAATCATGCTAACACCACTACCCCAGTCCTCAGTTCCCAGTGGGCAAGCACCCTCACAACTATCCCATCCGGTCCCACTAATACCACAGAGAGCAAGCACAGCTCACAACAGGCAGAGAGTCAGTACAAACTACTGGATTGAAAGGAAAAGTGACTCAGACACAATAGCTGAGCATAAGCAACACACATTGGATACCCCACCCCTGAAGTGTCAGGTTCTGGTAAACAGGGGACATTGTACTGCAGGGCACCCCGAGACCTCTTCTTTGTAAAGTCACTACTTTCAGGAGCAGAGGACACAGATTTTCTTAACACACAGAGACAGACACAGATAAGGAGACAAAATGAGGAGACAGAGAAATCTGTCACAGATGAAAGAATAGGATAAGGCAATGACCAGGGATCTAAGCAAAACATATATAAGTAACATGCTTGATAGAGACAATTTAAATAATTTAAATTTAAATCTCCTTCACAACTGCATTAAAAACAATAAGATACCTAGGAATAAAACTAACCACAGAGGTGAAACACCTGTACTCTGAAAATTACAAAATACTGATGAAAGAAATTGAAGATAACACAAAGAAATGGAAAGACATCCCATGCCACAAATATTGCTAAAGTGTTTATACTATCCAAAGCAATCTACACATTTAATTCAATTCCTATCAAAATATCAGCAGCATTTTTTTCATGGAACTAGAACAAATAATCCTAAAATTCATATGGAACTACGAAAGACCCTGAATCGCAAAAGGAATCCTGAAAAAGAAAAGCAAAGCTGAAAGTATAATTCTGGACTTAAAATTCTATTACAAAGCTGTAGTGATCAAAACAGTATGGTACTGGCACAAAAATAGACACATAGATTAATAGAACAGAAAAGAAAATCCAGAAATTAACCGATAACTGTATGGTCAATTAATTTTTGACAAAGCAAAAAAGAATATCCAATTGGAAAAACACAGCCTCCTCAACAAATGGTGCTGGGAAAATTGGATAGAAACGTGCAAAAGAATGAAACTGGACCACTTTCTTACACTGTACACACTAATAAATCCAAAATGGACCAAAGACATAAACGGGATACCTGAAACCATATAAATCCTGAAAGAGAGCATAGGCAGTAAGTTCTTTCACATCAGCTGCTGCAGCTTTTCTCATGCATCTCCTGAGGCAAGGAAAACAAAAGCAAAAATAAACTGTTGGAACTTCATCAAGATAAAAGACTTCTGAACAACAACAACAACAACGATAACAACAACAAATCCACAACATTTAAAGGCACCCTACAAAATGGGAGAAGATATTGGCAAATGCCATATCTGATAAAGAGTTAGTATCCAAAATATATAAAGAACTTATAAACTCAGCACCCCAAAACCATATAATATAATTTAAAAATGGGCAGAACACAGGAAGATATTTTTTCAAAGAACACATTCAGATAAATAACTGACAAATGAAAAGATGTTCATCTTCACTTACCATCATGGAAATGTAAATCAAAACTACAATGACATATCACCTCACACCTGTCAGAATGGTTAAAATAACACAAAAAACAACAGGCCATTGGCGAGGCTGTAGAGAGAAAGGAATTCTTGTGCACTATGGGTAAGAATGCAAAACTGGCACAGCCACTGTGGAGAACAGTATGCAGGTGACTCAAAAAGTTAATAATAGAACTATCCTATAATCCAGCAATTGTACTACTGGGTATTTACTCAAAGAGTACAAAAACACTAGTTCAAAGGAATACATGCATCCCAATGCTTACAGCAGCATTGTCTACAATAGCCAAGATATGGCAGTCAACCAGGTGTCCATCGATTGAAAAATGGATAAAGAAGCAGTATGCATATGTGATAGAATATTACTCAGTCATAAAAAAGAAAGAAATCTTGCCATTTGGAACAACACGGATGGAGCTAGAGAATCTAATGTGAAGTGAAATAAGTCAATCACATAAAGGAAAATATCACATGATTTTACTTGTATGTGGAAATTAAGAAACAAAACAAATGAGCAAAATGAAGCAAGAAGGACAAATTGAGAAAGAGACTCTTGATAGAGAAAAGAAAATGATGGTTACCAGAGGGGAGATGGGAGGGGAGATGGGTGAAATAGGGGATGAGGGTTAAGTCGTGCACTTGTGATGAGCACTGGATGATGTGTGGAATTGTTGAATCACTATATTCTATATCTGTAACTAATAAAACACTGAATGTTACCTAGAATGAAAAGAAAACTTTAAATAAGAATAACACATATAAACAACAAACATTGGATATTTGCTGAAAAGTTTTAAAAAGATCGTTGGATCAGGAAAATATCATTCACCATTTCCTTATTTTTAATTTTTGGTCTTTATAAAGTTCCATTTTCAAACTTGTAGAAGGGAAAACAAAAGTATAGATTTGTGAGGTTCAGGAATGTCTCAATTCTATATAACTAAAAAAAAAGACAAAGTAATTTGATGATAACACTGAATTATACGAAAATATTTGGACAAGTAATTAAAATATGTCTGTATGAGAACAGCTTTACTGCTGTCATTTTGGCTATATAGTAAAACATCATTATTCACTAAAGTGATTAAGCAAACATTTCAACTTAAAATGTCATTATTACCCAAAGCAATCTACACATTCAATGCAATCCCCATCAAAATTGCACCAGCGTTCTTCGCAAAGCTAGAACAAATTACCCTAAAATTCGTATGGAACCACGAAAGACCCTGAAGAGCCAAAGTAATATTGAAGAAGAAAACCAAAACGGGAGGTATCACAATCCCAGGCTTTAGCCTCTACTACAAAGCTGTCATCAAGACAGTTTGGTATTGGCACAAAAACTGACAAATGGACCAATGGAATAGAATAGAGAACCCAGAAATGGACCCACAAATGTATGGCCAACTAATCTCTGACAAAGCAGGAAAGAGTATCCAATGGAAAAAAGACAGCCTCTTTGAACAGGTGGTGCTGGGAGAACTGGACAGCAACATGCAGAAGAATGAAACTAGACCACTTTCTTACACCATACACAAAAGTAAACTCAACATGGATAAAGGACTTGAATGTGAGACAGGAAATAATCAAAACCCTAGAGGAAGAAGCAGGAAACAGCCTCCTTGACCTCAACTGCAGCAATTTCCTATTTGACACATCCCCAAAGGCAAGGAAATCAAAAGCAAAAATGAACTATTGGAACCTCATCAAGAGGAAAAGCTTCTGTACTACAAAGGAACCAATCAAGAAAACGAATAGGCAACTGACGGAATGGGAAAAGAGAGTTGCAAATGACATATTGGATAAAGGGCTAGTATCCAAAATCTTCAAGGAACTCACCAAACTCCACACCTGAAAAACGAATAATCCAGTGAAGAAATGGGCAGAAGACCTGAGCAGACACTTCTCCAAAGAGGACATCCAGATGGCCAACAGACACATGAAACGATGCTCACTATCACTCATTATCAGGGAAATACAAATCAAAACCACACTGAGATACCACCTCACATAGGTTAGAGTGGCTAAAATGAACAAATCAAGAGACTGTAGATGCTGGTGAGGATGTGGAGAAACGGGTACCCTCCTACTGTTAATGGGAATGTAAACTGGTACAGCCATTCTGGAAAAAAAAAAAGTGTGGAGTTTCTTCAAAAAACTAACAATAGAACTCCCGTATGACCCAGCAATAGCAATGCTAGGGATTTACCCAAGGGATACAGAAGTGCTGATGCTTAGGGGCACATGTACCTCGATGTTGATAGCAGCACTGTCAACAATAGCCAAATCATGGAAAGAGCCTAAATGTCCATCACCTGATGAATAGATCAAAAAGATGTGGTTTATATATACAATGGAATACTATATGGCAATAAGAAAAAATGAAATCTGGCTATTCGTGGCAACGTGGATGGACCTCGAGGGTGTCATGCTAATTGAAATAAGTCAGTCAGAGAAGGAGAGATACCATATGTTTTCGCTTATAAGTGGAAAAGGAGAAACTTAACAGAGGACCATGGGGAGGGGAAGGGGGAAGAAGAGTTAGGGAAAGGGAGGGAGGCAAATCCTGAGAGACACTTGAATACTGAAAACAAACTGAAGACTGAATGGGGAGGGGGAAGAAGAAGGGAGGTGGTGGTCATGGAGGAGAGCACTTGTGGGGAAGAGCACTGAGTGTTATATGGAAACCAACTTGACAATAAACTATAAAAAATGTCAAAAACATAACTCTTGATAGCAAACAGTAAAACCTGTTCCTCTGACAGTCTTCCTCAACACAGAGAATGTGAATTTCTATGTTACTCAGTGTTCAAACCAAAATATTGGAGATCTTCTCGGCTATTACTCCCTGATAGCTCATAATGAAAAATATCAGTGAACTGTGTTGGTTTATTTCAAAAAAATTAAAATAAAAATCCAACGAATTCTTACCTTTCCCAATGCTACCACCCTAACAGAAGGTATCTTATTCATCTTATCACATCTTATCCCTGTGACATATTTTTTTTTCTTCAGTCATTAGGCCCCAGACACAGAAATCTCCTATTGTTCCTCCAATTCACTTTTCACATTCTTGCCTAAGGGCCTTTGCAATTGTTTTTCCCTCTGCCAGGAATGACCTTCCTTGAGGTATTTGTGTGGTTCCCTAGGTTCTTTTATGTTTCTGCTGTAATGTAGTTTGTTCCGAAAGGGCTTTCTTCAATATCCTATGCAAAGTAGTAAACTATATCCCTATTACTATTAACCTGCTTCATGCTTTTTCATACCACTTGCCATCTGTCGTATTTTAAATGTACCTCTACATTTATTTAATTTCTATTCACCTCACTAGAGTGTAATCTCCAGGAATGTAAGTATATCATATATTGTGTTTTGTTCACTGCTATTTCCCTAGTGCCTAGAAGCACGTTTTATATTCTTTCAAAGTATTTCATAAATAAATAACTCAATATTAAAATATATGGCAGCTGCAAGGAGTGAAGTTAGCTGACAGTCTCCAGTTGCAATACCTTTGAACTTCACCACAATGTTTACACTGAAGGCATGCTCTCCACAGGACTGCTTTTAGTCAATGACTGAGCACAGCCAAAGTACTAACTAGAGCATGCCCATTTCTGCCTAATGCATGACTCCTTTAGTGGACAATATAAAGATCTGAAATATAGTCTGAGGCTCTTCCTATCTAAACTCCTTTCCTTTCACCTCTCTTTTCATTGGCGTCAGACCTGATTCATGGTCTATGCCTCCCCCTTCCTACTCCTGTTCCCTTGTCATCTCTTCCTTCACAGGCATTTCCCCCAATAAATCTCTTATACTTTTTTCTATCTTTGTGTTTGTTTCTGGGGAAACCTAAAATGATAGAGATTATTATTTTGAATTTATTATTTCTTTTTTAGGAATCAAAGTTATGCATAATATTTTGTTTAAAAAAGAATTTTTAGTGGCTCCTGGGTGGCTCAGGCAGTTAAGCATCTGACTCAATTTCAGCTCAAGCCATGATTTCACAGTTTGTGAGTTCGAGTCCCATGTTGGGCTCTGCACTGGCAGTGTGGAACCTGCTTAGGATTCTGTCTCTCTATCTGCCTGCCCCTATTTACCTCCCTACCTCTCTCTCAAAATAAAGAAACTTAAACTTTTTATTAAAATGAATATTAAACAATTAAAAGAAAAATATTTTTTTAGTTAAAGAAAAAAATAACTACATTGTCAAAGAGACATTGAGAAAGAAGGAACAGAGAGAGATAGGATGATAAAGAGAGACAATTCTTCCTCTCCTTTAAGGAGTTGGGCTTATCTTAGTGTAGCAATTGCCAGGATCAGTGGCTGGAAGGAGGAAGATCCAGGCAGTAAATGCAAGAGAGCATTGAGAATGAAAACAAGAAAAGCTGAACTAGCCATCAGCCAAAGGGGTTACCCACAAGCAAGTGGAAGAAATCAGATTATGCTGGTTAAATTGGAGGAGATTTAGAAATTGAAATGGGGGTAAAAGGCAACACTGGGATAAAGTGAGATGGTCCAATAATTTTCTACAAAATGAGCCATGGAACAGAATGCTGAGTTTCTGCTGTGTTCTAGGGCACGCTCTGAGTAAATAATCACAGCACATTCATGTTACAAGATACTTCATCAAACATGGATGTAGATAACAGAATTTAAAATACATTTTCAAGTTATTTAGTGTTTACTTTAATAATCTGTGCCTTTATTACTTTAGTCTGTGTTCTGGTATGTCAGATATTAAGGGAAATGTTCATAAAACACAATACTGAGATTCTCAAAGATCGGGGAAAATTCCAAGAGAGCCCCAGAGACCAAAAAGCCATGGCTTTTTAGCACCTACATGAGGGTAGTGACCAAAGTAATTGACTGCAGGAAACCATATTCATAAAAATTCCAGTGCCCTTTTTGAACTCCTCTCTGGTAAGATTTTCTTTAGCATATTATAATGCCAGTAATGGCAATTGCATCATGCACCTACCAGCAAGCTAATTAATTCACAGACTGATTTGAGAGCTACAATGCAACTGTAATATGGGCCATGCCATCTAAGAATGAAGGGAGGATTTAAGTTGAAAAGTGAAAATTTTCAACATAATTTGTAAGCAATTGGGAAAAATTTTCTTTTTCAGAATGAATATGACATGAAAGGTTTTTGAGCCCAAGAATCCATTTCTAATAAATTAATTAATTAATTAGTTAGAAAACATTTCTGGGGTGCCTGAGTGATTGTTGGTTAAACGTCCAACTCTGATTTCAGCTCAGGTCATGATTTCACTGTTTGCGACTTCAAGCCTTGCACTGGGTTTGGTGCGGACAGCTCGGAGCCTGGAGCCTGCTTCGGATTCTGTGTCCCCCTCTCTCTCTGCCCCTCCCCTGCTCACACCATGTCTGTCTGTCTGTCTGTCTGTCTCTCTTTCTCTCTCACCCTTTCAAAAATAAACTTTAAAAAAAGATAAAATGAAAACATTTCTGAACACATACTTTGAAGTAGGCATTGGTGATCTAGGGATGTCCAACAAAATAGATAGGCTCTAGGCCTTGTTGATACTTGATATTGATTTCAAAATATTTTCTTATGATTCCAATACTGTACCAATGAAATTAGCACTGTAATTCAAGACTCTAAGATCATTTTTTTCAAATGCATTTAGTTATAGGGGGAAAAGTCACATATAAACACTGCCTAGAAATACTAGCCAATGTAAAAATACATTATATCAATTTGGAGCATTAAAGTCAAAGATATAGTTTGCCAGCAAAATGTTATTGGAAGGAGATAGCTGCAGTATACGCACGTTTCCTTCAGAGAAGTGGAGCAGACATGTTTGACACGAATGTCAAACATGTTAGAGGTATCCCGTAGTACAGATCCTCATATTTCACAGTGTGACTAATTAGCAAGGTGCTTTAATCCAAGGGAATTTAAAACTGTCAATGGGCTAAAAATAATTGACTGCAATGTAGGAAATGCAGAGGATAGTACTTAATACAAAAGGGATTTGTCATTAACAGTGTTTGTACATCACTTCAGTCTCAATGTAATGGTCTTGAGTGTCTGCAGCAGCAAAACATTAAAGGTGTTGCAATATCTGACAGGCAAAATCTTAACGATGTATATTTCCTTCAATGCAATAGACTATATAAGAGTCACATGGAAAATTAAATCCATTATCTGATGACTTAGATCTTAAAGATCTTGCTAGAAAAGCAGAGTATTAGTGATACTCCCAAGGAAGTTCTTATGCAAGTTGTCTAAATGCACATGATGACTTAAAAGTGGAAATGAAAAGAAAGAACACAAAAAATATGGCAGTAACAGGAGATTCTCTTGCTTCATTTCAGTGGCTTATGAAATCAGCATTTTGTCAAAAGCCAAGAAGGCAATAAAGATTACATTATAAATTGTATCATTAAATGGGATGATCCAGACACTTGGGTGTCAGGAGACAGAGACCTGTATTCTGTAGGAAGTAACCACTGACTGATGATTTCATTCATTTTGGAATACCTTCTTCTGTATAGTGATATTGAAAAGATTTTAGAAAATGTAACTTCTCCTTTATGAAAATATATTTCCTTAGTAAGGTGATTGGCTTTTTACAAATGGCTAAGTGTCAAGTCATGAAGAAATTTGATGACATATGTAAATCCAGACTCCACTGTGTGGTTATAAATGCCATTTAGAGCTTTGTAGTATGCATCGCTATTAGGTCTTTACTGTTCTCTTTATTTGTCAATGCAAACTCTTTCAGTATTACTAACACAAATCTCTCAGGGCTGCACACTATTAATCTTTAGGAAAACTTGCTAGAAAGACATCCCTTTATGAGATGAAAATGTTTAATGTTTTCAGCATGTGTCCAGCATTACTAGAGAAGAGTATATCATAGGGATTTTGAAGCATTGGATCAAATCTCTCAGATATGTAATGCATCCCTCTTGCGCAGCAAGTCAAACAGAAAAGAGCACATATAGGGCTCAAAGAGTTGGTAGTGGGGATTGAAATTTCACTACAAATAAAATCTTGCATCCTTCTTTTTTATTGTGAAAGCATCATAGATATTAACTTGTCTCTTTAACTCAGTTGGGTATACACTTTGTTAGAGTTCTTTCAAAAGCAAAGGCTAAAACAAAGATTTAAATATAGGCAATTTATCTTAAGGTGACCAAAGGAAACAAATGAATGAGGAAGATAGAGCAAAAAATAAGAAAAGGTCAAATAAGGATGTGATAACAAGTACATGGTTCTTCTGTTTGTTTGTTTGTTTGTTTTTGTTTTTTATTTATTTTGCAGAGAACTGGGGCTTAATCTAAAAGGGATTCTCTGAGGTACCATATAGAACATGACTTGGGACTGCATCACTGGTAGCCAGGGTGGCCCAGGGTGGCTGGTTCAATTAAAGCACCTGCGGGGACCTATCTATTGATTCCCATCTCTCATTGATTGAGAATTGTATGGGAAGAGATGCATGGGCTTAAACATCCAACATGACCAGCTTGCAACTGAGCAAGCTCCACATTCTTGGAGAAATCCTTCAGGTAGAAAAGAAAAAATATAGACACAGGTGTTTAGAATGAGAGCTTTCAGCATGCTAGGAATTTTCCTCAGCAGCAACATCACTCAGGTAGTCTACATAATATTGAAAGGTACATAAATAGCATCCTATACATATCTGTTTTGTGATTTTTTTTCAAAAGCATAATGCTGATGCATAGGAGCACATGCACCCCAATGTTCATAGGAGCACTTTCTATGATAGCCAAATCATGGAAAGAGCCTAAATGTCCATCACCTGATGAATGGATCAAGAAGGTGTGGTGTATATATATATACAATGGAGTATTACATGGCAATGAGAAAGAATGAAATCTGGCCATTTGTAGGAAAGTGGATGGACCTTGAGGGTGTCATGCTAAGTGAAATAAGTCAGGCAGAGAAGAACAGATACCATGTGTGCACTCATAGGTTTAACTGGAGAAACCTAACAAAGGTCCATAGGGAGGGCAAGGGGGAAAGAGAGTTGGAGAGAGAGGGGGACACAAATCATGAGAGACTATTAAATACTGAAAATGAACTGAAGGCTGAATGGGGAGGGGGATGGGGGAAGGAGGTGATGGTCATGGGGGGGCACTTGTGAGGAGAAGCACTGGGTGTTATATGGAAACCAATTTGACAATAGATTATTATAAAAAATAAATTTAAAAAGCATATGAAATAAAGTAATAAAAGTGCATATTTTGGGAGGGGGAAACATATCTGTTTTTCTCCTTTATTAATTATTTCAGTTGGGTCTAAGGTGACAAGGAAATAACATCTTGCCTGGTAGAAGAAGGGATCACATCTAGAGAAAGGCCTTAATTACATATATGCAACCAGATGGCTCTACTTTCTTAACAGAATTATTTCACAGTATTTTGATTCTCATCCTTTTCTTCATTTTAGAAATCACTGCCTACTTTGCACTTCTAAAGACTTTATCAAGAGCTTGAAACATCGATGTAAAAATGTTTCATTTTATATTTTAGGAATCTTGAAAGTCTAGAGTGTTTTAGGCATGATTTATGTATTAAGCCATCTGAAACCTGACTGCCACTTAAAATTTAGAAACTAACAGTTTTAGAAAAGAAACAGGTTCACTCTACTCTAGACTTCCTTTTGTATTACTTTGCTCTAATTAGGGAACACTCAGGTACATATACAGATCTCACAAACATACACACAAGTTTGTATCCTTGAAATTAGTAAGACTAAGTGATCAAGAAAACACAACACTTTGCTTTAAAATGTCACATGAGGGGCGCCTGCATGGCTCAGTCATTGAGCATCCAGCTGCAGCTCAGGTCATGATCTCATGACGAGTGGGTTTGATGCCCATCTCAGACTCTGTGCTGACAGATAGCTTAGAGCCTGGAGCCTGTCTTCAGATTCTGTGTCTCCCTCTCTTTCTCTCTGACCCTCCCCTGCTCATGCTCTCTCTCTCTCTCTCTCTCTCTCTCTCTCTCTCTCTCTCTCTTTCTCTCTCAAAAATAAATAAAACATTAACAAATTAAAAAAAATTAAAGTCACATGAAAAGAAAATTTTAAACTGAGAAATTAAGGGATTTCTGAATAGCTCAAAACTTCACAATAAGTAACTTTGTTAATATTTGCTAATTTAAATTCATTAAATATATTTGTGATATTGAAAGCAGTAGAAATTCAAATAAACAGGGTTTTTTTGCTGAATCTCAATTAGTGAAAAACTTTAATGTTTCTGACTGGAAATATTAGTTATATAGTTAAGAAAGTGCTAGTAAATAGTTTTTTTGGATGTAATACATTGTGCTAAATTGGGAGTGAACTGTCCAAATTAGGAACTTTTAGAAGATAACAAATTAGAGCTGTGTTGAGTTTCCACAAGATGTATAAAATGGTAAAGGCCAATGTTATAAGTGAAATGTTTATATTATCATACTTTTTTCTTATTATATACACAAAATATTTAAAGGTACCATAGTTTGTGAGTATACAAATTTAGGGTTTTTTTACCTTTTAATTTCCTTTACTTCTTGAATGACTACAGTGCTTAAAAAATAAAGATGTCTGTAAAACACTATTTTTAAGGTGTCTATTTGATCTGGGGAATCACAAATATGACTGGTTATTAAAATAAGTGATAAATCTAGAATTCAAAATCAATTATGCATGTGGTACTAATAACAAAATAGAAATTATAAATGTTTTATCATCAGTATTTGCCCTAAAAATGGACTTACTAGCAAAATGATGAACCTATAATTGGTTTGCAATTAGTCACTTAAAGGTAACTCAGTGCTTGAAGCTTGGTCTTACATCAAAAATATTTATCATGTACACGAAAATGTTGTTACTAGACCTCTAATTACATTCAGAGTTATGCAGTCTAGATTGTAATCTCTCTTAGAATCTCAATTCACTACAGATCATATTGTTTTAGCAATTCCAAGTAGATGCATTAAGGTCACTTATGAATCATATTGGCTGGAATAATATTTAAAATTATGGATTCTAGGAATGCAAATGTAGGATAGCCAGTTTGTACTTGAAGCCCAGTGAATAAACCACATAAAACGTGAAGAGACGATTCTCTGAAAGAAAAAGACTCAATACATCCTATCAGTGTTTCAAAAATGAGTGATTTGTATAATTTTTTTATTTAAAATACAAACTCAGAGCATATTTTTGTGAGCTATGTATATGTATATGTGTGTATGGGAGGGAAGTGATTTTGACTACTATGGCTATCTTAAGAACCAAGAAATAATACAAAAAATTTAAATCTTCCAAAATGTTCATATTTTATTGGTATTAGACGATTTCCAAGATAGGGAGTACCTTTATATACTTAATATTCGATTTGATAGTATCTTGTTGAGGATTTTTGCAACCGCATTCATCAAGGACATTGGCCTATAGTTCTCTTTTTTTGCTGGATTTTTGTCTGGTTTGGGAATCAAAGTGATGCTGGCTTTGTAGAATGAGACTAGAATTTTCCTTCTATTTCTATTTTTTGGACTAGCTTGAGAAGAATGGGTATTAACTCTGATTTAAATGTCTGGAAGAATTCCCCAGGGAAGCCATCTGGCTCAGGGCTCTTATTTATTCAGAGATTTTTGATAACTGATTCGATTTCTTCACTAGTTATGGGACTGTTCAGATTTTCTATCTCTTCCCGTTTGAATTTTGGTAGTGCATGCGTGTTAGGAATTTGTCCATTTCTTCTAGGTTGTCCAGCTTGTTGGCATATAGTTTTTCATAGTATTCCCTGATAATTGCTTGTATTTCTGAGAGATTGGTCATAAAACATCCATTTTCATTCATGATTTTGTCTATTTGGGTGCTCTCTCACTTCTTTTTGAGGAGCCTGGATAGAAGTTTATCAATTTTGTTTATTTTTTCATAAAAACAACTCTTGGTCTTATTGATCTGTTCAACTATTTTTTTGAATTCTATATTGTTTATTTATTCCCTGATCTTTATTGTTTCTCTTCTGGATTTGGGGTGCTCTTGCTGCTCTCCTTCTAGTTCCTTTAGGTGCACTGTTAGATTTTGAATTTGCACTTTTTCTAGTTTCTTGAAATAGGCCTGTAGTGCAATGTAGTTTCCTCTTAGGACTGCCTTTGCTGCAGAGTTTGGATTGTTGCATTTTTATTTGTTTCCATGTATTTGGATTGTTGTATTTTCATTTTCATTTGTTTCCATATATTTTTTAAAATTTCTTCTCTAATTGCCTGATTGGCCCATTTGTTCTTTAGTAGGGTTTTCTTTAACCTCCATGTTTTTTGAGGTTTTCCAGACTTTTTCCTGTTATTGATTTCAAGTTTCATAGCATTGAGATCTGAAAGTGTGCATGATATGATCTCAATTATTTTATATTTATTGAAGACCGCTGTATGACCCAGTATGTGATCTATCCTGGAGAATGTGCCATGCGCACTTGAGAAGAAAGTGAATTTCATAGCCTTAGGATGCAGAGTTCTAAATATATATGTCAAATCCATCAGGCCCAATGTGTCATTCAGGTCCATTGTTTCTTTAGTGATTTTCTGTCTAGTTGATCTATCCATTGCTGTAAGTGAAGTATTAATATCCCCTGCAATTAGCACATTCTTATCAGTAAGATTGCTTCTACTTGTGATTGTTTTATGTATTTGGGTGCTTCCGAATTCAGTGCACAGACATTTATAATTGTTAGCTCTTCCTGATGGTGAGACCCTGTAATTATTATATAATGCCGTTCTTCATCTCTTATTACTGACTTTAAAGTCCAGTTTGTCTGATATAAGTATGGCTGCTCCAGCTTTTTTTGACTACCAGTCGCATGATAGATATTTCTCCATCCCCTTTCTTTCAATCTGAAGATGTCTTCAGGTCTAAAATAAGTCTCTTGTAGACAGCAAATAGATGGATTTTGTTTTTTTATCCATTCTGCTACCCTGTGTCGCTATATTGGAGCATTCAGTCCATTTACATTCAATGTTATAATTGAAAAATATGAGTTTAGAGTCATTGTGTTCTCTGTAGGGTTCATACTTGTAGTGGTGTCTCTGGTACCTTTTGTTCCTTGCAACATTTCTCTCCTAGAGTCCCCCTTAGGATTTCTTGTACAGCTGGTTTAATGGTGATGAATTCTTTCAATTTTTGTTTATTTGGGAAAACCTTTATCCCTCCTTCTACTCTGAATAGCAGGCTTGCTAGAGAAAGGATTCTTGACTGCATATTTTTTTCTATTTATTACATTGAAGATTTCTTGCAATTCCTTTCTGGCCTGCCAGATTTCAGTAGATAGGTCTGCAACTACTCTGATAGGTTTCCCTTTGTATGTTCGGGTCCTTTTATCCCTAGCTGCTTTCAGAATTCTCTCTTTATCCTCATAGTTTGCCAGTTTCATTATGATATGTCACGCAGAAGATTAATTCAAGTTACGTATGAAGGGGTTTCTCTGTGCCTCTTGGATTTCAATGTCTGTTTCTTTCCCCAGATTGGGGAAGTTCTCAGCTATAATATGTTCAAGTACCAGCCCCTTTTTTCTCTGTCCTTCTAGAATTCCTATGATAAGGATATTGTCCCGTTTGATTGAATCACTCAGTTCTAAAATTCTTCTTTTGTGCTCCTGGATCAATTTATGTCTCTTTTTCTTGGCTTCCTCTTTTTCTATAATTGTGCCTTCTAATTTACCTTTTCTCCTCTCTGCCTCTTCAATCCATGTAGTGGCCGCCTCCATTTCATTATGCACCTCATTTATAGAATTTTTAAATTCATCACTGCTATTTTTAAAGTCCACAGTCTTTGTAGCAATAGCTTCTCTGGTGTCTTCCATGCCTTTTTCAAGCCCAGCGATTAATTTTATGACTATTGTTATAAATTCTTGGTCAGTTATGTTGCTTCTATCTGTTTTGAGCAATTCTTTAGCTGTCATTTCTTCCTGGAATTTCTTTAGAGGAGAGTTCTTCTGTTTTGTCATTTTTGCTAGCTTTCTGTCTCTTGTCAGTTTTAAAAGTGTGTTATGTGCTCTGCACCTGTGAGTTCTGCTACATTTAAGGAGGCTCATAGACTGTCCAGGGCCTGTCCATTCAGGATGTGTTCTTTTAATGGTGTCCCTTGGTCCCTCTTGTTGTGCCTTTGGTTATTTTATTTCCCTACTTGTAGTGATATTTCTGACTCTCCACCATGGGTACTTTGGCTTGTTTCTTGAGGTAGCCCTATGAGGCTGTCTTCTTAGTGGACTCTGTCTCTTTTCCTCCCAGACTCTTGAGGTTCAGTCTCCTTTGGCTTCAGCCCTTCTTTGTTTGAAAGATGTGGGTGGGAAGTAAGGAACTCTCTATTTCTCTGCCATCTTGCTTTCCCTCTATACCAGTGCTTTTGGAGCTATCACTGCGAGTATAGATAACTATGACTGATTTTAATATATTGACTTATTAAACTGTGAGTATACTAAGTTCAATTATAATCATTGACCTGTCAATTTCTTAGGACTTCTTACACAAAACTTTATATATAATCATGTTGTTAATATGGTCAGTTTTATATCTCCTTCTTCAACCTTAAGATTTTTATTTATTTGTCCTTGCTTTATTATTCTCCAGGGAATGTTGAATAAACATGTTTAGGCTAAATACACTTCTTTATTTTTGAAATTAGGAGGATTGTTTTCAACCTCATGCAATGTAATTCTAGATGAAGTATTTTCATACATACGTTATATCAGAGTGAGAAAGCTTTCTTCTATTTCTAGTTTTGCAAGTTTTTATTATAAATGAGTATCGAATTTTTAATAGCACTTTTTGTGTCTATTTCATGACCAAGTGTTTTTCTACTTTATTTTGCTAATGTGGTTAAAAATATTTCCTGATGTTTGAATGCTAAACAAACCCTATACTTCTGGAAAGAATGTCACTTGGTCATAAAGCATATAATACTAGATTAAATTTTCTTACTTTTAAGGAGTTTTGCTTCTTGGTTCATGAGGGATATTGTTGTGCAATTTTTCTGTTTTAGGATATTTCTCAGGTTTTGTTCCAAGGTTATGCTGGCCTCATATTACCATTACATTGCCAAATTTTGCTACTTTCTCTATTAAAGTAGTTTTGTAAGATAGGTATTATTTTTTAAATATTTGTACAATGCTGCACTGAAATCATCTCGGCCTAGATTTGCTCTGATAAATTAAACTTATTTAATAAATATAGGATTATGCATATTTTCTCCAAATTCTTATATCACCTTTAAAAAATTGTGGTTTTGAAAGCTTTGTCCTTTTCATATAAGTGATCAAATTTACTGTCATAATGTTTTGAAAAGATTCTCTTATTGTTCTTTGATATCTGTAGGCTATGTAGTGATACCACTTCTTTTATAACTGTTATTGATAAATTATGCTTTTTCTCTTTAGTATTCTTGCTAGTTATTTAACGACTTTATTGTTCTTTTAGAAAAATAAACTTGGGGTTTTATTTAATTTTCCTAATTTTGTCTGTGTTCCATATCATTTATTTATTTTTAGTACTTCTTTCTTTCATTTTTTTGCTTATTTTAGATTTAATTTGCTTTCTCCTTTCTGACTTATTGAAATGGAAATTAAACCACTAGTATTAATTCAACATAAGCATTTAAAGCTACAAATTTCCTGCTAACTTCTGCCTGAGTTGTTTCATAGCAAAAGCAGATGTTGTATTTTTACTGTCATCTAACTTGAAATATTTTATTTCTTCTATGATATGAGAATTTTAAAGTGTCTTGATTAATTTCTAAATATTTGAAGATTTTATATTTATCTTTTTATTACTTTGAATTACATTCCTTCATGGCTAGTAATGATAATCTGTAATATTTAGATATTTTTATATTTAATGAACACTCTATGTGAACCTGAAATGTGTGTGTATTATAAAGTTACTAACTATAGCAGACTATTAAAAGGATATGGTCATGTGGATTAAGATGAAAATAAAGAAGAATGGTTTTATGTCTTCTATAATCTCATTTTTTGATAATTTTATCCATCACTGATCAATATATACAAAAGCTCTAAATTTGTTGATTTATCTGCTTTTATGACTGTGTCACTTTTTACTTCAGGTATGTATTAGTTTCCTAACCTACCCCAAGAAAGTATCACAAACTGAATGGTTTACCACATAAATTTATTGTTATAGATTATGGAGGCTAGAAGTCTGAAATCAGAGTGTTGCAGTGCTGATTCTTTCTGAGGGATCTGAAGGAAAAATTGTTCCAATTTCCAATTCTAATTCTAATTCTAATTCTAGAGATGGCCAACAATGTTTGGCATTTTTTGCCTTGTAGAGCATCACTCTAATCTCTGCCTCCATCTTCACATGGCATTCTCTTTCTATGTCTCTGGATCCTCCATAGCCATCTTCTTATAAGGATGCCATTCATATTAGATTAAGGCCCCATCCTATTTCAGTAAGACCTCATGCTAACAAAACTAATTATATCTTCAGTGATGCTATTTACAAAAAGATCATACTCTGACACAGTGGCTGGGAATCTGGACTTCCATATATCTTCCTTGGGAGGAGGCACAATTTAACTCATTACAATGCTTTTTTAATTAAAAATTTTTAAATATTTACTCATTTTTGAGAGACAGAGTGTGAGTGGGGGAGGGGCTGAGAGGGAGGGAGACAGAATTCTAAGTGGCCTCCAGGCTGTGAGCTGTGAGCATAGAGCCTGATGTGGGGCTTAAACTCATGGACCACAAGATCATGACTTGAGGTTAAGTCGGACCTTTAACCAAATGAGCCACTTTATGGTGCCCCACATTAAAATGCATTTTTAAACTCTTTTACTAAGCAAATAAATATTGTCACTGTTATGTTTTTCTGATGAATTAACTCTTTGATCATTATGAAATAACTTGCATTAGAATTATTACTTTTTCTTAATATATTTTGATTAGTATCTATTAGATTTTGCTATTGATTTTCTATTTGTCCCATCTATTCTTGTTTTTCTTTTCCTTATTAAATGCCTTCCTTATGATTATGTGAAAATTTTTAAACTCACTGAAGTTCATTTAGTGGCCTTTTAGTCATACCCAATTTGCATTACTGTTTTTTACTGTATTTTCTCTATGGATTAAAACTTAAGGCATAAAGTTCTCTCAGTGTTAATAGTTGACCATATTACATAAATTCAAGAACCATTTTATATTATTATAAAATATATTACATCTATATAAATTGTAAGTCTCATAATATTGTGTTTGTGTCCTGGAAAGGGTTAGATACTTTTAATTAATTTCATAAAAGAAAACACTAAATTTCTCTATATATTTACCATGTCTAGTGTTTTTTTATCCTTCTATATATTTGAGTTGCACCTGGTACAATTTCCCTTTGGACTAAAGAACCTCCTTTTAAAATTTTTGTATTCTAGTTCTGCTGATTACAAATTCTATCAGTTTTCACCCAAGATATGTATTTGGAAAGATACTTTCATTGGGTATAAATTATAGGTCGAATTTTTCCTTACTTACTGTATTTTAAATATGTAATTCCTTTGATTTCTCACCTCTGTTGCTTTGGATGACAAATCAGATATGCTTTATGGGTTAAATTTGTCAATCTGAGGTGTTCACAAAATTTGTAATTTTTTAGCTATTATGCCTTCATATATTTTTCTATCTCATTCTCTTTCTTCCCTCCTTTGGGTAATGCAAACATGCATATAAAACTATTTGATATTGTCATACATATCATTGAGGTAGTGATCATTTCTTTTCAGTCTTTAACCTCCATTTTCTTCAGGTTTTATTCTTTTTGTTGGTCTCTATTTAAATTCACTGATCTTTTCTTCTGTCATTTCTTTTTTCCTGTTAATCCTTTACAGAAATTTTTAAAATTTTGTATTTTGTACATTTGAATCTAAAATTTTTATTAATTTTCTGTATCTATTTACTATTTTTCTATATATCTTTACTCATTTAGACCATTTTCCTTAAAATATCAAGACACATTTATAATAGTTGTAAGTTCTAGTTTGTTTATTAAAACACCTGTTACCTCAGAGTCTATGTCTATTAACTGCTTTTACTTTTAGAATCTTCAGTATTGGTTGTCTTTTCCCATTTCTTTGTTTGATTTATGAATGTCCCACAGTAGATAGTTTGATTTTATCTTCCTCTGATGAGGGTTGATATTTTTTCTTTCGTTTCTGTCTTCTTTGTTGTGGAAAGTATGTGAAATGTCTCCTCGGTTTCTTGAACATTCTCTTTATTGCTTTCTTTTATTATCCTATGCATATTTTGATGGTTTCTCTTCCATGGTTCCTTTTGTTTTCTGATTTCCCCCCTATCACATTCTAGATGTTCTTGGAACCCTAAGCTCCATTCTCTGACTGCCTATGCAAACAAGATTACAGCTTTATTTTTCAGTTCTAATAATTCCATGTTGTCTGTAATCTGGGGTGGCCCTTCTTAGAAAAAGCTATTTGAACTCAAATATTTTCCAGTGTAAATCCCTTCTTTCAAGCATGGATTCCTTCCAGTTTCTGAGTTTCTGTCTGCTTTGGTTGCTCTCCATTATCTTTAACAAATGTTTTATTTGTTTAATTTTGGTTTTGTTTGCTTTACTATTTTGTTTGGAGTTTATAGGTATTATCTGTGAAAGATTAATATTATGCAAGTTACTTCATTTTTACTAGAAGCAGATTTTTTCATTTAAAATTATATACAATTTATTATGTGTCAGGTATATTTTTGCTTTAGTTTCAATAAATTATTTGTTTGGCTTATAATTACTAGTATGTTCTTATAACTTTCCCAAGTCTACATAGCTATCAAGTTTAAAGGCTGTATTTGACCTCTGACCTTCTTGTTGCAGTAGTAGGCAACATTAAAAAAAGTAGGCATTGGTTTGATCTAACACAAACATCAATTTCCAAAATTGCTTGGATTCATAAATATACATCAAATGTATTATATGAAAATAACAAGAAAACCATCAAATTAATAAATACATAATCCTGAAAGGGGCTAGAATTACAGTTATTATTATCTTTTTCCAATATTTGTTTGCTGTTCCAGAATAAGTGGGTCACATCTGAAGAGAAGGAACAAGATTCTGATTTAGAAAATAGTACATTATTTCTACCAAGCAGTGTTATGAAGGACAATGGATCAGAATATGGCTTAGGAAAGAAATTAAAGAAAGGAGAAATAAGTTTGACATGGTAAAAGATGACAGAGGACAAAAAAACTAAAAGAGGAGGAATATACTAGTCAAAATGATGATAATAAGTTAAATAAGAAGGCAATTTTAAGTCAGAAAATATATATTAGGAGAAAACATTCAGACATATTACTTATGTAAGTAAAATTTCTGAAATGTAAAATAATTGTGGAAACATTTTAAGTTCTCTGGAGGAAAGGTGTTATATAAGTGTGACTTTACTTATTTTACTTCTTGCTATGAGGCAGAATATTACATGAAAAAATACCTCTGGCAGGACAGAGAATTTTTAAATAGGATATGGAGGTGACATTAGCATTTCACATCAAACTTTGGATGAATCAGCTAGTAAGGGGAAATTAAATCCTGAACTCTAAAGTAAGTTTTTAAGGACTTACTCTAAAATTTTAAATTGAAAATGTGATAGTTGTGACAATATGGTAACAATATTTCTCCGAACTCATAGGACAATGTACATAATGTGAAATTTGAAAGATTTCTCAACTAGAAATTATAGCCTCAGATGTTCTCTTTAAATATAATAGTTATATTGTTAAATCTGCATTTTTATGAACTTGCTATTACAGTATAATTTATAGCTGTGTCAATATGCTGTTATTATATGGAGAATAATATATTGAAGAATCAGATCTAATTCACCTTTATTGAATATGAATATATTGCTATAAATATTATTTATCATGTATATAATTTTTATTTATAATGAGTTTTATTTTGTGAAATACTTATGTTTGTAATATAAAATTTTAAAGGCTTATCATGTAAAGAGAGCATATTCCCAGTTTTTCCAAAAAATCATGACATATCTTGTTCTTAAGGCTCATCTCACTTATCATTTAAACGAGGTTTTCCACTTTTAACACAGTATGGTTTTGACCTTTTAAAATTTTAAATATTTTAATTTTATAGAAAAGTTGCAAAAATAGTACAGAGTGTACATAAATGTCTTCACTGGAACTAAAACAAAATGGTTTTAGCTTATAGAACCTTACTATAGTATCAGAAAATTTACAGTGGTTCAACATATTAACTAACTTAGAGACTTCAGCTACTTTTTTCCCAGTTTTCCATTCTATGGATTCTAATTCAGGATCACATGCATCAGTTTTATGTCTCCTTACATCCTCTGTTATGTGACAGTTCCTCAGACTTTGTCTTTCAAGACTTTCATACTTTTAAAGATTTTTAGCCAGTTATTTTGTAAAATGATTAGATTGAAATTATGCATCTTTATCACAAATACAACAGAAGTGACAATGTCCCTTTGCCAGTGTATTATTTCTGGGACTATGTGATATCAATATTTATTACTATAAGTTATGTTAACTTTAGTCTCTTAATTTAGCTTGTGTTGGCCAATTTTTTTTCTGTAGAGTTAATGTTGTCCTCCTTTGTCATTACTAAGTATATTTTATGATGACAAGATTATATATATAAGACTATATTCTATTACTCCTGGTTTCACCCACTAGTTCTAGTAACCATCAATGATTCCTGCTTATAACAATTATTATTGTGGTGTTTGCCTAATTATGATTTTCTGTTTCTATCATTTTTTCCTGTACTTATTAACTACAATTTTAACGTAAGGAAGATCTGTCCCTTTCCTTATCTCTCCTTTATTTATTTACATGATTTTTAAATTTATGTCAACATGAACTCATGGATGTTTATTCCCAGACTTGGTCATTAGGAGCTCAAACAAGTTGGTTTCTGTGTACCTTTTAATCATACACCCTGTTCTGGGGCGCTTGGGGTGGCTCAGTTGGTTGAGTATTCGACCTTGGCTAAGGTCATGATCTCACAGTTTGTAAATTCGAGCCCCATCGGCTCAGTGCTGGCAGCTTGGAGCCTGCAGCCTGCTTTAGATTCTGTGTCTCCCTCTCTCTCTACTCCTCCCCAACTCATGTGCTCTCTCTCTCTCTCTCTCTTAAAAATAAACATTATACATATTTTTAAATCATATACCCTGTTCAGACTTCTATACAAAAAAAACCACACATAGACTTAGTGCCTTATAAATAACAGGTATTTATTTCTCATATTTCTGGAGACTAGAAGTCCCAGACTAGGTGCCAGCATGACTAACTCTTATGAGAGTCCTCTTCTCGGTTGTGAACCGCTAACTTCTTATTGTATGCTCACATGGAAGAAAGGGTTAGATGGTTCTGAGATCTGTTTTATAAGGGCACTAATCCCATTCATGAAAGCTCCACCCTGTGATTTAATCAGTTCCCTAAGACCCCACCTCCTAATACCATAACATTGGGGGTTAGGATTCTGTAGGTGCAATTATTCTTTCTTTAAAGATTGAGTAACCTGAAGGTAGGGAAATTTAGGATACCAGATAAAGTCAGAAAATCAGTCTGATTTCTTCTGGTCTTATACTCAATTCACTATTTTCACTCATTTATTCAGTATTTCCTCATGAGTGCCAACTATGTAGAAAACACTAGTTATATTAATATTAGTTTGTATATATGTTAAAATTATATATATCACTTGTGAATTCTTGATTATATTAAACTTGCAGAGAGTCTAAATATTCAGCAACAAAAAGTGGCTTAATACTGGTATATTCATAAAGAGGAATATGATTATGTTTCAGTAATATTTAATTGCATGTAAATGAAAAGAGTTAGTATGATACATTTTTAGAGAAGATAAAGACCAGGAAATACAACAAAACATTTAATTATATATCTTGGGATAGTAGAATTCTGGATGTTTTTTAATTCTCTTTCTCTTTTTTTTTTAAGTTTATTTGTTTTGAGAGAGAGAGAGCATGCAGGGAAGGGATAGAGAGACAGGAAGAGAGAGAATCCCAAGTAGGCTCCAGACTCAGTGTGGGCCCCAGACAGGGCTTGATCTCACAACCATGAGATCATGACCTGAGCTGATATCATGAGTCAGATGCTCAACCAACTGAGCCACCCACGCACCCCTATAGGTTTTTTTCTATATAATTCTGTATATTTTAAAGTGTGCTGCTGTGAGTATGAATTTTCTTTTGTAGCCTTTTAAAATATTTAAAATGTTTACTGATGGACATCTGGACTCTTTCCATACTTTGGGTATTGTCAATACCGCTGCTATAAGCATTGAGGTGCATGTGCCGCTTCAAAACAGCACATTTGTATCTCATGGGTAAATACCTAGTAGTGCAATTGCTGGATTGTAGGGTAGTTCTATTTTTAATTTTTTAAGGAACCTCCACACTGTTTTCCAGAGTGGCTGCACCAGTTTGCATTCCCACCAGCAGCGCAAAAGAGGTCCTCTTTCTCTGCAACCTCACTAACATCTGTTGTTGCCCGAGTTGTTAATGTCAGCCATTCTGACAGGTGTGAGGTAGTAGCTCATTGTGGTTTTGATTTGGATTTCTCTGATCATGAGTGATGTTAAGCATTTCTTCATGTGTCTGTTTACCATCTGGATGTCTTCTTTGGAGAAGTGTCTATTCAGATATTTTGTATCTTTCTTCACTGGATTATTTGTTTTTTTGGGTGTTGAATTTGATTAAGTCCTTTATAGATTTTGATTACTAACCTTTTTTGATATGTTATTTGCAAATATCTTCTCCCATTCTATCAGTTGCCTTTTAATTTTGCTGATTATTTCTTTTGCTGTGCAGAAGCTTTTTATTTTGATGAGGTCCCAATAGCTCACTTTTTCTTTTGTTTCTCTTGCCTCTAAAGACGGGTTGAGCAAAAAGTTTCTGCAGCCAAGACCAAAGAGGTTTTTGCTTACTTTCTCCTCTAGGATTTTGATGGCTTCCTGTCTTACAAAGTACGGAAAGAGTACAAATGTCTATCAATAGGTTAATGGATTTAAAAATGTGGTGTATGTATATATACACAATGGAGTATTACACAGCAATCAAAAAGAATGAAATCTTGCCATTTGCAACTATGTGGTTAGAACTGGAGAATATTATGCTAGGCAAAATTAGTCAGTCAGAGAAAGACAAATATCATATGATTTCCTTCATATAAGGAATTTAAGATACTAAACAGATGAACATAAGGGAAGGGGAGCAAAAAGAATATAAAAACAGGGAGGGTGACAAAACATAAGAGGCTCTTAAATATAGAGAACAAAGTGTTGCTGGAGGGGCTGTGGGAGAGGGGAGGGGCTAAATGGGTAAGGGGCTTGAGGAATTTATTCCTGAAATCATTGTGGTACTATATGCTAACTAACTTGGATGTAAACTAAACAATAACTTTAAAAAAATAAAATGTTTAGTGATAGCCTTGCTGGATAGGGTATCATTGGCTGCAGGCTTTTTTCCCTTTCACAATTTTAAATAGATCATCCCACTCCCTTCTGGCCTAGAAAAGTATCTGCTAAAAATCATGTGATAGCCTTATGAGGTTTCTCTTGTATGTAGCTGCTTTCTTCTGCTGCATTTAAAATTCTCTCTTTATCTCTGCTTTTTGCCATTTTAATTATTGTGTGGGTTGGTGTAGACCTCCATGGGTTAATTTTGTGGGGTGTTCTCTGTGCATCCCGAATCTGGATTTCTGTTTCTTTTCCCAGATTTGGGAAGTTTTCAGCTATTACTTCTTCAAATGAATTTTCCAGTGCAGGAAAATAGTGATGGAGTAGGAGGACCCTAGGCTTGTCTCATCCCACAAACATGACTAGATAACTATCAATCATCCTACATGTCCTAGAAATCAACCTGAAGCCTGACAGAATAAACCCCACAACTAAAGGGCAAGAAGAGGCCATATCAAAGAAGACAGGAAGTGTGGAGATGTGGTTTGCAGGGGGGAATGGGATCATGGGCACTGCAGAGGGAAGAAAGCTGTGCTACTAGAGAAAGTAGAGAGAGGACACAAAGGGAAATGCACAAGAGAAACATTCTTCCAAAACTATTGGCTTGGAAAATGAGAGAGGCTAAATTCATGAGTCCTTTTTTTTTAATTTTTAAAAAGTTTTATTTATTTTTGAGAGAGAGAGAAAGAGAGAGTGCAAGCAGGTAAAGGGCAGACAGAGAGGGAGACACATAATCAGAAGCAGGCTCCAGGCTCTGAGCTGTCAACGCAGACCCTGAAGCAGGGCCTGAACTCACAAACTATGAGATCATGACCTGAGCTGAAGGCAGACACTTAACTGACTGAGCCACCCAGGTGCCCCTCATGAGTTCTTAAACTAGTGTGGCTTAAAGCCTGGAGTTGTAAAGGTCAACTGGTTTGGTTGGAATAGAGCCCAGGTGGCACTGTGCTGTTCCTAGAGAGAAGGCATGCAAACAACCCAGGGACATACAGAGTGCAAATAGCAATCTGAAGTGTGCTGAGGTCACATAGTGGGAAGATTGTTCACTCATCTCAGAGTGCCCCTTAGAGGCAGTGTTCCTGGAGATGCCTCTCTGGAAACAAAGAAGTTTGCTAGAGCCATTTCTTTCCCCCTCAGCATAAACTCAGAGCCAACTTCTGGAAGCAGTGCACTGCCTATACTGGCTGTCTAACTTACTGACACCAACCCTCATTCTCCTGAGGTCTGGTAGAACTATCCTTCTTAGTCAAGCTTCCCTCAATCCCAATGCAGTGGGCCTTTCCCATGAAGACCAGCACAAACACCTGTCCAAAATACCTCTCCCAACCAGAGAGTTTTGCAGGGCTTCACTTCTGGTGGAGTTGGTAACAGGTCTCATTTCACAAACAAACCAGAGCCCACCTAGTTAAAAATCATCACCTTCTAGCCAACAACCAAACACTGCTCATAGCAGGTAAGGAGCACCTCTGCAGACGACTGACCTGAAGGATAGACAAGCCAGAACACAATAGGAGAACATCTGCAGCAATATCAGAGACATTCCTGAAGCATCAAACCCTAGGCCCTACTAGACATCTTCTTCATAAGATCATTATTTTCAGAAACAGGAGGCATAATGGGTTTTTATATCTGGTAGAAAAAGGAAGAGACTTAGACAAAATGTGAAGATGGAGGTAATTATCTAAAATGAAGGAACAAGATAAGGCCATGGCCACAGATCTAATCAAAACAGATATAAGTAACTTGTCTGGTGATAATTTAAAGCAATGATCATAAGCATACTCACTGTGCTTAAGAAAAGAAGACATCAGTGAGATGTTTACCACAGAAATAAAAGAGGTAGGGAAGAATCAAAAAGAGATGAAGAGTGCAAGAAATGAGAATACAAACATGCTTCATGCAAAGAACAGCAGGCTGGAAGAAGCAGAAGAATGAATTATGATCTAGAAGACAAAATAATGAAAAGCAATGAAGAGAAGAATTTCGCAATATAAGAATAGACTTGGGTAACTCAGTAACTCCATCAAATGTAATAACATTTATATATAGGAGTACCAGAATAAGAGGAGAGAGAAAAGGGGACAGAAATTTTAATTCAAGAAATAATAACAGAAAAATTACCTAATCTGGTGAAGGAAATGGACATCCAGATCCAGGAAAAACAGAAAATTCCCATCAACATCAACAAAAGTATAATAACACCAAGACATGCTGTAATTAAATTTGCAAAATATAGTCATTAAAATATTAATACCAGCAAGACAAAAATGATGTACTTAACTTACAAGGCAAAACCCATAAGGCTGGATGGAAATTTTTCAACAGAAATTTGGCAAGCCAGAAGGGCTTGATATATTCAAAGTGTTGAATGAGAAAAATATGCAGGTAAGAACACTCTATCCAGGAAGGCTATCATGCAGGATAGAAGGAGATATAAAGAGTTTCCCAGAGAAACAAAAACTAAAGGAGTTCATGGCCACCAAACCAGCTCTGTATGAAATATTAAAGGGGACTCTGAGTGGAAAGGAGACAACAAAAGTGACAGTAAAATGGGAGGAAACACAAACAGAGGTAAAAATGACTATTTTTATAAAAATCAATCACAGAACTCATACAAAAAAGGGATATAGAATAAAACAACCTATACCTAAAACATGAGAAAGACAGGAGAAAAGAATGGGTTCAAATATGAAGTACAATAAACTTAATATAGACTGCTATTTGCAAAAGAAGTTATATACAAACCTGATGGTAACCATATATGAAAAACCACTAATAAACATGCAAAGAATAAAGAGAAAGAAATCCAAATATGTACCTAAAGAAAAAAAAAAGTCCTCCCAGGGCTCCCTGAGCCAAGGCCATTGATTTTTAAATTCCCAGGAGTTGAGGCCTACTGCTTGTAAGTACTCATGAAATTATGCCCCTCTGGTTTCCATGGAAGTGCCTGAGGTGCTTGCCATGGGATTCTCTCTCCTTTCTGCACCTGGAGGTACCCTTTCTGCAGATAGTCCTGTGGGTCTATTTAGCTCCTGACCGTGTCTTCTCTCTTTCCTCTTAAATATGGCCTTTTTTTCACATTTAGCTGTGTCTGTTCTGCCAGTCTTCAGGTCATTTTCTGGGTTATACTGACATGAGTGTTATCTAGTTGTATCTATGAGATGAATTGAACTTAAGGTCCTCTTACCCTGCCATCTTCCCTGGAGGTCAATTTATTACATATGTTTAATGTGAACGTATTATGTAGTGAAGGGAATAGGGATTTCAGTAGACTTAACTTAGGACATGTGTGTTCCAATGGATGGCCATGGAGTTCTCATATGTTGGGTTAGTTGCATTAGTTTAAGCATGACTAAAAGAAGACAGAGGGCTAGGATTCAGGTGAAGATATGGATGCCTGGTAAATAAAATTTAAATGGTTAAGAAAAGAAAAGTTTACAAAGGAGAACTTTAATTGGTTACTTGAAAAATAATTTAACTACTTTTCTTTAGATTTTGCCTATTGACTTTAAGAAAGTACAATCAATAAAATTCCCAATTATTTGTAGTTAGTAGATCCATATCTAACATTTCTAAAGCCTACAGAAGTACGTAAATAAACAACATTTTGTGGGGAAAATAAAAGGGCTTTTCTCAATCAGCGTCATTTAGTTCATTAGGTTTTAGGTCAATATATCCAACATAAAAAGAAGGATTTATTAACATGTGACATTCCATTACCATATGTACAGTAAAAGCAATGATGTTATCAGAGAGCTGTGTCATAATTTTAAGATTTTATTGGATTCTAGTATTTTATAAATATTAGAGATGACACTCATTAGATACTACACTAGATTAAACATGAAAATTATTATCCTCATTTTAATACAATTTTAATGCTACAAATGCCAAAATGATTAACTGGACGTGTGAATAAGTCACTACTACATGTTCATTCAGACAAAATTCACATAGATTTTTACAGGGACTGAAATTATATGTGCTTTCAAATATAAAATAGGTAAGTGAAACCATGCACATTCTCATTTCTTAGAGAATGAATCAACTCAAGCTCTTAATATTACAGGAAGTTTTAATTTGTATTTCTATCCATGAAGAATAAAATGTTACCATTTTACATTAAAAAAAGGATAAACAGTCATACCTGGTCCTTGGCCATTATCTCATACATAGATTTCCAACAATTGTTTCTCTGAGACCAGTTGATTCCACTATGAAGAGTGCTTAGGCATACAAAATCTACCAGTTATCTAATTTGAGTGTATTTTTTTTACTACAGATTGTTCATTTTAAGAAACAAGATAGTTTGCAATCATTCACATCCAGTTGATTCCTTATTGATTAAATCAAACTTTAAAAATTCATTCCATTTTTTTCCCTCCCATGACATTAGGCCCTCTGTTGAATTATGTTATGCACCTTATCTGTAAATCTGTATGAGATAGCTCTTTCAGCATGAATCAAAGCATTTCTTAATTCCTTCCATGCTCTAACATTTTCCCTTTACTCAGAAATCATAATTTTGAGTATTTTGATTGAAAAAAATACATGTTCGTACACAGATTCAATAACTAAAATAAAAGTCTTATGTGTGTATGTGTGCACGTGTGTAACTATTTGTGTGTGAACACAACATAGAGCACCTAGTCTGTGTAAAGCATTTTCCTTAGGCCATGGTAGTAAAATCCTGTATTTCCTTCTTTGTGATTATGAATACTTGAGAGAGATTACAAATATTTACAGTTTAAAACCATTTTTCTTCTAGGTAATATAAAATTGAGCAAGATAGTTTCCATATCCATTATATTGCTCCTTTATTATTAAATGGCAATCAACTTGTTCAGAAATCATATATTTGTACCTACAAACTCTGAAATACAATGCCCCCAAACAAGAGTGAACAGTAAAATAATTTTAAGCAACCAAAATATTTACACAATATTCCAAAAGGAAAATTGTGTTCTCATTAAATGGCAATATAATGTGTTGGTCAAGAACTGGGCTACCTAGCTTCAAATCTAGGCCTTTCCAATTTCAAACTCTAAGGGAAAGCAGCTAAATTACTTTTCTGTAGTGCCAAATTCAAATTCCCTAATGCAAATTTTAAGTTCCTAAACCATTTTAATTCCAGTTACCATGCACCCCCATGGTAAACTATGGTGAAGCATTTACATATAAATATATGTAATGTCTCAGCTTTGTATAGTAGGTACACAGTATTAACTGTTTTATTTAACTCAATTGATATGCTTAATTATAAAAAAAAACACATGAAATAATTTCAAAATATTACAAAATATCTTTATGTGATCTCATTTTTTAAATTAATGATATACATAATTAAATCACAAGAAAACTCTATCATCATTTAAAGGTTTAGGGGACCGCAGCTCAGAGAGGTAAAAAGTTTGCTGGCAAGTGAAGGGTAGACTATAATCTGTAAAATAGAGGAAGATTTTAAAGTCTGGTTTACAGACAGCAGAGAAAGTCTTGAAAAAGGGGGTGGGGAGGGGAGGTAAAAAAACAAAAAGAAACCCCAAATTATCAAAATCAAATGAAAACTGCTATGACTCACATATTCACATGAGAGTTGAATAGACACGCACCAGTACTATACTATTTTATATAGAGTAATAGGAACAGAAGTATTGGCACTGTATCCTCTTTCATTCATGAAAGACCCAGCTAGTCCCTTACAGCAACATTTCATACTGTGTATCACCCTCTCCATACTGCTCCAGGTATCTGCTTTAAGGTATTGCTGTTAGACACACAGAATCTAAAACCACACTCTCTAATTTGAGTCCTTAGTAACTCTGTTACTTAATATCTCTGTGCTTTAGTGTTTACTCAGACAATTATCTACTTCAAAGGATTGTTTTGAACTTTAAATTAGAAGAAATTTAAATTAGATGAAATTAGAAAGAGCTATGAAAATGTCACTGTTATATTATTACCCTCAAATAATTGCATTTGACAATAAGATTAATCAAATTTTCAGATTAAAATATGTTAAATAAAATCAATCAACGAAAACAGAAGACTGGCATGTATATAAACACTTATAATTTTCCTATACAAAATGCCTAAAATTAATCTACTTTTTTTATTTAAAAGGTAAGCTTTGATATATGGAAGCATCATTAAATTGAGACAGTTAACATGAGGTGTTTTCATGTTACTTTTAAAAGATATATTTTATATTCCTTTTTTGGCTGTATTTTCTTTCAGGTAACTGGAAGTTATTTAGTAAATCACTATTACTAAAGTCTATATCTTTGCATTTTTCCTTTATATCTTCTACATACTTCCAGATTTCCTTGATATCCTTCTGTCTTGTGATGCATTCCTGTCTTTTGGATGCTTTATTAATCGATATGGATAATTACATAAAATGAGAGAAACAAAGAATAATTTGTCACTTTTTCATAGACTCCCATTGTTTTTCACTATTTTTGAGTAAATATTTGGACAGGAAAACTCTACTGGAAAAAATTTGAGGATTATATAATATTTTTTCTAATAATACCCTAATTATTTTCACTTTTCAAAGAATTGAGATATAAATTTTGACATTTTTCTAAACATCTCTGTTAATATTTTATTTACTCATTTTAAATATCTTGTGTCTCTGGCCATCATTCACCAAGTCATTATGATAATGATTCTATATAAAACCTGAACACATATTTTAATTTTTATATCCATAATTTTCACACACTGTTGCATTCATTCCAGTGATCAAGATCTTACAAAAACAGGATAACTGTATAAATTAATGGACTGTATCAGTAATCTGATTCTGCATTGAGAATAAAAAACACAGTTGTTAAAGCAATAATTTGCCACTGTTCATGAATCTATGGTTGAGTCGGCAGTTCTGCTGATCTGGGCCAGGCATGACTGCTATGGAATGGTTTGTTCATATTTCTTTATTTAGCAAATATTTTGGCCACAGGCTTATTCTTATAGGATAGTCTCATTCACATTTCTGGTAATAGGACAAATAGGTATTGGCAGGGACAAGGGTGGGTGAGCTACATGTCATTCATCACTCAACAGATTAGGTTGTGGGTAATTATTTCATAATGACAAGGTTCCAAGAGTGAGTGGAAGCATGCCATGCCTCTTGAGTTCTAGGTTCATAACTGGCCGGCCACTCTTGCTGCATTCTGTGAAAGAAGTCACAAGAACAACCTAGATTCATGTGGTAGGAAAGAAACTTTTTCTGTTAATGGGTTGAGCTACAAAGTCACATTTCAAAGGGGCATGAGTAATAGGAGAGAATAGTTCTAGCCATCATTGTAAACAATCCATAATACTTTCTTTTTTAAAATTTTTTGTTTTTTTTAATTTATTTTTGAGAGACAGAGAGAGACAGCATGAACAGGGAGGGTCAGAGAGAGAGGGAGATGCAGAATCCGAAACAGGCTCCAGGCTCTGAGCTAGCTGTCAGCACAGAGCCTGACACAGGGCTTGAACCCACAAACCATGAGATCATGACCTGAGCCGAAGCTGGATGCTTAACTGACTGAGTCACCCAGGCACCCCCATAATACTTTCTTATAGTTCTTTCAATATTTGAACATTTACCTTTATACACTTAAATGAATTCTTCATGGAGTAACTATTGAGACACTTGGATTTAGAAGTGTAAAGAAATACTTTGATGGACAAAAATGATTTTCTTTCTATTCATACATAAAGTTTATTAGGGATCAGGATTTTATCACCTGGAAAAATAAGTTTATTTTTTTAACATTTATTGATTTATTTATTTTGAGAGAGAAAAGAAGGCAGAGAGAGGGAGAGAACGAATCCCAAGCAGGCTCTGTGTTGTCAGTGCAAATGACATCTCTATCTCACAAACGGTAAGATTAAGACCTGAGCTGAAATCAAGAGTCAGACGCTTAACCAACTGAGCCATCCAGGCACCTCAAAGTCAGTTTAATTTTTAATTTAATATATCTTGGTTACCAATGAGCTGTTTCCAAATAAACGAACATGCTGAAAAACTTCCCTAATAAAGACATAAACAAAGGATAAGTGAATAACTACATTTTATCGATCCATCAAATTTTCTTTACTGTAATGCTACTGTATTCACTGAACTAAATATTCCAGGATAATAAAGACTCTATAGATGCACTTTATAAATATATAATTTTAATTTTTAATGTTTTTTTATTTTTAAGAGGGAGGGAGACAGAGGGAGAGAGAGAGAGAGAGAGAGAGAGAGAGAGAGAGAGAGAGAGAGAGAGAGCACAAGCATATGAATGGGAAAGGCCAGAGTGAGAGGGGACAGAGGATCCAAAGAGGGCTCTAAACTGACACCAGAGAGCCTGAAGTAGGGCTCGAACTCATGAACCATGATCATGACCTGAGTCAAAATCACAGTTGGATGCTTAACTGACTGAGCCACCCAGGGGCACCATACATATATTTTTAGGTAGGAACCATGGCCAATGTGGGGACTGAACTTATGACCCCAAGACAAAGAGTCACATGCTCTACCAACTCAATCAGCCAGTATCCCTATAGATGCACTTTAAACACTATGGGAGGCTTTCTAAATAATTTGTCTGATCATTGCCTAGTTTATATCCCATTATCTGTATTTCGAATATTTGTGCTAATTGAATGATCCATGATACTAAGAGATATCCAAATTTCACTTAATCAGAACACAGTATTTAATATTTGATAAAATAAGCTCTGCCAAATTCAAACATATTCTAATAATCACCATTGATATTTCATAGATATAGAAGACATTAGGTAGCAAAAGATGAGTTTTGATGTGTTAACAGGCATCCCCCAAAGCTCAGTGGGTTAATGCAATAAAAGTATATTGTGCAAAGTATGTTGCATGTCTGACATTCCTATTCAGCTGTCTTCCATGTGTTGGCTCAGCTTTCCAGAATGCATGGATTTTATGACATCTCCATGAATGTCGTGAAAGAATTGAAAGCAGGTTGGCCAGCCCAGTTAAAGTACTTGATTATTTTCATCTGAAACTGGTACATATTCTTCCACTCACTATCTTTTAGCCAAAGCAAGTCATGTGGCCTCTCTCATCTCTAAAGGGAAATAGGACCATGCAAATGTCCAGTATGCCCAGAAAGAGAATAACTGGAAAAATTGGTGAGTTGTGCTAATGTCCCTCACTAGAACAGTTATTAATTTGAATGATAAAAAGATCAGTCAATCTTTTTAAATAAGAATTCCACAGAGACGTGGATTCCCCATGAATGTAAGAGAAAAGTGAAATACAAATGAAGCTTTCTTGGCATAAGAGAAAACACATAAATTTACAGTTTTCAGACAGAGATGTCAATGTAAACAGAATTACTGGGGCTGCAGTTACTTAAGTAAGATATCTAATTAGAATTACAAACTTTTTAAAGATTAACATTTAAAAACTTTAGCAACCATCTTGTTTCAGAGTGTCCAAAATATTTTCTTTTCAGATGTATGAAAAACTTTAACCAAGAAAAGCTTCACAATGCAGAAAACATGTCTTTTTTTCTATCTGTGGAGAGCGGCTATTTTCTCCTTCTTTTGCAGTGATTTTTTATAGGGAAAACCTAAAATCCTTTTTGTATTTAAAGTTATGAAGAGGATTTAAAAAGAAAAAGTCCAGCCGGAAACGTGAAAATTAAAAAGGGAAGGGCCAGAAGGGAATATTAAGAAATAGGACATAGGCCATATAATTTTCTGCATCTGCACTAACTACAGGATGTATGTTAAGTGTTCCAATGGTCCCATTTGCTCCTTAAGCATAACCTTAACTTGATGCAATAATATTTAAATTTATAGATACTATTTTTTTAAATTTTTTGGTGTTGCACATAGAAGGTCTGTATATAAGACACATCAGTCAGCTGGGAGGGGTAACATTCTAACACTTCAATATTTTATAAAAATTGATCAGGTTGACAAGTAATTGCCTATACAGAAGTGAGCTGACAAAATATAACGAGGGACATCTTATGGACGAGGGGCAAAAGAATAATACAATTCTGTATTGTTCTTTAATAATGTTTCAGAAAGAAGGTAAGACTCGTATAGGGGGCTGTAATGGATCCTTTGGTAGTCATATGACAGCAAAGGAAAACAGTTATAAGTGAGAAGAAATAATCATGGTAATAAATAAGAAGAGATAATAGCAATAAATTTTAAATGATACTGGTCATTTTATTTCAGATTATTATATTTTACTACAACTAAACTTTACTAATCTGAGATTTAAAAGTAACATGTCCTTAATTAGGATGATACCAAATGTAATAGAATTAGCAAGTAACTATATGAGAGATTTGGCACATATAAAATTTTGACTTCATCCATTTATGTTGATAACATCACTTTATTAGAAATGGATAAGAGCAATACCATTCTTGCTTGTTTACTCCCTTAGCTTATTTATTTTAACCATATTTATTTATAGAGAAGCTGCATGTTATACAAGACTTTGAAAGTGTACCTCAATGAAATGAACTTGGCCCAGGGGGAAAAATGTGTTTGTGTTTGTGACAGAAAACATTTAATTAAGACAGATGTAGGATCTGTGACCTTCACTGTCCTATCTTTTCTCTCATCCCATAAACTGATATTTGTACCTTGAGTGCAAATTTCAATGGATAACTAGTATAATTGTTTGTAAGCTTTGGAGAATCAAAACGCAACATCACCCTGGATAGTCAGTCTGACCCAAAACCCAGCCCACTACTAAATTTTCTATATGCAGGCCAAGTAATAGGCCAGTATTGCCAGAACTACCATCTTTTAGGAACTTAAAAATTGAGGCCCTTCCTACTTGACAATATTAAGGTACTACATGGGTTTTCACTCCAAGTTAGGCTGTAAGGCCTGAAAGAATTCACACTTGTAAATTTTTGTCATCTTTCAGGAAAGAGCTACCTGTACTCCGTTTAGAAAAGTGACCATATTTAAGCAATGGGAAAGACATTCTTAAGTGGAAATTTTAGCTCATATTATTAAGATACAAAATTATCCTGCTCCTTGTGTTGCTAATCTTCATCATAAATATATATGTCTCAAGTGTCTAATACTATATATTCTTAGAAGTAAAGAATGTGACATGTGCTAATGTCTGAGAGTGACAGGAAGGGCTACTCTGAAAGGCCATCCAGGTGCTAAGAGGAATCAAACCATTTTGTTTGCTGTCATCTCTTTTAATGTATTAAAATTCAGGAAAAGAGAAATTGCTTGTTAAATCAGACTTTGAAAGTGTATCTCACTGAAATGAACTTGGCCTGGGGTTTAAAATGTGATAAACACACACATACACACACATGTATATACATACATATACACACACATATATAGATATGTACATATGTATACAAATACACATGTGTATATATATATATATACACACACATATATATGTATGCAAACACACATATATGTATTAGCCTATTAACCTTATACTTATCCATGTTCACTAAGTACGCTTCTCACACTGCCAGCTACTTTGTTAACAGGCTCTGTTTGTTAAAAATATAGTCATGGGAGGTGTAGACTAATATTAATCACATATGCTAAAAAATTGCTGAACTGGATGTTTATTCAAAGCATCTGTAACACCATCTTAAAATATAAAAAAAATTATATATTAGAAAGTAATAAAGGATTGTGTCAAGTTTATTAATTAATTCCTTTTTCTCGAGTATGCTATGTTCATTCTCTAAATAGGAAAAGAAAAAAACCTCTTTGACACTATGGGCCATCTGATCCCCTAAAGTTAGCTTTGTAAACAACTGCTGGTCATGACTCTAGACCATAGTGTATGCCAGGCTCTACATGATACATTGGGAATACAGCAGGAAACCAACAGGTATAGTCAGGGAATTAAATGTTATTTTAATCTAGCAACTCTGAAAGATAGTTTGTAACATGCAAACACACACACACACACACACACACACACACACACACACACACGTAGTTGGCATAAAACCATAAAACAGCAAAGTGTTACTTCAACTGGTGAGTCAAAGTTCAATTCCACAGGCAAATAAGTCCCTGGATGTTTGAAATGAGACAAGAAATAACTCTAGAAGTAAAGAAATCTGAGAGATGAGGTGACCTAGAGAAGCTCTCAGCCTGAAATAATACAACTTGCACAAATCAGGGAAACATATAAATAAGAAGATGCTGTTGGTGTGCTCAGCCAGAATAATGAAATAAAAACTGGGGTAGAAAAGAGATAATCTAAGTCTCAGTACTAAGGATTTTGCCAATATACTAGTAAAAAGGGATTAATAGTTAACAACAAAATCTGAAATACAGATGGCAATTAAGATCACTTATTTTTGTTAATATTTATATATAATTGATTTAAGTTTAATATCTCTACCTCTATGTGATATCACTTACCACTCCAAGATTTATGTAAACATCCTAGAATTTTTTAATTTTCATGGTAAATTTTTGTTCCCAGCACTTTCCCCTAGCAAACTCTAGATCTCACATTTTATTGCTATTATCTTCTTTTTGTTACCTAATGTGCAGATGTTTAACTCGGCTGTGTTCCTTGATTACTCAAAAAAAAAAATCACTTGCTTAGGTCATCTGTGTAACTAGCATATTTTGCAAAAAGTTTGGAGTCATGAGGAAGATTTATATCAAATACTATGTTATATTTAGATATTAATCACTATTTGCAAAAGTTTTTTTTAATACTTGACAGATATTTTCCTACTGGCCACCTTTCTCTGGATATAGATTCTAAAAAATTGCTAAATATCTTCATGGGAAAACTAGACATTGTATAAGCACAGAGAGATATCAATACAAATGATTCTTCTCCACAGACATAAAAATAAATTTTGTCCAGTAAAAATGCCATTGATCTCACCTATTATAAATCACCTTTTCATCTCATTGTAATTTTTTTTAGCATTACTTCTGTTCTTATGTGTGTGGTTATCTGAAATCTCTTTCAAATTAGTTGTAACTAACATCTTATTGATTTCCTTATTAATTAATGAGTTAAAGAAAATCTTTGACATGTGTTCATTATTTACACTTGTGTGAAAATTGTCAAATAAACTTTTTTGAAGCTTAACCTTTAACAGGTTCCAGAAAAATCTGCTAAATTATTTCTTTCTTTTCAAGATAACTCATCTCTCCCTGCTTCTCCATCTTCAGGTATCCTTTGGGCTTACTATTAGAGACTCAATTACTCTTAGTACCCTTTCTATAAGTAAGGATTCACTGTGCATTCTTTGACAAAGGGCCATAATAACTAGGTTTCAACTTTTAGCATCAGAAAACAATTTGAAGAAGTTGCAAATATCCATATATTTTCTCCCTCCCCCCACTAGTCTCTGTAATTTGAAAAAAGCAGCATAGATTTTTTCTTCCTATGGATATGGATTATGCCATGACTGTTAGAAATCAGAATCAGCAACCATGCAGTATGATTTTTTTATCCTATGTTACGTCTGTGGTGTATATTGAAGTTTAAGCTGTTGGGTATTAATATACTATTCATTCCATAAGGTGCAATAAGTACTTCTTAGCTAACTGCTTAACTTTCATATTATCTGTAATTAAAAGAATCTCTGTCACTCTTAAGCAGATATTCTTTATCCAGGGACCCACAAGTACAGAACAACAATAAAAATAAAAGAACACATCTTTCTCCACCTTTTTTTTCTTTTATTGGAGCTCTCTCTAGGATGATTCATGACCAATCTGATTTTAGGCATTAAGAAATCTGACAATGAAGTTGAGGTCCACAGCATTCTGAAAAGTTATAAAAAGTTATGGATGAATCATGACTTTACATAATGTTTGGAACATTATTCATCTACGGTTAGAATCTCACACTTTAAAGTAAGAGTGTGTATATACAACTAACATGATGGCTGAAATCCCAAGGGGATTGAAAACTCCTTGTTTTGTGCAATTGTAATAATCAGTGTACCTGAACCCACATCAATCTTCATTCTGGTCATAAACACAGTAGCTGTATAACAGTGATAGAAAAATAAAATGGAAAAATGGAAAAAGCTAATACATATTTAACTTTTACAGATATTCCCTTCCTTTAAGTAATTTACTATTAAATAAAACTTAATATAATGAAAAGAACATGAAGATAATGTTAACTATAAAAGTCACTTAAGACAAACATATATGTCTTCCTGGCTGTATCAAATATAGTAAAAGGGGAAATATAAACTATGTTGGCTCAAAAGAAACTGCCCATCCTCAAACAACATGGAGAGATGTCTTAAATTTTGGATTAGTATAAGAAGTGCTCTTTAAAAAGGAGTGCTATTGCTTAGAAAACCTAAGGAAAAAAATCCATTATTCAAGTTATAAAGCCTATGATTTAATTTATCTTTTTAACTTTCACAAAGAAAATTGTCCTCGTAGTAATGAAAATGAGAAACTAGTATTGAAATGTTATATTATTATAGTCAAAAATGAACTGCATATAAACTATACTGATTCAAGGTTCTATTAATACAAAAATATGTAATTGGGTCATTATTATTTATAAAATACAATAGCAAATGAAGCATTTAGCTTAAAATACTTACTGTATCCTCATAGCATACAGTGAACTGGGAATTAACTGTCCATTTCTTTCATCAGTATAAATAGAAAAAACAAATAATATGGAATCCAAGGGGAAAAAGTGAACAGCACATGACTGGGTCAGCGTATGTGCAGACTCAATAATTTCATCGTTAAAATATGTACTGTTGGTCACAGCTGGACTAATCATGCAATAAACTGCACAGATCATAAAGACAGCCAAAATAATCATATGGGTCATGAGGGTGGCCCATTCAGTTTGCATATGTGAATATGATCTGAATGAAAAGAAGTTGGCCACAATGAAAGAAATTACCAAGTAATGTAGATCAAAGCAAATAATCAGCATGGATAATTCAGGCCTGAATACAGATGCAGAATATAGATTATGACTTTTCACAAAAGTTCCAGCTAACCCTGCTTTGTCAATGTATATTGATCTTCAAAAGGATTTTTTCACAGGGACACCTTGGATGTTTCCAGAAAAATTGACTGCCAAAAACCATAACATCTCTTTGATAAGCATTGATCATTTCCTTTTTCTCTTAAACCATTAGAATGGAAAGTATTTGGTTTCCCTTTCCTCAATGCTACACACTCATACACACATACAAACACACACACACACACACACACACACACACACACACACATACACACACCCATATTACTACTCTTTGGTACTTCCTTAGAAAAGAAAACAAGGCCTTGAACTAGAAACAATCCTAATGCTATTTATTATTCAAATGTACAGAGTATTCATGTAGATTACAAAATTTAAAATATCAGAATTAATTTCAAAAAGACCATTTTTAGGGGGCAGCCATATTTGCCAAAATGATGTTTTTCTTTGTTGGGTCTGTGTGAAAATAGTGTATTTTTTAATGAGATAAAATCTGTATATAATAAAATACACAGATCTAAAATGAACAGATTGATGAGCTTTATCAGTAGCTTACAGTACATGGGTGCAATGTATAAAGCTATCAGTGTTGCTCTTACCCAGGTCCTGTGTTTCTATAAACAGATACAATTAAAGAAATGTCTTGATGAGGTCCCAGTAGTTCATTTTTGTTCTTGATTCCTTTGTCTCTGGGGATATGTTGAGGAAGAAGTGGCAAATGGCATATCAGATAAAGGGCTAGTATCCAAAATATACAAGGAGCTCACTAAACAACATACACGAAAAATGAATGATCCAGTGAAGAAATGGGCAGAAGAGGTGAAGAGACACTTCTCCAAAGAGGACATCCAGATGGCCAACAGGCACATGAAATGATGCTCAGCCTCACTCACCATCAGGGAAATTCAAATCAAAACCACACTGAGATACCACCTCCCACCGGTCAGAGTCGCTAAAATGAACAAATCAAAAGACTATAGATGCTGGCGAGGGTGTGGAGAGACGGGCACCCTCCTACACTGTTGGTGGCAATGTAAACTGGTGCAGCCGCTCTGGAAAACAGTGTGGAGACTCCTCAAAAAACTATCGATAGAACTCCCCTATGACCCAGCAATAGCACTGCTAGGGATCTACCCAAAGGATAAAGAAGTGCTGATGCATAGGAGCACATGTACCCCAATGTTCAAAGCGGCACTTTCGACAATGGCCAAATCATGGAAAGAGCCTAAATGTCCATCAACTGATGAATGGATCAAGAAGATGTGGTATATATGGTATATATATACAATGGAGTACTATACGGCAATGAGAAAGAATGAAATATGGCCATTTGTGGGAAAGTGGATGGACCTTGAGGGTGTCATGCTAAATGAAATAAGTCAGGCAGAGAAGGGTAGATACCATATGTTTGCATTCATAGGTCTAACAGGAGAGACCTGGCAGGGGACCATGGGGAGAGGAAGGGGGAAAGAGAGCGGGAAAGAGTGAGGGACACTGATCAAGGGAGACTACTGAATACTGAAGACGAACCATGGACTGAAAGGGGAGGGGGAGGGAGGAAGGGGGTTATGGTCATGGTGGGGGGCACTTGTGGGGAGAAGCACTGGGTGTTATATGGAAACCAATTTGACAATAAACTATTATAAAAAAAAGAAAGAAAGAAAAAAGAAATGTTCCCAGGAAATTGACAGGAATACAACAGTCTTAGGGGACTTTAACACCCTCATTACATCAATGAACAGATCATCAAGATAAAAAAATCAGTAAGGAAACAGAGGCTTTGAATGACACATTAGACCAGATGGACCTCACAGGTATGTATAGAACATTCTATCCCAAAACAGCTGAGTACATATTTTTTAAGTGCACATGGATTGTTCTCTAGGACAGATCACATATTAAGTCATAAAACAAGTCTCAGGAATTCAAAAAGACTGAAATCATATCATGCATCTTTCCCAACCACAATGGTATGAAACTAGAAATCAATTACAAAAAAAAAATGGAAAAAACATACAAACACATAGAGGCTAAACATCATGCTACTAAACAACCAATGGGTCAATGAAGAAATAAAAAAATACATAGAAATGAAAATGAAAACACAACACCCTGAAATATTGAGACAGAGCAAAAGCAGTTCTAAGAAGAAAGTTAAGGAAGCAAGAAAAATCTCAAATAAATAACCAAACCTTACACCAACAGGAACTAGAAAAACAAAACAAGCTCAAAGCTTTTAAAAGGAAGACTATAATAAAGATTAGAGCAGAAATAAATGAAATACAGATTAATAAACAATAGCAAAGATCAAGGAAACCAACCCTTAAACCTTTAGTCAGACTCAAGAAAAAAGAGGACTCAAATAAAATAATAAATGAAGGAGGCAAAATAAAAACTTACACCACACAAATACAAAATCTTATGAGATTATGAAAATTATATGCCAACAAATTTGACAACTTAGTAGAAATGGATAAATTCCTAGAAATATATACTCTTTTGAAATTAAGTTAGAAAAGATAGAAAATTTGAACAGACCAATTATTAGCAATGAAAGTGAATCAGTAATTCAAAAGTTCCAAAAAACCAAAAGACCAGAGCCAGATGGCTTCACAGGGGAAATTTTACCAAAAATTAAAAAAAAAAAAAGAATTAGTATCTATTCTTCTCAAACTATTCCAAGAAATAGAAGAGGAAGGAAAATTTCTAAAGTCATTAACAACACAAGTATTACCCTGATACCAAAACTAAAGACACTATGAAAAAACTATAGGCCAATATCTCTGAATGAATACAGATGGAATAATCCTCAACAAAATATTAGTAAACCAAATTCATCAATACATTAAAAAATCAATCACCAGGATCAAGGGTGCCTGGGTGGTTAAATTGGTTGGGCATTCAACTTCCACTCAGATCATGAATTCGCAGTTTATGAGTTTGAGCCCTGCATTGGGCTCTGTGCATACAGCTCAGAGCCTGGAGGCTAATTTGGATTCTATGTCTCCCTCTCTCTCTGTCCCACCCCTGCTCACGTTCTGTCTGTCTCTCTCTCAAAAATATATAAACATTTAAGTTTTAAAAAAATCATTCACTATGATCCAATGAGATTTACTACAGGATGCAAGTGTGGTACAATATTTGAAAATCAATGTGACCTGTCATAATAACAAGATGAAGGATAAAGACCATATGATCTTCCCAATAGATGCAGAAAAAGCATTTGACAGAATACATCCATTTACATAAAAACTTAACAAAATGAGTTTAGAGAGAATATATCCCAACATAATAAAGGCCATTTATGCAAAACCTACAGCTACCATCATACTCAATGATGAAAAACTGAAATATTTTCCTTTAAGATAATGATGTCCACTTGTACCCTTTTACTCAACATAGTACTGGAAGTCCCAGCTACAGCAATCAGACAACAAAGGGAAATAAAGAACATCCAAATTGGTAAGAAAGAAACAAAATTTTCCTTATTGACAGATGACATTGTACTATCTGTACAATTGAAAATCTCCAAGACTCTACCAAAAAACTACTAGAACTGATAAATGAAGTCAGTAAAGTCACAGGATACAAAGCTAATACACAGAAATCTGTTGTGTTTCTATACAGTAATAAGGAAGTAGCAAAAAGAATTTAAAAAACAATCCTATTTCCAATTGCACCAAAAAGAATAAAATGCCTAAGAATAAATTTAACCAAGAAGGTGAAAGGCCTATCCTCAGAAAACTATAAGACACTGATGCAAGAAACTGAAGATGATGCACACAAATGGAAAGACATTTCATGCTCATGGATTAGAAGAATTAATATCCTTAAAATGTCCATACTATGGGACACCTGAGTGGTTCAGTTATTTGAGCGTCTGACTTTGGCTCTGTTCATGATCTTGTGGTTCGTGAGTTCAAACCCTACATCGCATTCTGTGCTCAGAGCCTGGAGCCTGCTTCAGATTCTGTGTCTCCTTCTCTCTCTCTGCCCCTCCCCACTCTCAAAAATAGAGATTAAAAAAATTAAATATTAATAAATAAAAATAAAATGCCCATACTATCCTAAGCAGTCTACAGATTCAATGAAATCCCTACCAGAAATACCAAAATCAGTTTTCACATAACTAGAATAAATAATAGTAAAATTTGTATGGAACCACAAAAAAGACCTGAATAGTCAAAGCAATCATAAGAATGAACAAAGCTGGAAGTATCACAATCCCAGATTTCAACATACACTACAAAGCTGTAGTAATCAAAATAGTATGTACTGGCACAATAAACAGACACATAAATCAATGGAACAGGATAGAGATTCTAGAAATAAACCCTTCCCTATATGGCCAATGAATGTATAACAAAAAAGGCAAGGATTTGCAATGGGGAAAAGACCAACTCTTCAATAAATGTTGTTGGGAAAACTGTACAGTGACATGCAAAAGAATGAAACTGGATCTGGATCATTTTCTTATACCATACACAAAAATAAACTCAAAATGACTTAAAAACCTAAATGTGAGACCTGAAGCCATAAAACTCCTAAATGAAAACATAGGCAGTAATGTTTTAGACATTGCTCTTAACAAAATATTTATGGATATGTCCTCAGGCAAAACAAAAGCAAAAATAAACTATTGTGATTACATCAAAATAAAAAAGATTTTACACAGCAAAGGAAACCATTAATAAAATGAAAAGGCAACCTAGTAAATGAACAAAGGTATTTGCCAATGGTCTATCCAATAATGATATATAAGGAACTTCTATAACTCAATACAAAAAAAAATCCCACAAATAATCCAGTTAAAAAATGGGCAGAGGACCTGAATAAACATTTTTCTAAAGACGACATACAGTACAGGTGGTCAAAAGACACATGACAAGATGCTCAGCATCTCTCGTCATCAGGGAAATGCAACCCCAAACCACAATGAAATATTACCTCACACCATTTAGAAAGGATAGTAGCAGAAAGACCAGAAATAACAAGTGCTAATGAGGGTATAAAGAAAAAGGAATCCTCATGCACTGTTGGTAGTTTGTGCACTGTTGTTGGTAAATTAGTGCAGTCACTGTGGCTGGAGATTCCCCAAAAAATTAAAAGTAAAAATACCATGTGATCAAGAAATTCTAACAACTAGGTATTTATGAAAGGAAAAAGAAAACATTAATTTGAAAAGACATATGCACCCCTATGTTCATTTCAGAATGATTTACAATGGCCAGGATATAAGAACAACTCAAATGTACACTGATAGATGAATTAAAAAAAAAAAGTAATGTCGGGGTGCCTGAGCGGCTCAGTTGGTTGAGCATCAGACTTCGGCTCAGGTAATGATCTCACGGTTCGTGTGTTTGAGCCCCGCGTAGAGCTCTGTGCTGACCACTACCTCAGAGCCGGGATCCTGCTTTGAATTCTGTGTCTCTTTCTCTCTCTGCCCCACCCCTGTTCATGCACTATTTCTCTTAAAAATAAAACGTAAAAAAAAAAAAAATAAAATAAATATATAAAACATTAAAAAAACTTAAAAAGTGGTATCTACACGCACACAAATGGAAAAAATACTCAGCCATTAAAAAAATGAGATCTTGACACTTGCAAATGGATGGACCTAAAGGGTATTATGTTAAGCAAAATGAGTCAGAGAAAGACAAATCCATATGATTTCACTTATATGTGGAATTAAAAAAAACAAAAAAAAAACAAAAAACAAAGCGGATTCTCTTTTTTTTGTATTTCTTTTTTTTCCATAATATTTTATTGTCAAATTGTTTTCCATACAACACCCAGTGCTCTTCCCCTTAAGTGCCCTCCACCATCACCACCACCTCTTGTCCCCCCTCCCCCTTCCCCCTCAACTCTCAGTTCATTTTCAGCATTCAATTGCCTCTCCAGTCCTGCATCCCTCTCTCTCCCCAACTCTCTCTCCCTCCTCCGTTCCCCCTGGTTCTCCATTAGGTTTCTCCTGTTTTCCTGCTAGACCTATGAGTGCAAAAATATGGTTTCTGTCCTTCTCTGCCTGGCTTACTTCGCTCAGTATGACACCCTCAAGGTCTATCAACTCTCCTACAAAGGGCCATATGTCATTCCCTCTCAT
>NC_043717.1:27867051-27875128 GCF_006229205.1 Suricata suricatta
AGGAGGCTTATTGACTGTCCCAGGCCTGTCGATTCAGGAAATATTCTCTTAATGGTGTTTCTCAGTTTCTATTGTTGTGCCTGTGAGTATCTTATTTCCCTACTCTGCAATATTGGGACTCGCCTTCTTGTACACTTTGGCTTGTTTCTTGGTGTAGTCCTAAGAAGTAAAACAGACAGAGAAGCACAGAGGGAACAGAAGCACACATATACACAGACAAATCAAACAAAGAAACACATTACAGCGGCAAAGAAAAGAAAGAAAGTGGGACGGAAAGAGACGAAAAGAAGAAGGGAAAATAAAAAGAAAAGAGAAAGAAGAAAAAAATATATAAAGGGGGATCTGAGACAACAAAGGACAGTAGACAGTTTAGAAGTGTATGGCCAGTTGTGGGGAGAGGTAAGGATGAGATACAGGAGATTATATCTGGGTTGCAAGAGGGTGAAAAAGCAAGGGAGAAAGGAGAAAGGAAAATAAGGAGTAAAAATTTAAAAGAATTAAGTAAAGAAAAGGGAAAAATAGGTAATAATTACAAAGAAATAAGTACGAAACAAGTGAAGAAAAAAAATTTTTTTATATTAAAAAAACGAAAAGGAAAGCAGCAGCTCCCCCTCGTGGATAGGCTTGGTTTGATGTGGTAGGTCTTGGAGGCTGCTCTCAGAGGCTCTGCCTTGGTGTCTATAGAGCTTAGAATGGTGGCATGCCAGGCTCCGCTAAACTAAGCAAGGTAGGCCACTCTAATGAGTCCGATCTCCTTGGGCCGCAGTTGAGTGGAGTTGTATTTTCCAGGCCCGCCTTGGTTCAAAGTTCCAGTCCGTGCATGTTTGCGCTATCACAGAGGAAATGTATTTGTTTTGGTGGCTGGCTTCTTAGGGGGAGGAATCAGTTTGTTTAGGTTCAGGCAGGGATTTCAGCTGCCCCTTCCTTAGGCGAAATGAGCAGCAGGAGGTGAAGTGTGCACCTTCACAGACTCAATTGGGGAGTCCCCACCCTAAGCCAGGATCACGATTGCAATGGGGGAAAGAAAAAGAAAAAAAAATTAAAAAAAAAACTGGGTCTCTCTTGGCTTCGATTGCTCTTGCTCAAGGCGCTATGTGCTGCTGGAAATGAGCTGGGAGCTCCTGTAGCCTAAGCGCGCACCTAGGCCTCCACCCGCCACCGACTCCCTGTCGGGGGTCGCGAAGGAGTGGGCCCTATTTTTTCCTGTGAGCACCCGGGATTCGGGATTCGTGCAGCCAGTGCAGGGGGCGAGATGAGCTGTGGAAATGCGGTGCGTGGTCCCGTTCCCAAAACCAAGTTTGAAGTGCGCGCCCCCTGCGCAGCTGGTTGCTTCTCTTTGCGAAGCAGACGCTTCCAGCGCAGCCACTGCTCAGGCTGCAAAGCGGATTATTAAATACAGAGAACAAACTGGTGATTGTCAGAAGGGTGGTGTGTGTGGGCATTGGCAAAATAGATAAAGAGGATTAATAGGTACAAACTTCCCAAACTTCCAGTTCTAAAATAGGTCATGGAGATAAAAGGCACAGCATAGGAAACATAGTAGATAATATAATAACATAAAGTGATAGATGATGACCAAACTTACTGGGGTGAGCAATCAATAATGTATAGCATTGTCAAATCACTGTGTTGTACACCTAAAACTAATATAATACTGAATGTCAATTACACTTCGATAATAAAAAGGAAAGAAATATAGAAGTCTTCCCACTCATTTGGGTTATAGAAAACAGCTTACCACAAAGAAACCACCTTTCCTAGATGACCTAAGACTCATGGATGTGCCCTCGTTTACCTATATAACAAGGAAAAAAACAGACACTTCAAATTCTTTGCCTCATAAATGATTAAACTATATTGTCCCAACTGAACAATCAGAACCAAATATTTGTTATGCAAACTTTGGCTAAGTTTCTCTGTTTCCCTAGGTCCCTGACCTCTGGCCCACTCTTAGCCTGAATCAGCATATATCCTATTCTTAATGGCCCTTTCTGAAAAGAGGCTGACTACAGGGTAAAACGTTCTGTGACCAAATTTCTAATCACACCTCTCTCTCATCACACTTTCCTGTACCTGGTTCTTTCTAACCCTAGGCCTTGTACACTCCTCCCTAAAAAAGAAGAGCCCTTTCTGCCTAACCTTTGAGATGATTGGAGATTTTATAGTCTGAAAATTCTCCCTATTGCAATAGTCCCTCTGCCCTTATTGCAATAATGGTCTTTCTAATGGTCTCTCCTTATCAAAGTCTGGATTTATTTTCACTTGAAGATTACTGGTGCCATGACTCCTATGGAGATTGGGCCTCACAGACTCCTACCATCTCTGTGGTAATAATGGCACCTTGTGGGTCCTTTGAACTCTTCTGTTCAGCAATTCATTATTTGACAAGTTCCACTCTAAAACTAGCACTCTCTGCAGGTCCTGTTTTAAGGACTTACTTTGATTCCTTAAGGCAAACAAATTTTTCTTTGGCCCTTCTATGCGGCCCCTTCTGGTTTTTCCATTGCCCTTAACTTTGGGGATCATTTTAGGAAATTTCCTTGGCGGGGATGGGGAGCTTGGGGTGGGGATTTTCTGTGACCAGAGAATTATGCAGGAAAATTAATCAAGACTGTAACTGTTTCATTTAGAACTTATTTCTGATTTCATTTTCTAATCCCATGGTTACCTCTATCAATAAAAGAAAAGCCCATTCCTGAATAACAATTGAAACACTCAAATCGCATGTTCTTAATATTCTTCCTATTGTAACAGCCTACCTCCCTTTATTGCTATAATCCTTTCAAATAAAATCTCTACTTCCTTAAGATGTGTTCTTATTTGATAATATAGAACATTTCCTTTACCCCAGAACATCCTTCATTTCCTTCCTAGTCAATACCTCTCCTATCCCTTAAGGAAGCAATTTTTTTCTGATTTATTCCACCATAGATATTTTACCAGTTCTAGAACTTTCTTAAATGGAATAATAAATTAGGTGCTTTTTCATCTTCCTTCTTTTTCTCAACAAAACTTGGGCTTTCTTAACAAGCAGCACTATTGATATTTTGATACAGATAATTATTTGTTGTGACGGTATCCTGTGTGTAAGATGCTTAGCAACATCCCTGGTCTCTACATACAAATGCTAGTAGCATGTCCCACTGTCCCCCATTGTGATAACCAAAAATGTCCCCAAGTATTGGGGTGCCTGGGTGGCTCAGTCAGTTAAGTGATTGGCTCTTGATTTGGCTCATTTCATAATTTCCTGATTTGGGGATCAGGGTCATAATGGTTTCATAAAGTTGTTTCTGAAATATATCTCTATTTTAAAAAATAATTTGAGTAAGATTGGTATTTTTTCTTCTCAAGATGATAGAATTCACTAGGAAATTGACATGAGTTTTAAGTTTAGTTTAAAAATATGTTAAATGCATATTCAGTTACTTCAATGAATGTAAGGCTAGGTGAATTTCATATATTTTCTTAGGTCAATTTGAAACACATGTCTTTCAAAATTGTCCAGTTCATCTAGGTTATTGAATTTATTGGAATACAATTGTTAATAATACAACCTCAAGACCATAAAAGCCATATATGAAAGACCCACTAGTAGTACCATCTTCAATGGGGAAAATTTGAGAACTTTCCCTGTAAGGTCAGGAACACAACAGGGGTCTCCACTCTCACCACTGTTACTCAACATAGTATTGGAAGTACTAGCCTCAGCAATCAAACACAAAGCAATAAACAGGATCAAAATCAGCAAGGAGGAAGTCAAACTTTCACTCTTTACAAATACATGATACTCTATATGGAAAACCCAAAAGATTCCACCAAAAACTGCTATAACTGATCCATGAATTCAGCAAAGTCATAGGATATAAAATCAATGCACAGAAATTGGTTGCATTTCTATATACCAATAATGAAGGAGCAGAAAGAGAAATAATCAATCCCATTTACAATTACGCCAAAAACCATAAAATACCTAGGAAATAACCTAGCCAAGCAGGTCAAAGATATGTACACGAAAACCACAGAAAGCTTATGAAGGAAATTGAAGGAGATAAAGAAATGGAAAAAATATTCCATGCTCATAGACTGGAAGAACAAATATTGTTAAAACATTGATACTACCTAAAGCAATCTTCAATGGAATCTCTATCAAAATAAAACCAGCATTATTCACAGAGCTAAAACAAACAATCCTATTTGTATGGGACCAGAAAAGACCCCAAATAGCCAAAGCAATCCTAAAAAAGAAAACCAAAGCTGGAGTCATCAAAATTCCAGAATTCAAGATCTATTACAAAGCTGTAATACTCAAGACAGTGTGTTACTGGCACAAAAACATATATTTACCACAATGGAACAGAATTGAGAACCCAGAAATGGACCCACAAACATATGGCCAACTAATCTTTGACATGCAAAAAAGAATATCCAATGGAAAAAAGACAGTCTTTTCAGCAAATGGTGTTCGCAAAACTGTACAGCGACATACAGAAGAACAAACCTGGACCACTTTCTTACACCATACACAAAAGCAAACTCAAAATGGATGAAAGACCTAAATGTGAGACAGGAATCCATCAAAATCCTAGAGGAGAAAGCAGGCAAGAACCTCTTTGACCTTGGCCACAGCAACGTCTTACTAAACATGTCTCTGGAGGCTCACACAAGTAAGAATGGCTAAAATTAACAACTCAGGCAATGATGGATGTTGGTGAGGATGTGGAGAAAGAAGAATAACTTTTCACTGCTGGCGGGAATGGAACCGCATGCAGGCACTCTAGAAAACAGTGTTAAATTAAAAATAGAACTACCCTGTGACACAGGTATTTATCCAAAGGATACAGATGTGCTGTTTCAAAGGGGCACATGCACCCTAATGTTAATAGCAGGGCTATTGACAATAGCCAATGCATGAAAAGAGCCCAAATGTCCATTGACCAATGAATGAATAAAGATGTGGTGTCTATGTACAATGGAATATTACTCGGTGATCAAAAAGAATGAAATCTTGCCATTTAAAACAATTTGGATGGAACTACAATGTATTATGCCAAGCAAAATTAGTCAGAGAAAGACAAGTATCATATGACTTCACTAATATGTGGAATTTAAGATACAAAAAAGATTAACATAAGGAAAGGGAAGCAAAAATAACATAAAAATAGGGAGAGGGCCTAATCATAAGAGACTCTTAAATATGGAGAACAAACTGAGGGTTACTGGAAAGGTTGTGGGAGGGGGGATGGGCTAAATGGGCAAGGAGCATTGGGGAAGACACTGGTTGGAATGAGCACTGGATGTTATATTTAGAGGATGAATCATAGGATTCTACTCTTGAAATCATTATTGCATTATATGCTAACTAACTTGTACGTAAATTATAAAAATAATAAATAATATAAATAAAAAATAGCAAAATAATAAAATAGTATGTGATTTATTTTTTTGAGCAACCTCCACCCTGTTTTCCAAAGTGGCTTCACCAGTTTCCCACCAACAGTGCAAAAGGGATCTCATTTTTCGACATCCTTGCCAGAATCTGTTGTTTCCTGAGTTGTTAATTTCAGCCACTGTGTCTGGTGTGAGGTGGTATCTCAGTGTGGTTTTGATTTGTATTTCCCTGATGATGAGTGATGTTGAGCATCTTTCATGTGTTTTTTGGCCATCTGGAGGTCTTCTTTGGAAAAGTGTCTATTCATGTATTCAGCCCATTTCTCCACTGGATTATTTGTTTTTCGGGTGTTGAGTTTGGTAAATTCTTTATAGATTTTGGATACCAACCCCTTATTGGATATGTCATTTGAAATATCTTTTCCCATTCTGTTGGCTGCCTTTTAGTTTTGTTGATTATTTCCTTTGATGTGCAGAAGCATTTTATTTTGATGAGGTCCCAACAGTTCATGTTTGCTTTTAATTCCCTTGCCTTTGGAGACGTGTTGAGCAAGAAATTGCTGCGGCTGAGGTCAAAGAGATTGTTGCCTGTTTTCTCCTCTAGGATGTCGATGATTTCCTGTTTCTCATTTAGGTCTTTCATCCAGTTTAAGTTTATTTTTGCATATGGTGTAAGACAGCGGTCTAGTTTCATTCTTCTGCATGTTGCTGTCCAGTTTTCCAAGCACCATTTCCTAAAGAGGATGTGTTTTTCCCATTGGATGCTCTTTCCTACTTTATCAAAGATTACTTAGCCATACATGTGTGGGTCCAGTTTTGGGTTCTCTATTCTATTTCAATGGTCTATGTGTCTGTTTTTGTACCAATACCTTAGTGTCTTGATGATGACAGTTTTGTAGTAGAGGCTAAACTCTGGGATTCTGACACCTCCCACTTTGGGTTTCCTTTTCAACATTACTTTGGCTATTTGGGGTCTTTTGTGTTTCCATACGAATTTTAGGATTGTTTGTTCTAGCTTTGAGAAGAATGCTGGTGCAATTTTTATTAGGATTGCATTGAATGTATAGTTGCTTTGGATAGTATTGACATTTTAACAATATTTATTCTTCCAACCAATGAGCATGGAATATTTTTTTTCATTTCTTTGTGTCTACTTCAATTTCCTTCATAAGACTTCTATAGTTTTCAGCATACATATTTTTACATCTTTGATTAGGTTTATTCCTAGATATTTTATGGTTCTTGGTGCAATTGTAAATTGGATCAATTTCTGGATTTCTCTTTCTGCTACTTCATTATTGGTGTATAGAATTGAATCCAATTGCTGTACATTGATTTGGTACCATGTGACTTTGCAGAATTCATGTATCATTTCTAGCAGCTTTTTGGTGGTGTTTTTTTGGTTTTCCATTTACAGTATGATGTCATCTGCAAAAACTGAAAGTTTGAGTTCTTCATCAATTTTGATACCTATTATTTCATTTTGTTGTCTGCTGATGCTAGGACTCCCAACACGTTAAACCACAGTGGTGAATGTGGACATCCCTGTTGTATTCCTTATCTCATAGGGGAAATCTCTCAGTTTTTCCCCATTGAGGATACTATTAGCTGTGGGCCTCTCATATATGGTTTATATGATGTTGGTATATGTTCCTTCTATCCTGACTTTCTTGAGGGTTTTTATTAAGAAAGCATGCTGTATTTTGTTAAATGTTTTTTTCTGCATCTATTGACAGGATCATATGGTTCTTATCCTTTCTTTTTTAATGTGATGTACCATATTCTTTGATTTGTGAATATTGAACCAGTCCTGCAGCCCAGGAATGAATCCCACTTGATCATAGTGAATAATTCTTTTTATATGGTGTTGGGTTAGATTTGATAATGTCTCATTGAGAATTTTTACATCTATGTTCATCAGGGATATTGGCCTGAAATGCTTTTTGGGGGGGGGTCCCTTTTTAGTTTGGGAATCAAGGTAATGGTGGCTTTATAGAATGAGTCCAGAAGCTTTCCTTTCATTTGTATTTTTTAAAACAGCTTGAGAAGAGTAGGTATTAACTCTGCTTTAAATGTCTGGTAGAATTCCCCTGGGAAGCAATCTGGCCCAGGACTCATACTTGTTGGGAGATTTTTGATAAATGATTCAATTTCATCACTAGTTACGGGTCTGCTCAAGTTTTATATTTCTTCCTGCTTCAGGTTTGGTTGTGTGTGTGTGTCTAGGAATTTGTCCATTTCTTCCAGGTTGTCCCATTTTTTGGCACATCATTTTTCATAGTATTCTTTGATAATTGTATTTCTGGGGGATTGGTGTGATAAGTCCAGTTTGACTTGTGATTTTATCTGTCTGGGTCCTCTCTCTTTTCTTTTTGAGAAGTTTGTTTAGGGGTTTATCAATTTTGTTTATTTAAAAAAAAACCAGCTCTTAGTTTCATTGATCTGTTCTTCTGTTTGTTTGAATTCTGTATTATTTATTTTTTTCTGCTCTAATCTTTATTATTTCTCTTCTTATGGTGACCTTGGGGTTTCTTTGATGTTCTGCTTCTAGTTGCTTTAGGTGTGCTGTGAGTTTTTTTAATTTGGGATTTTTTTTGTTTCTTGAGATAGGCCTGGATTACAATATACATTCCTCTTATGACTGCCTTTGCTGCCTACCATAGTTGGTTGGACTGTTGCATTTTCATTT
>NC_043717.1:27875228-27884212 GCF_006229205.1 Suricata suricatta
GCTCCACAAGAGATCCTAAGGGGGACTCTGTGAGTGGAATTTGGAAAAGACTACAAAGGACCAGAGATATCACTACAAGCAGGAAACTTATAGATAAACAAATGAAAATGCAACAGTCCAACCAACTATGGTAGGCAGCAAAGGCAGTCATAAGAGGAATGTATATTGTAATCCAGGCCTATCTCAAGAAACAAAAAAATCCCAAATTAAAAAAACTCACAGCACACCTAAAGCAACTAGAAGCAGAACATCAAAGAAACCCCAAGGTCACCATAAGAAGAGAAATAATAAAGATTAGAGCAGAAAAAAATAAAATATTTCCTGCCACTCCCTCCTGGCCTGCCAAGTTTCAGTAGATAGGTTGCTACTACCCTTATGTGTCTACCCTTGAAGGATAAGGCCTGTTTTGTTGCTAGCTGCTTTCAACTAGCTGCTTTTTTGGAGTGTGTTACATGCTGTTATTGTGACTCTGGTTGCTTTATCTTCCTACTTGTAGTGATGTTTTGGATTCTCCACCAGGTATGCTTTGATTTGCTTGTTGAAGTAACCCTGGGAAAATTTTGTTTTGAAATGAAAAAAGAAAAAAAAGGGTGGGGCAGTGGTGGTGGTGGAAGAGGCCTTATCCCATACAAAAAGAGAAATGACAGGGGCAGGGAAAAAGGAAAGAAAATTGGCCAGGCAGAGAAACTGTACAGCTTAATCCAAAGAGGGGGAAAAGAAAATAAAGAAGGAGATACAGAACAGATGTAAAGAGAATAGATTAAATATTTCTGCTTAAACAAGACAACAACCATAATATCCAGACCAGAGAAGGGAAGAAATGAGGAGAAAAGGAAGAATACATATATACATATACATATATACATATATGTACATATATAATAAGAATTATCCAAGAATAAATCAGAAAATGCAGAACCTCTGGGTGCCTTGGAACCTGTGGCAGCGCGGGTCTGAAGAGGTTGTCTGGTCGGTCAGGGTCAATCTCTGGTAAATAGGCAGTTACCAGGCATGGAGGTACGTAATTTGGTGTAGGTGGGTCCCACCTCCACTATGAGGCCACTGTCTGTTCCTGGAAACCCCACCTTGTTGGTTATGGTGAGAAAAATGGCAACACCTCAGTCTCTCCTCCATGGACTGGGTGTCCCAAACCATTCTGTTCAAGCTGTACTCACAGTGCTGCACGAGGAGCAGGTGGGTGTTTTTGTTTTTTGTTTTGTTTTGTTTTGTTTTGCTACACAGTCTCCTGTGCCTCCCTGAGGCTTGTCTGGGATTCAAACCCAGATGCCTTAAAGGGTCCATGTGCCTCAGTTCTGGGGAAGTGCCACCCCATCCCACCCATGGATGGCCTCCTCACAGTGCCACGCAGGTGTGAACAAGGTGGTTTATCCAGCTCCATTGACTCCCATGCCTTCCTGGCACTCGGCTGGGATTTATTTTTATTTATTTATTTATTTTATTTTTGATAGAGAGAGACAGTGTGAGTAGAGGAGGGTCAGAGAGAAAGGGAGATACAGAATCTGAAGCAGGCTCCAGGCTCTGAACTAGCTGTCAGCACAGAGCCCAATGCGGGGCTGGAACCCACGGACTATGAGATCATGACCAGAGCCAAAGCCACACGCTTAACCAACTGAGCCACTCAGGAGCCCCTCAGCTGGGATTTAAACCCTAGCGTCTTAAAGGTTCCCACTCCCCACGCCCTGGTTCTGGGAAAGTGCTGCTCCACCACACCCATAGATAGCTTCTGGCTGGCAGGCTTGGGGAGAGTCCTTTGTCCTTTGAAAGGGTATATACCTTCTACCAACAGCACTCAAGGGAGAGGATTTATTTCTTCCACTGTAAACGGTGCCTTTGAACTAGTTACTAAGCCTGGGGCTGGCTCCCCTCCCTCCCAGGTTCATGAAAAGGATAGCAGGCTAGGCCCAGTCCAGAGAAAGTCCTGAAGTTAGAGATTAGATATTTGTCCATTTATTTCCGAGCCCTGGTCCATGATTTTTCTCTTGTCCCAACACAGTCCTACAATTCCGCAGCTTCTCTTTCTCTTCTCTGTGTCTCTGCGTAGAAGGGGATCCCTCCCCTCCATGCTTATGCTGCCCATTTTATCTCTCCCAGATTGCTAACACACCTATGGCACACCAGGTTGTCCCCGTGGGCCCCTGGAGATGTCTATGTCACTCTGCAGGCTGGACTCTTGGAATTCAAAGTACTTTGGCCTCAACACTGCTGTTTGATAGATGAGGGAAATTCGGGTCCCCCTACTTCTGCACCATTTTGGATTCCTCTATATCTTAAGTCTGGCAATTCTAATTTTCCAATTTGTAAATGAGGTAAATATTCTACTGAGACATTTTTAACTATAAAACAATCATAAAAGATGGGGAGTGATAATAGACATTAGAGATCTCATCAAGGTGCAAAGGAAATTACGTAGCTAAATGAATACTTATCAAATCATCAGTTACAGATTTCAGAATAAACATTGCTGTCACTTACTAGATTTTATTTTATGCAATATTCAAGAAATTAAACTTAAGAAGGTTACAACCTCTTCTCTTTGTATATTCATTGTCACTACTTTTCTTTTTATAAATATAGCCCATAGTCAATTAATAATAATGAACTCATAGAGCCAAGTAATGGGGAAATTATGAGGTAGCAAAAAAAAATTAAAACATTAAGCAGCAAAAATGAATTATTTATCTTAATTTTCTCCCTTTTAATTATACTGAAATGTTTGTTCTCAGTATTAAAAATGGCCATGTGAAATTTAAACTCTAATTAAGTAATTGTATATATAGAAATTAATAAGGGAAATTATGTTTAAATCCTACCATGGAGTCTGGTTTAAATGAATACAGATCACTGATGATACAATATAAATGAATACATAAGATTACGATACTTTGAGAATGATAAATTTCTGTACAGCAAAGAAAAATTATACTGATCATAGTTGCCCAAAATAATAATCAACAGAACACATTAGAACTTGCTGCCTGTCATCATTTTTATGTATTATATGTTTGATTCAAAAGATAATTTGCAGTTTATGAAAATCTATATTTAAACTATAAATCAAAAGATATCATTCCTTGGTTCAGGTAAAAGTAAACTCATTATTTTACTCCAACATGTGTTCCTTGGCTCACATTTTAAAAAATATTGATCCACACCTTTACCATATGCCTAGTACATTTGAAACATAAAGCACTATTATAGAGAAAGAAGTTGGAGGCATATCAGTAAATCATTGAATTAAGTCTGAGAGATATAAAATGTAATGTCCAACATAGCTATGGAAAATTGGAAATAAGACTATTAGGGATCAGAAATCCAGGAATATAATAGTAAGCAATTATTCAGATAAGCAAGGTAGGAAAATAGTATATATGAATGTTTGGAGCCAGTAGTGTCCATGGTACAATTTTATAGACTTAAATCTGGTACAGGTTTTAAAAGGTCCTCCTTCTGGGAAAAAGGACACCACTACTTCATTTAAATAATTGCTAATTCTTGTTAGTTCTATCTTCATCAAGTATTTTAAATTCATTCCCTTCCCTCCATTCCTACTGCCAGAAACATATTTCATCTCTCCTTCATGGTTGATTCAAGAGTCTCTTACCAGAGTTCTGATATTTCATTGTTTCTCCATTCTAGAGTATCCCACATAGAGCTGACAAATTTAAATTCTATGGCTAATCCTCTTCCCATAAACTTGTAGTGGCTTCCCCCAAATCACAGAATAAAGACCATATTCCTTCGCTTATATGTTTTCTGTTTTGTAAAAAAAAAAAAATAAGTTTAATTTGAGTATAGTTGACATGCAATGTTATATTTGTTTCAGGTGTACAACTTAGGTGTTTGACAAGTTTGTACACTGTGCTATATTCACAAATGTAACTACCATCTGTCCCTTTACACCACTATAATGATATCATTGACTATATTCCTTATGTTCTCCTTTTTATTTCTGTGACTTATTCATTCCCTAACTGGAGGCCTGTATTCCCCTTCTCCCCTTCATCCATTTTGCCAATCCCCCACCCCCTATGCTCTCATCACTTTTTTCTCTGTATTTATAGATCTGATTCTGCTTTATATTTCGTCATTTTTAAAAAAAAATCTATTTGCGAGTAGAATAATAAGGTATTTGTCTTTCTCAGTCTGACTTATTTTACTTAGCATGACACTCTCTGGGTTCATCTATGTTATCTCAAATGGCATGATCTCATCCTTTTTTTTATAACTATGTAATATTCCATAGTGCATATATATCACATTTTCCTTATCCATTTGTTTATTAATGGATAAAATAAATAGATTTCCTCCAAGTCTTGTCTAGCTATTGTAAATAATACTGCAATAAACATAGGGGTGCATATATCTTTATGAGTTAGTGTTTTAATTTTCCCTGGGTAAACACCAAACAGTGGAATCATATGACATTTCTAATTTTAATTTTTTGAGGAACCTGCATATGGTTTTCCACAATGGCTCTACCAATTTACATTCCCAACAAGAGTAAATAAGGGTTCCTTTTTTTTCCTTCACTAACACTTGCTGTTTCTTCTCTTTTTGATTTTAGCCATTATAACAGGCATGAGATAATACCTCATTGTTTTTTTTTTGTTTTTATTTTAATTCCAGTTAGTTAACATGCAATACTATATTAGTTTCAGATGTACAATTTAGTGATTCAAAAATTCCCTACATCACCTGGCACTCATCACAACAAGGGCACTCCTTAATCCCCATCACCTATTTAATCCATTCTCCCACCCACCTCCCCTCTTGTAAACATCAGTTTCTTCTCTCTAATAAAGAGCCTGCCTGCATGACTCAAGCTGGTTAAGCATCCAACTCCTGATTTTGGCTAAGATCATGCATGATCTTAGGGTTCATGGGATCAAGTGCCACATCAGACTCCATGCTGAAAATGTGGAGTCTGCTTGGGATTCTCTCTCTCCTTTTCTCTCCCCTTACCTGCTCTCTATCCCTCAAAATAAAGAAAATAATCTTTTTAAAAAGAGTGTGTTTCTTCGGGCACCTGTGTGGTTCAACTGGTTGAGCATCTGACTCTTGATTTTCAGCTCAGGTCATGATGCCAGGGACGTGGGATCAAGTCCTGAATCCATCTCCACTCTGAGCATGGAGCCTGCTTAATATTCTCTCTCCCTCCCTTTTCTGCTCTCCTCATTTGCACTCTCTCTAAAATAAATGCTCATTTTCATTGTTTCTTCAATTCCATATATGAGTGTCATCATATGGTGTTTGTCTTTCCCTGACTGACATTTCTCTTAGCAGTGTACTTTCTAGCTCCATCCATGTTGTTGCAAATGGCAAACTTTCATTCTTTAAAAAAATATTTATTTATTTTGAGAGAGAGAGGGATAGAGAACAAGCAGGGGAGGGGCAGTGAGAGGAAGTGAGAATTCCAAGCATGCTCTGTGCTTTCAGGACAAAGCCCAATGTGGGGCTCGATGCCATGGACCATGGGGATCATTACCTGAGCCAAGATCAAGAGTCAGATGCCTAACTGAGCTACCCAGGCACCCCAATTTCATTCATTTTATGGCTGAGTAATATTCCATTGTATATACATACATCAGTCAAGGGACTTTGGGTTTTTCAATAACTTAACTATTGTAGATAATGCTGCCATAAATACTGGGGCGCATGTATCCTTTAGAATTAGTATTTTTGTATTATTTGGGTAAATAGCCAGTTGGGCAATTGTTGGATCCTCAGGTTGTTCTATTTTAACTTTTTGAGGAAACTTCATACTGTTTTCCATAGTTGCTACACCAGTTTGCATTCCCATCAACAGAGCAGGAGTGTTTCTTTTTATCCACATCCTCCCCAAGACCTGTTGTTTTTTCTGTTGTTGTTGTTGATTTTAGCCATTTTGACAAGTGTGAGGTGATATCTAATTGCAGTTTTGATTTATATTTCCTTAATGGTAAGTTATGATAAGTTGTATGACTTCTTTATATACTGACAAATAGTGACAGTTTAACTTTTTAACAAAATATTAGCAAAGCACATATAACAAAACTTAGAAAGATCGTTCACCATGATCAGGTGGTATTTATTCCCAGGACATAAGAATGGTTTAATATTTGCAAATTAATCAACATCACATGCCACATCAGCAAAAGATAAATATCATATGATTGTGTCAACAGATGCAGAAAAAGCATTTGACAAGATACAATATCTATTCATGATGAAAAACTCTCAACAAAATTGAGTTAGAGGAAACATAGCTCAACATAACATGTTGTCTTTCCTTTGGGGCCAACCTTCCTTTCCTTCTTCATCCCCATGCTCCATCTGAAACCGACTACTCACTATTCCACAAACATGCACAGAAGTGTGATACTGTTGTGTTTTCTCTTGACTTACTCCCACTGCACCTTGCTTACAATAATCACTCCTCAACAAACCTTGAGAGAAGGAAATCAGTCACTGTTATCTTTACATCCCCAACATGGCCTAGTTTTGTTTGGCTCGAAGTTCAGGAAATATGTTGAAATATGTTCCATTCTGTGTTTTTGGAAAGAACCATTTTTATGATGTATGGCAGCTCAGAGTAAGATGTCTAAGAATAATGAATCTCTTTTGAGTAAGTTAGTACAGCTGTTAGTCTTATCCAACTACATGCCAACTACAAAATCATATGCAGCGTAATAATGAAGTAAAAAAAAAAGATTTGAGTAAAAGATTGCAAAGCAATGAATACTAACAAACTAAATTACAAATAATTTTTTTCTTATTCTTAAAAGGAGTGGGATAGGGATCAGTGTGACATTAAAAAATCTCCTTAGGAAAAAATAAAGATGCAGAGAAGTATGTGACTTACTGCTGATAGACTAAATTACTATTAAAGGTATAGGGGCACCTGAGTGGCTCAGTTGGTTAAGTGTCCGACCTTGGCTCAACTCATGATCTTGCAGTTTGTGTGTTCAAACCTCATGTCTGGGTCCATGCTGACAACTTGGAGCCTGGAGCCTGCTTCAGGCTCTGTGTCTCCCTCTCTCTCTGCCTCTTCCCTGCTTGTGCTCTCTCTCTCTCTCAAAAATAAATAAACATTAAAAAAGGTATAATATTACCTGTGACTTTTTATATTTATGAACTTTATAAAGTTCCATATATTTTTCATATGAAATTACTTAATTGTTATATGATTATGTATTACTTATAAAACATTCAAATGTGTTTGCTTGATGATTGACATTAAAACTTGAGAAAACATAGATGATTTAACGTTTAATTGCTTAAAAAACCTACAAACCAGATAGAAGATCGTTTTTGTTTTCCAGGGAAATATTATATAGACTTCTTCCAGAACCAGGGGTAAATCAGGTAGCAAGACTGTCACCATATTCCTGAAGTCTTAATTCTGAATGTCAGCCTATTTCTAATTTACATCTGTGAACAAGCCAGGACATTTTATTTTTTTTTAATTTTTTTAATGTTTTATTTATTTTTGATACAGAGAGAGACAGAGCATGAGAAGGGGAGGGGCAGAGAGAGAAGGAGACACAGAACTGGAAGCTGGCTCCAGGCTCTGAGCTAGCTGTCAGCACAGAGCCCGACGAGGGGCTCGAACCCACGAACGTGAGATCTGACCTGAGCGAAGATTGGAGGCTTAACCAACTGAGCCATCCAGGCGCCCCAAGCCAGGACATTTTAAACAAAACAAAACAAAACAAAACAAGACAAAACAAAAATTCTGTAGGGTATAAATATGGCAATCTCAGAAGATCCTTGAGAAGTAAATAGAAGCTATCATGGGAACACAGGAGATCTGGAAACTAAAAGAATCAGCATGGAGTACAGATGGAGTTAGTAAGAAAATAATATAAATAGCTGTCAGAGAAAATAGGAAAGGCTTTTACAGATACTAAAACTCAGGAAGTGCTCAATACCTGTTTAGTCATCTCAATACAAGCAACAAATCTTCATAAAAATCAAGAAGGAAAAAAGATTCATAGAAAAGTGATGAATTCTCAGGCATGGGAACATGCATGAAAGGCAAAGATAAGATGGCATACACAGAACAGTGAATGCTAAAAATTATTTTCGATACAAACTATAACTTTATCTAAAAACAGGTTTTTGGGGTAACAAATGGTTGGGCAGAAAAAAGTGAAAAATGTGTGTTTATAACATGCATGCATGAAAGGTTCACTAGTTTTGTGTACGAAAGAAATGGTGATTGACTCTAATAAATGTGTTGGTTCCCAAATCAAGATTCTGTTGTTTGGCATAATTTAAAGGTTCACATTTGAAGAAGTTACAATGTTCTTTGGAAATACATTTACAGAGATTGCACATGGAGTAGGAACACACAAAAATCTCTTCCCCAGCTGTAGCCTTTGAAATATACAGGTTAGGTTACTAAGGAAGATCAGCATAGCTGAATAAACCATCAGTCTTTTATTTTTCTTCTTTATTTTTTAAAATATTTTTAAAGTTTTTTATTGAAATTCCAGTTAATTAACATAGTGTAATATTATACTCAAGTGTACAATTTAGTGATTAAACACTTCCATACAAAACCTGGTGCTCATTACAAGTGCACCCCTGAATCCCCTTCACCTATTTATCCCATCCTCCCACCCACCTAACCTCTGGTATCCATCAGTTTGTTCTCTATAGTGAAGAATCTGTTTCTTGATTTGCTTCACTCTTTTTTCCTCCCACTATGATCATTTGTTTTGAGTCCTAAATTCCATATTAGAGTGAAATCATGTAATTTGTCTTCCCTCTGAGATTTTGCTTACCATACATGATGCTCTCTAGCTCCATCAATGCCATTGAAAATGGCAAGATTAGTCAGAGTGGCTAAAATGAACAAATCAAGAGACTATAGATGCTGGCGAGGGTGTGGAGAGACGGGCACCCTCCTACACTGTTGGTGGGAATGTAAACTGGTGCAGCCACTCTGGAAAACAGTGTGGAGACTCCTCAAAAAACTA
>NC_043717.1:27884312-27982306 GCF_006229205.1 Suricata suricatta
TATATATATATATATATATATATATATATATATACACCACTTCTTCTTTATCTGTTCATCAGTCGAGGGACATTTGAGCTCTTTCCATAAGCTGGCTATTGTAGATAATGTTTCTATAAACATTGGGATGAATGTATCCCTTAGAATTACTATTTTTGTATTCTTTGAGTAAATACCTAGTATTGCAATGGCTGAATCATAGGACAGTTCTATTTTTAACTTTTTGAGGAATCTCCATACTGTTTTCCAAGGTTGCTGCACCAGTTTCCATTCCCACCAACAGCGTAAGAGAGTTCCCCTTTCTCCACACCCTCACCAACACCTGTTGTTTTGTGTGTTGTTGATTTTAGCCAGACTGACAGTTATGAGGTGATATCTCATTGTAGTTTTGGTTTTCATTTTTCTGATGGTAAATGATGATAAGCTTCTTTTCATGTGTCTGTTGGCAATCTGTTGTCTTCTTCGAAAAATACCTATTTGTGTTTTCTGCCCATTTTTTAATTGGATTATTCATTTTGGGGGTATTGAGTTTTATAAGATCTTGATTTAGTTTAGATAATAACTTTTTATCACATATGTCATTGCTAATATCTTCTCTCATTCCATAATATGCTTTTAATTTTGTTGTTTCCTTCGTTGTGCAGAAACTTTATTTTGATGAACTACCAATAGTTCATGTTGGCTTCTGTTTCCCTTGCCTCAGGATACATATCTGGAAAGTAGTTGCTGTGGCCAGTGTCAAAGACTTTGTCAAACACAGGTAGTTCTCTAGGATTTTAATGGTTTCCTTCCTGTCTCACAGTTAGATATTTAGTTCACTTTGAATTTATTTTTGTGTATGGTGTAAGAAAGTGGTCCAGTTTCATTTTTCTGTATCTTGCTGTCCAGTTTTCCAAACACCATTTGTTGAAGACACTGAATATTCTTTCCTACTTTGTCAAAGAGTAATTGACCATATAGCTGCAGGTTCATTTCTAGGTTCTCTATTCTCTTCTAATGATGTATGTGTCGATTTTTGTGCCACTACTACACTGTTTTGATCACTACGGCTGTGTAATATAACTTGAAGTCCAGAATTGTTATGCCTCCAGCTTTGTTTTTTCATTTTCAAGTTTCCTTTGTCTACTCAGGGTCCTTTGTCGTTTCACACAAATTGTGGGATTGTTTGTTCTAGCTTTATGGAAAATACTGTTGGTATTTTGATACCAATTGCATTAAATGTATAGACTGATTTGGGTAGTACAGACACATCAACAATGTTTGTCCTTGCAATCCATGAGCATGGAATGTCTTTCCATTTTTTGTGTCATCTTCAATTTCATTCATCAGTGTTTTACAGTTTTCAGAATACAGATCTTTTACCTTCTTTGGTTAAATTTATGCCTAGGTATCTTATGATTTTTGGTGCAATTGCAAATGGGATTTAGGCTTTGATTTCTTTCTGCTGTTTCATTATTGGTGTATAGAAATGCAACAGATTTCTACATGGTGACGTCTTATCTTGTGGCTTTACTGAATTCACATATCAGTTCTAGCAGGGTTTTTTTGGTGGAGTCCTTCAGGTTTTCTATGTAACACATCATGTCATTGGCAAATAGTGAAAGTTAAACTTCTTCCTTGCTGATATGGGTGCCTTTCATTTCCTTTTGTTTTTTTATTGGTGTGGCTAGGACTTCCAGTACTATGTTAAATAACAGTAGTGAGAGTGAATATCCCTGTATGCATCCTGACCAAAGAGGAATGCTCTCAGGTTTCCCCAATGAGGACATTAGCTGTGCGATTTTTGTATATGGCCTTTATGATTTTCAGGTACATTCCCTCTAACCTGAAGGTTTTTAACATGAATGGATGCTGTACTTTGTCAAATGCTTTTTTTCTCCATCTACTGACATTATCATATGATTTTTATCCTTTCTTTTATTAATGGATGTATCACATTGATTGGTCTGTGAATACTGAATCACCCTTTGAGCTCAGGAATAAATACCACTTGACTGTGGTGAATGCTTCTTTAATGTACTGTTGGATTCGATTTGCTAGTTTTGTATTGAGAATTTTTGCATCCATGTTCATGAGGTATATTGGCCTGTAGTTTTCTTTTTTAGTGAAGTCTTTATCTGGTTTTGGGATCAGGGTAATGCTGGCCTCACAAAATGAACTGGAAGTTTTACTTTCTATTTTATGGAATAGTTTGAGAAGTATAAATATTAATTCTTCTTTAAATGTTTGGTAAAATGTGCTTGTGGAGCCATCGGGCCTGACTCTGGTTTTGGGGGAGATTTTTAATTACTAATTAAATTTTCTTGCTGATTACCAGTCTGTTCAAATTTTCTATTTCTTCCTGTTTCAGTTTTGGCAGTTTATAGTTTTTGAGGAATGTATCCATTTCTTCCATGTTGTCCAGTTTGTTAACATATAGGTTTTCATAATATTCCCTTCTAATTGTTTATATTTCTGTAGTGTTGGTTGTTATTTCTCCTCTCTCATTTGTGATTTTATTTATTTGGATCTTTTCTCTTTTGTTTTTGATTAATCTGGCTAGGGGCCTATCAATTTTATTAATTTTTTCAAATAACCAAATCCTGGTTTCTGTGATCTGTTCCATTATTTTTTTTTAGTTTCTTTATCTTTTATATCCGTTCTAATCTTTGTTATGTCCTTCCTTTTGCTGGCTTTAGGCTTTGTTTGTTGTTCTTTTTCTAGATTCTCTAGGTGAAAGGTTATGTTGCCTATTTGAGATTTTCATTCCTTCTTCAGGCAGGCCTGTATTGCTATATATTTCCCTCTCAGGACCACTTTTGCTGCATCCCAAAGATTTGGACTATTGTTTTTATTTTTCATTTTTATTTGTTTCCATATAGTTTTTATGTTGTTAACCTCCATGTATGTGGTCTTTCTATATTTTTTCTCGTGGTTGACTTGTAGTTTCACAGTGTTGTGTTAAACAAGATGCATGGTATGACTTCAACCTTTTTCTACTTGTTGTGGCCTAATTTGTGACCTAGTATGTGGTGTATTCTAGTGAATGTCCCATGTACACTGAAAAGAATGTGTATTCTACTGTTTTAAGATGGAATGTTCTGAATATATATGTTAAGTCCATCTGATTCAGTGTGTCATTCAAAGCCACTGTTTCTTTGTTGATTTTCTGTTTAGACAATCTGTTTATTGCTGTAAGTGGGGTGTTAAAGTCACCTACTACTATTGCATTATTATCAATTAGTTCCTCTATACTTGCTATTAATAGTTTTATATATTTGGGTGCTATCAGGTTGGGTGCATAAATATCTACAATGGTTAGATCTTCTTGTTGGATAGTTCCCTTTTTATGATATAGTGCCCTTCTTTGTCTCTTGCTATAGTCTTTGTTTTAAAGTCAAGTTTTTCCGAAATAAGTATTGCTACTCTGGTTTTCTTTTCAGATCCATTGCATGATAAATGTTTCTCCATTCCCTCACCTTAAGTATACAGTTGTATTTAGGTCTAAAATGTGTCTCTTGCAGGCAGCATACAGATAAGTCTTTTTTTTTTTAATCCATTCTGACACCTGATACCTTTTGATTGGACCATTTAGTCTGTTTACATTCAGAGTAATGATTGATAGATATGTATTTAGTGACATTTCATTACTTGTTTTGTTGTTATTTCTGAAGATTTTTCTCTTGTCCTTTTGTCTTTGTCACTTTTGGTCTTTCAACTCAAGGAGTCCCCTTTAACATTTCTCATAGGGCTGTTTAGTGGTCATGAACTCCTTTTATTTTTGTTGTTTGGGAAATTCTTTGTTTCTGCTTATATTCTCAATGATAGGTTTTCTGGAAAGAGTATTCTTGGCTGCAGATTTTTTTAATCATTTAATACTTTGAATATATCATGCCAATCCATTCTTGCTTGCCAAGTTTCTGTTGAGAGATCTCTAGCTAGCCTTATGGGTCTTTCCTTATATATAAAGATTTTTTTAGTTTGTTGCTTTTAAGATTTTTCTTTATCACTATGTTTTGCAAGTTTAATTACAATTTATCTTGGTGTTGGTCTGCTTTTGTTGATTTTGTTGGAAATTCTCTGTGTCTCCTGGATATGAGTGTTTCCTTTTCCAGATTAGGGAAGCCCTTCCTTTTTAAAATTCCATCATCTGAAAGAGTACTAAGTGAAACGGCAGGAAAAAAATAAAACTGGTGTAAAATCCTAAAGGGCAGGCTTCTCTGTTTTCCACAAGACGCCAAAGATAACCAACTGTTGGCCAGGGCCACATAATACCAAATACTGATACTCTGTTCTAGTCTAACACTTAATCATCTATGCCTAATACTATTTTCTGTGAAAAGTAATAATTTTTTTTAATTTCTTAGTGCTAGTAACATCTCTTGGAAGTTCCTCTTAGAGAAGCCATCTAATCCTTCATCCTTAGCTGTGGTATCTACTCTAAATGTGTTCCCCATAGCTACACCTGGAGTCTCCTTTATGATCCCCCAATCAGGGGCCCTTACCTCCTTAGGGTAGCCCTGGAGTGCTCACTGTGTGGACAGCTTAGTGTTTATATCTTCCAGCACAACCGATAAGAGGAAACTCAGCATATCTCCTAGTAAGTTTCTCATGCCAGGTAAGACTCTCATTGAATCCTGTGTTTAAGAAACAAATATAAAACCCTTTAAAACTGCATTAAGGAAGAGAATATTAACTGCTTCCACTAGTGTTATGTTTCTAATAGGCCAAAATACCTGTTGACCTAAGACATTCTGTCTCAAGAAATAATGCTTTAATTGGTAGTTGTTTCTATTTATTAAAGGAAGATGTATTTATTATAGATAATTTCAAAACAATTTTAAAGAGATTCAAGAAAAGGTTTCAAAGAAGAAAATAAAAATCAACAATGATATTATCCACTCATATCCATTGCTAAATCTTCATGTATTCCTTTCAGTGTGTGCATGTGTGAGTGTATGTGTGTACTCAACTGAAATTCTATATTATTTAATATACTGTTATCCTAATTTACTTAACATTTTATCATGAGTATTTTAATGTCTTTTAAATTAAAAGAATCAATAAATTATTTTAAAGTATTATGCTTAATGGTTAGTTAGTATACTTTTTTCAATAATATATTGTGTGAAAACTTCAGCTGTAAGCATTTAAATAGTATTCACACATTACTTAAAATTTATCTCTTTATTCACCTTTGATAATTTATTTAGGGAATTTTTCTTTTTAGCCATTTATGTATTCAACATATGTTTACTAAGAGTCTGCTCAGTATCAGGCATAGTTGTAAAAGCACTGGGAATGCAAGAGTGAATGAAAAAGTCAGAGTCCTCATATTCAATTAAAGAGAAAGAGGTAGAGACACTAAACTGGTATTAAATTAATAAACATAGGCTTTTATATGGAGAAAATTTTTATTAAGCAATCAACAGAATGCTATAATAGAAAATCATGAGGGTGAGGAGTGGGTAAACCAGCTTACATAGGAAATTCTTCCTGTTTTAGGATATGGCAATTAAACTGAGACATGAAACATAGGAAAGAGCCAGCCATGCAAGAATGTGGGACAGGACATTTCAACTGAAAGAGTTCATGTGCAGAGGCTCCATCTTAGTTTAGGTTCTGGAGAATCAAAGCCTGAGATGAATATTTGGAGTAATACAATATATTGAGTGACTGCTCTTTAGGGAAAATTCTTTAAGAGAGTGAGGAAGCAGAATAGAAAAGGAGCAAAAGCTGGGTGAGGATGTACTCTTAGTAAAGTCTAGCTTTGGGCTGATCCATATGGGAAGGGCTCTAGAGTAAAAATCATATTGTAGAGCTCTCCTAGAGCTTTAGGGGCTGACCATTTTTATCTGTTTAACAGTATACCAGTCATTCATTGACCAGGGTTGCATTGCAGGGGTTAGAGAGATGTAATTTCCCAGGCAAGACAGCTCCAGTCAGTCAGGTTGATTTTTCAAAGAAAAAAGGCAGCTGTAAGACAACATTATAGCAGCTGAGGAATGAATGCCCAGACAACCACATCTACTATGGGCTCTAAGAGAAGAGAGAGCTCAATTACCTTTAGAAACCAAAGTAATGCTAGTAAGTGTTGAGTTACCATTGTTGCACAACAAATCAGGCCAAATTTAGTTAGTAGCATAAAACAACAACCATATTATTCTTCTTGTGGATTATATAGGTAAGAGTTTCAAACTGGGAACAGTAGAAATAATTTATGTGAGGCCTTAGCTGAAAGGAAGCAAATGAATTTGGAGTGATTCAATTGGCTGATAGCCAGAAATATCTGGAGCCTTTGTACTCACATATCTAATGACTGGACTAAATAATTTGATGGCTGTGCTCAACTCTAACTGGCGACCAGACCACCAACATGCAGTATCTCCTTATGGCTTGAGTTTTCTAAAAAGCATACGAATGACCTCTGAGATGGAGAGTCTCAAGAAAGCCTCCAGAAAGCAAACATCCCAAGTCTCATAGTCTTTCCTAGTTCAGCATCAAATGCCACATAGCATTAACTTACCAACTGAAGAAATCACAAGCCCACACAAATTCAAAAGGAATAGACATAGATCCATCCTCCTCTGAGAATAAAGTCAAAGAATTTTTGGCCACGTTTTTAAAACCATGACAATGAACAAGAGAGTGGTTGAAGATAAACTTCGAGAGGAAGGCAGAAAGGCAGGTGATGGGGAACTGAAAATTTTAAATTCCATTTGCAACTGCTAAGCTCAGATGTACTGAAATACTTAGGTGGAGATATGAAGTATGCAGTTGGATATATGTGACTAGAGTTCAAAAGAAAGGTTTAATCATGAAATAAAAGTGACTAGTTATATATAGATGATTAAAATGTAATTACTTGTTAAGAAGATACCAATATTCTTAGAGTCACTTAATGTATATTAACATAGGTTCTTTCCAGAAATGTGATATAAATTTATACCCTTACCAGAATAATAACATAATACCAGATGCAAACATCTTGATTGCACTTTGGTTCAGGGGTTCAGGATAATAGTCCTTAAGGTCAGGCATCCTGGGATTGTTGTTCATCAGTCCCTTTTGTCAATTCAAACTGTGCTTTCTAGGTCACTATTTAAAGTGCTAAACTCTTCTTCCAATATTGTTCCCATAATGGAGCAGCATATCTAATCATATCAAGTTTCATGTGTCATTCATATCCTAGAGATTCCTAAACTTCATATATAGGGTGAATGTTATTTTCATTGGATCTCAATAGAAAAGCTTGAATGGTACAGTAGTTATTTACAGAACCAATGATGAAAGGGTATTGAAAAGCCATCCATGTAGAACATTTAGTAGAATGTAAAACATCTAGTAGAAGGTAATGTTCCAGTAGCAACACTAAATATTTAAAGACTTAAAAATGTAGTTGTGAGCTCTAAAAAGTGTTCTTCAATGCACATGGATGTCCCAGGAGATCCTACAGATCCAGGAGATCCTACAGATATGAGTGATTTTGGCCACTTTGGTATATTGGCATTGTATGGAGACATTTTTGGTTGTTACAAATTGGTGTGTAGAGGGTAGAACTGTTAATAGCATCTAGTCAGTAGAAGGCAGGAATGCTGCTAAATATTCTACAGTGTACAGTCTCCAACAACAATTAGCCAGTCCAAAATATCAATAGTTCTGAGGTTTAAAAATCCAGCTAAATATTATGTTAAAACTTCTCTTTGCATGAATTAAACTCAATACCCTGTGGGTCTCCCCTATCAAATGTTTATAACTGTTGATCTATGATGAAAAAGTAAACATAAAGGAGAATATACAAAATCATCAACTTCAAATTAGCAATGAAAGGTAACTAGAAACTCAGGATTGATGAGGGACAGCAGATTTAGAAATGTAAAACTGAGACAGAGTCATTAATGGTCAAAAATTAGAAGTACTACTTGCAGAAAACTATTATAGGAATATGCAATAGAGAAAGCATCAGATAAGAGGAGATAAGAGGACAAGAATAATGAATCACTATAATGGCAAATGAAAATAAAGAGGCTTTGGAAAAGACGACAGCACTGATGCATTAAGTATTAGACATAAATTGGAACAAATAAAAGAGAAGACTCCATTCCCATACTGTAGCATGTCTTTGTATAATACTATTTTGTTGCTTTAACATATGAAAAAGGAAATTATTTGATAATCTTATTTTAGATAATATAAACAATTCTGTTCAAAGAATTGACATTGGATAGCATTTTGGAAGGGACCTGTGGGCTTTAGTGCAATCTTTCAACTATCTCAGTATATTTACATTAATAAACATACATACACATATTCCATATCTTTGTATTAACCAGGGCATAGGAATAATATGAATGTCATAACTAGGGAAACAATTGTGAGATATGCATCAACGTGACTGAAATACATGCCATATTATGTACATGCTAAAGAATCATTTGTAATTTAAACTAGACAGAATACTAGAAAGAAATGGCAAGTTTGTGGATTCTCATCAGAGCAATGATTTTGATGCACTAAAAATCCAGAGACATTGGTAACAAGCAGGCTGAAATAATCAAAATACTAACAAAAATGAATCAGAAAGTTTCCTGGGACATTATTTACGCTTACCATCATATTTTGAAAAGTCAAAAGGGTTTATAATGTTTTGATAAAAGTCATACTAAACCTTCCCACAATTTCATGAAGTCTTCATAATGAACTCTTTTCATTAAATAAATATAGATTCATTTTAGTTTAAACTTTAGGCAGAAGTACTCGTTATTTTGTCAGCTTAGACATCTGCTTTGTGGTTAACTAATATGTAATCTCAGTAAGAGTAGGTAATTTTTCTGTCACCCAAATTCTCTTAAGTGAAAATAATCAAGTAAACCATAGTATACAGATAAAATATGGAAATCATGGAAACTAAGGCCTCATCAAAACTATGTATATACTATCTGCTTGAGGCAGCAATGACTGTAATCTACTTCCACCTTTTAATGTTATTCACAAAATTATAATTCCAGTTCTGGATACCTGACATCCTTGCCTGCAGTCACCTATGTCTCTAATAGCGGCTAAATTGCTAAACTTGACTGTCCTTCTATCACTCAAATTTGAATTATCTACAATCTAGCCCTTAACAAGCCTCTGCCACAGCAAATAGAGAGACAGAGAGAGACAGAGAGGGAGATTCTTTCTATTACTGACTCCATCCCTATTCCATTTACTCAGCATTAAAAGTCAATTCTTTTTTTTCATTATATGTGGACACATTTTGTAAATTTGAAATCTTACAAATATATTTCACATATAGTACAAACTGACAAGAACCTCCTCATATTTTTCTTGTTAATATCTCTTGAATTTATCGTTCCATTTTCTTTGCCTCTACCCAATTGTAGGTACATAATGTATCAGCTTAAATTAATATAACCTCACAATCGGTTTTCCTGTCTCCAGCCTCCTTCCAGCCATTTCATTTTGCACACCGATTAAAAAATAATCTTCTTGAAACACCTAAAACACAGAGTTGAAAATCTTTCATGTGATGTTCAAAAGCCCTCCTCAGTCTGGCCTTAATCTAGCTTACCAGATTCATCTTCCATTGTAATATTTCAAGATGCTTGCTGCCTAATGGATCCCAAAAAGATAACACTGTTCATTTTCACACTCCTCCTGAAATGACCTTTTTCCTCTCTACACAAACAAACCTTACCCATCACTGAAAGCCTTGCCAAAGGCTACTACTTCTTTTTGCCCACTCAAATAATAACACATTACCAGTCATAGGTCAGTTAATATTCACATGGAGAAGCAATTTAGTCAACTTGACTGATTGAATGAATTTATAAAGTTGACTTGAAAACTAAGAAGAGATATGTAACTGAAGTCTTGGTGCTAGAATTAATACTTTGAATGGATATGGTTCACCAATAAGCAGTGTGGAACACTAAAATATGTCTTATACATACAAATTTAATTAAAAGAGACCAGAAAATTATATATTAGAGTTCAATATAGATTAATGTAGAATTTTATACTTATCAGGGCAAATGTTAAACTTGTCATCAAAAACATTAAAAATTGCCAGGAGCTTGGGAAGATGGTGGAGTAGAGAAGGACACCTAGCTCATCCTGTCCCATGTTTACAGCTAGATATCATCCACATCCACATCAGTAACCTAGAAAACAATTTGAAGACTAATGAAACAAAATCCACAACTAAATATAGAGAAGAAGCTGCATCTGAAAGGTTAAAAAGGTCACAAAGGCAGAGGGAGCCTCCCCCAGGAGGGAGCTACAGAAATGGAGAGGGCAGAGAAACAGGCCCTCACACCAGGGACTTCACACAGGGAAGACTAATTCCCATAGAGTTTGGCTTTAAAAATCAGAGAGGTTTAACTCCATGAGTTTTTTTTTTTACAGTATGTATGCTTTTCTAAATTAAATTTATTTACTTTGAGAGAGAGCAAGCACGAGAAGGGAAGGGCAGAGAGAATCCCAAGTAGGCTATCCACCGCCAGCAGGCAGCCCCATGTGAGGCTTGACCCCACAAACCTGCGAGATCATGACCTGAGCTGAAATAAAAAGTCAGACACTTAACCAACTGAGCCACCCAGGCACCCCTCCATGAGTTTTTAAAACCAGTAGGAGTTGAACGCTGGAGCTTTTGACTCAGCACTGGGTAACCCTGATGGTGAGTGATAGCTGGGTCACCACCCTTAAAGAGACAGCAGCTGAGTGGCAACATAAAAATGGCAGTTTGCACAATACCAGAGCAAACAGGAAACATATTTGTTCATACTGATTTCAGAGCATGTTGAGGGACTTCAGTGAAAACAAGGGAGCTAGCGGGCACCATTTTCCTCCCCCACCTCCCCATATATTCACAGAGCCACCTAACAGAGGCCAGATTGCACAGACACTTGGAGCTTTGGCCTAGGGCTCAGGGAAAATCTTTTAAAAGCTGCACACAAACCCTACCCAGCCACTGGGTACACAGCTGCTGCACTGGGTCTAAATGTGTGCCCGGGAAAATGTATCATGCCAAGTCCAGCAAGTCTAGCCACAGCAAAACATTGTCATTCATGTTGCCAAGTCTTACACCCCTAGCTGTCACAGAACTTCAGGGGATCCAGCCTAGGACTAGTGTCCCAAAGCAAATTTTACTAACAATGCCACCCTGTTTCTAAGTTCACCGGCAGGCATGCCCACTCAGAGCTGCCCTGCCTGGGTCCCTCTAATACCAAAGAGCATCAAGTATAAAGCCATCAACTACTCATTCCCTGGACCTGAATGCATAGTATCATGGATTTTAAAAAGTGCATAGTATCATGGATAGGGTTCAGAAGTCATATGTGAATGAGAAGAGTTTATGGGAGCTATGAAGTATCCTGAATGAATAGTTTTAGACTCATACTTTTATTCAGGAGAAGCAAAATCCTGGACACACTTCCACCTGTGGCATATCATGTTACTCATGAGCCCATGGATCCAAGGGTCACTGCTGACCATCCCTAGATGCCTTCATTGATCAAGAACAGACACATAAAAACATTAGTTAACAATTTTTGAACTATGCAGGGTTTGAAGTGATTTTTAAATTATCTCATCCAATCCTCACAAATACAACTATGATATATGTAAACTGTTTTTGTTTCTTCCCACAATTAACAAATGAAGCAACAAAGTAATTTTCCCAAGGTCATAAAACTATAAAGAGAGTGTTGAAATTCCAATCTACACAACAGATTGCCTTTCCTTAAACAACTCTAAAATAATGCCTCCTGCATAAAACATACATGCAGGTGAACATATCTAATGGCAATATCCTAGTGATGAATGAGTTTATTATATTAAGGTGCACATGGAGAGTTGATACAACATTGTCCAGAGACTCCCCAGTCATAAAAGTGGGAATGCCACCTTCGTGAGAAACAGAATGCTAATACCAGATTAGTCCACAGATTCCCATTTTTCTGCTTTGATCTATTTATCCCCTGAATTCCGAGACAAGAAAACTTACAACTTGGTTGATATCCATATTAGAGGTAGGATAAATATCTGCCTGCTAAATATGATAATGCACAAAAGACCCAATTTTCCACCTGCAAGATCCCCATTAAATAAATATATCAATCAGATTTTAAACAGTAGGGTTTCCAGATTTCATAGGGAATATATGTACAGAGACTTTCCTTATGAGAATTCTTTGGTTTCAATTTCCAGTGACCCTTCTGTTCTCTGTTCCTCCCAGTTTGATAGACAGCTGCATCTTCTTGTGCAGTACCAGCTGCATCGTTGAGACATGATGATGAAGGTCAAAGTAAACAGATTTGGCAGTATTGGGCACCTGGTCATCAAAGTTGCTTTTAACTTGAGCAAAGTGGAAACCATCAATGACCCCTTCACTGACCTCAACTACATGATCTACATGTTCTAGTATGATTCTACCCATGGCAAATTAAATGGTGCACTCAAGGCTGAGAACAGGAAACTTGTCATCAATGGAAAACCCATCTCCATCTACCAAAAGCAAGATCTCACTAACACCAAATATGGTGATGCTGGTGCTGAATATGTTGTGGAGTCCACTGGGGTCTTCAGGTAAGACTGCTTACAACACTGACCCCATCTTTGGCCCTCCATTTTATTCATACCACATCAATAACCTCCCTCAGGGCTACATGCTTCAGACCCCATGGAAGTTAATGTATATCCTGGCTGGAGTTCAGGAAGGCCTGTTCTGATCTTTCCTAGAATGGTGCACAGAAAATCCTACATTAGATAACTAGGAGAGAAGACTGGCGCCCAGAAGGACCCACATTAAATAAGTAATAGAGACCCTGGGGCAACTAGATGGTACCACTTTAGGTAACTACCCTGTGACTTCACCACCATGCCCCATGCTCTATAAAAGTTGGGGATTAAGGTACATATTTGGTGGAGAATGGAGGTGGAGAATAGCTCCAGGTGGAGAATGGAGGTGGAGAATAGATCCAGGTGAGCTGCCTGGATCATCCATCTGCCCAGTTGATCCCCCCACCATTTAGTAAGTTTTACTGAATAAAATTCTGTATAAATGGTATCGAGTGGCTTGCTTTGATTTTTTGTCTCAAAGTACTTTTTCAGTCTAAAGGATGCTTTACTGACCTTCCTCCACATTCTAATACTGCACTACCATTGAGAATGCTGAGGCTCACTTGAAGGGTGAAGTCAAAAGGGTCATTATCTCTGTGCCTTTTACACACTTTCCATTCCAGACCCCTGAAGAAGAGAAGGGGGTTAGGGAGGTCTACTTTGTCATGTACCATCAATAAAGTACACTTTACCCAAGCAAAACAAAAAAAAGAGTCCCTCAAATTCTCAACAATATCCAACAAAAGCAGACTAAATATTCTTCTCAAGAATACACAGAACATTGTACAGTACCAATTATATGATAGGCCACATAACAAGTCTTAGCAAATTTTAAAAGATTAAAATTATACCAAGGGTCTTTTAAAAAATGCTATGGTATAAAAATAGAAATCAATAAAAGAAGAGCTGAAAAAAATCACAAATATGTGGAAAAAGAACAACATGTTCCTGAACAATCAATGGGTCAAAGGAAAAAACGGGAAATAAAATATATCTTCAAACAAATGAAAATGGAAACATAGCATCATGCCAGCATAAGTTGTTCCTCCTTTTAAATTAATTTCAAGAACACACTGAAAGGATTATTATAACAAAGTGTGATTTATCTCTGGGAAACAAGGATGATTCAATATATGTAAATCAATAATATGCCACATTAACAGAATGAAAGCTTAAAATCGCATTATCACAAGAAAAAAACAAAATACAGTCATAATTCATGATAAAAAAAAACTCAAGAGACTGAGTATAGAATTAGCATAACTCAACATAATGATAAACACACAACTAACATTATACTCCACACAGTACTGGAGCCTTAACTAAAACAATTAACCATGACAAAGAAAGAAGAGGCATTACAGTTGGAAAGAAAGGAGCGCCTGGGTGGTTCTGTAGGTTGAGTGTCTGACTCTTGATTTTGGCTCAGGTCATATCTCATGGTTCATGGGATTGGGCCCTAAATCAGGTTCTGCAGTAAAAGTGTATAGAGTGTGCTTGGGATTCTCTCTCTGCCTCTTTCTCTGTCCCTACCACCACCCTCAAAAAATAAACTTTAAAAAACTTGGAAAGGAAAAAGGAAAATTATCATTATTTGTAGAAAATATGATTTTATATATAGAAAATCCCAAAGATTCAACCAAATGAGAATTAACAAAAGTTTTAGGATATAATATGAATATATGGAAATCAGCTAGTTGCATTTCTATACACTAATAATAAGATATCTGAGGGTGTCATGCTAAGTGAAATAAGTCAGGCGGAGGACAGATACCATATATTTGCACTCATAAGTCTAACAGGAGAATAGGAGAAACCTAATGGAGGACCAGGGGGAGGGGAAGGGAGAAAGAGAGCTGGAGAGAGAGAGGGATGCAAAACCTGAGAGACTACTTACTGAATACTGAAAATGAACCCAGGGTTGAAGGGGGAGGAGGAGAGGGAAGGGAGGTGGTGGTAATGGAGAGGGAACTTGTGGGGAAGAGCACTGAGTGTTATATGGAAAGCAATTTGACAATAACCTATTTTAAAAAGTATTCTGAAAAATGAAGTGTATGTAAAATATTTTTAAAATAATGTGATTATTGATATTTTAAAAAAGATATCTGAAAAACAAATAAAGAAACTATTCTATTTCCAATGGCATCAAAAACAACTTTTTGATGACCACTGGTTGTTGTATGGAAGTGTTGAACCACTATATTGTACACCTGAAACCAATATTACATTGTATACTAATTCATAGGAATTTAAATAAAAACTAAAATAAAATATCTAGAAATATATTTAACCAGAGAAGTGAAAGATCTGTACAATGAGAACTACCAGGCTTTGTTAGAAAAATATAGTTGTAGACATAAAGAAATGGAAAGACACTGTATTCACGGATCAAAAAAATTACTATTATTAAAATGTCTATACTAACCATACTAATTTCATAATCATGTGAACACATTTGTTATAGTGTGTGTGTGTGTGTGTGTGTGTGTGTGTGTGTGTGTGTGTATTGCATCTCTTAGTTCTATTACCCTGGAGAACCCTAACTAATATAGGAAAGGAAGCTCATATAAGCAAAATATCATTTTTATCAAAGGTACATATTATCAAGATGACTTAACCAGTGTTCATGTGGACCTCAATAATACGGCTAAGGTAGTATCCATCAGTTCTTCATTGTAAAATGACTCTCTTTTCCATCCCTTTCCATACCAAACTCTTTGGAAGGAAGACACTATGTATAGTCCACACAAAATCTAGTGTTACGCTACACTTACATATGGGTAGAATATCTCCACAATTTATTTGGAATTCTTCTGCATGAGATTCGTTCCTTCTCTTCCATTTATGTATGGAATAATTTCTTTATATCAGTAACACTGCTCATGAATATTTATCTAGTGCTCTTAGTTATAATCCATTACAACATATTTACATTGTATTTCAAAATTTTCTGCCTGTAACTATTGAGAGCTCTTTAAGTTGACTTCTGTCTCCCCTTGAAATATACTCATCAATCTGGGTATGTTTTCCTTTGAGAATTTCCTTATTTTCTAACACTACAAAATGTTCCAGGTCATATATATTTCCTGCCCCAGTCCTAAACTCAGATATTTCCCCATGGAACTCTGGTTCCCTACATTGAAAACTAGTATTAGAAAACATGATCTGGGTGTTAGATGTGCCTGTTGCTACAGAGGCTCCTAGTAATAATTTTTTTCTAATTATTTGAAAAGAAAACTTAAATATATATCATCTTAGCTACTCAATAAAAAAGTGGGGGAACATAAATGTAAAAATTCTTAAAGGAGAAAATAAACATGGAAACAAGGAATTTTCAACATTATTACAGACTAATTTGTGTAATTGTAAGAAAATCCACTTTGGAACATAAACACATAAATAGGTCTGAAAAAAATGCCAAAGTAGACCCCAGAAGAGAAATAAACCAATTTCTATTTAATAAATTGCAGAAGCTATCGAAGACTTATGTGATTACTCTGCCTAAAAAACAAGACAGGTTCAGAGAATTGCACAAAATAATTACACAACATGTTTAAGGAAATGAAGTATGAATGATGTTAAAATTCTTCAAGAGGATGGAATAGGAAAAGTTACGTTTTTAATAAAGTAAGAAAATATAAAATTGATAAAATATAATAATTATACATAAATATTATACAAATATTTTGCATAAAATATAAAAATAAAATATAATGAAAATAGAAATGCTAATATATCATGAATAAATAACACTAATTTCAGGTTTGCAAGAATGGACCAAGATTAAGTACTCTATCTTTATAATTAAGCACATTAATCTTCTACCAAAGATTACGAAAAGGCACTTTACAAAAATCCCACCATCACCTTACTATTTGGCAGAAATAGAATTCTCATCTAATGCAACTAAGTAAGAAAAACAAATAAACATTTTAAGAATTACAAAGACAAGGGTGAAATAACTTTTGCATATATTATCATATATGTAGCACACAAAACAACACAATTGAAAATCACTATAAAAAACAAAAATCAGTAAAATTTAGTATATAGACCAAAACAGCCAGGTATATATTATACTGGTAATAAAATATAAAATATAATTTAAGAGAAAGTAATAATAAATTTCTCTGGACTTTACATGGAATGTGTTAAACTTGTATGAAAAAAAATATTTAAAACATTCTTGAAGGATATAAAATTTAGAATGGAATAAATTGAAATACCAGTCATGTTCTTGGACAGAAATATTTAGCAATTTATAGTCCTCAGTACTCCCTTAGCTACATTGTAAATTATGCCCAAATACAATAAAATATTTTTGTGAAACTAAACAGGTCTCTGTAAAAGTACATACAAAAATGAAGAATTCAGAATAACAAGAGAATTCTGAAAAAATATTATAACGTTGAAGAGGGGACTTAATTTACCAAATCTCAAAACCAATTATAATGCCTCATAATTGTATCAATAATATTTTGAAATACATAATAAAGAGTCCATATATTTGAATTATGATAATTTTCAGGTCCCATCCTTCACCTTTCAACTTTTGTTGCACATTTGCACTGATTTTTTTTAAGTCCATCTACTCCCTTCCAGAGCACCTGCAAAAAGTTCAAACCATGCAAACCTCAGGAATCCTCACTCTAGCACTGTGCTCTAATGACACACACAAACAAACACCCCCAGACTTACTCATCGATCTTTTTCTGAAGGATTCAATATGCAAATAATAAACTTTTTCATATTCCTTTGGGTTCTAGGTGACATCATCAGTCTTAATATCCAAATCAATTTTGAGTGGATGGGGATTCCAGCCTACCTCCTTAAGGCAAGCAAGCACCATAAGGTATGTGTAGAGATACAGGAAAATTTTTAAAAATGTAACAGCTTTATTGATACATAATTCACAGACTGTATAATTCACTTACTGAAAGTGTACAATTCTATATTTTTAGTATATTTGCAGAGTTGTATAATGATCACATCAATTTTAGAATAGCTCAAAATACCTCAAAAAGAAAACCCATACCACCTATTAGCAGTGACTCTTCATTTTCCTCTAACTCTCTTATCCCTAGAAAACCAGTAATCCACTTTTTGTCCCTATAGATGTATTTACTCTGGAAATTTCATATAAATAGAGTCACACAATAGGTAGTCTTTTGTGACTGCCTTGTTTCACTTAGCATAATGTTTTCAAGGTTCAACCATGCTGTAGTATCAGTACTTCATTTTTTTTATTGCCAAATAAGAATCCATTCTATGGATACATTATAATTTGTTTATCCCTTCATCAGTTAATATACGTTTGGGTTGTCTGTGCCTTTTGGCTATTGCTGATATAAACGTGTGTAAAAGTTATTTTGTGTGAACATATGTTTCTAATTCTCTACAAGTGGAATTGTTGGATTATACAGTAATTCCATGTTTAGCCTTTTATGGTAGCCAGCCTATTTTCCAAAAAGGCTGTACCATTTTACTCTCCTAACAGCAGCATATGAGAGTTCCAATTCCTCCATATCCTTCATATCCTTGCCAGCACTTGTTACCTGTCTTTTAGATTTTCTCTGTCCTGGTGGATATGAAGTGGTATCTCACTGTGTATTTGATTTGCATCTCCCTAATGTTTAATGATATTCAGCATCTTTTTCACATACTTATTGGACATTTGTATATCTTCCCTGTAGAAATGTCTATTCAAGTCTTTAGCTCACTTTTTAAAAAAAATTTTATTTTTTTTTTTGACAGACAAGAGAGAGACAGCGGGAGCAGGGAAGGGTCAGAGAGAGAGGGAGATACAGAATCTGAAACAGGCTCCAGGCTCTGAGCTAGCTGTCAGCACAGAGCCTGACACGGGGATCGAACCCATGAACCATGAGATCATGACCTGAGCCAAAGCCGGACACTTAACCAACTGAGCCACCCAGGCGTCCCTTTAGCTCACTTTTTAAAGTCGTTATTTGCCTTTTTGAAATTGGGTTGTAACAGTTTTTTATACATTCTAGATAAAAGTCCATTATCAGATATATGATTTGCAGATATTTTTCCCATTCTGTGAGTTGTCTTTTAACTTTATTGCTAGTATTTTTTTGAACCAGAGAAATCTTTTAACTTTCATGAAATTCAATTTATCCATTACTTTGTGTTATCCATTTCTTTATGTTTTTGGTATCATACTTCAGACACCTCTACCTATCCCAAGATGAACATTTATTTCTCTAATGTCTTGTAAGAATTCTATAACTTTAACTCTGGCATATATAGATTTGTAATCTATTTTGAGTTAATTTTTGTGTACATCCAATTGCTGCAGCAAAATTTGTTGAAAAGATACCATTTGTTCCACTGTATGGCCTTGACACTCTTGTTGAAAATCAACTGACTATATATACGAGTGTTTATCCTGCAGTTTTAATTCAATTCCTTTGATTTATAGGTCCATCTTTATGACAGTAAGACACTATTGATTATGATAGTTTGGTATTTAAATTTGAAATATGGAAGTGTGAGTCTTTCAACTTTGATCTTCTTTGGCTACTGAGTCTCTTGAATTTTTTTATGGATTTTATGATCAACTTGTCAATTTCTGCAGAGAAACCTTTTGGGATTTCATAGGGGTTATGCTCCGTCTGTGAATACAGCTGTTTTAACAATAAGTCTTTGGATTAATTGACAGAGGATATCTTCTTATTTATTTGGGTCTTTTTTTACATCTTTTAAAATTTTTTAAAGTTTTTAGAAGGCAAATATTGCACATTATTAAACTTATTCCTAAGTATTTTATTCTTTCTAATGCTATCTTAAATGGAATTATTTTCTAAATTTTACTTTTAACTGTTCACTGTGTTTAGAAATACAATGTTTTTTTGTATATTTATCTGATATTCTTCAACCTATTGAACTAGTATGTTAGTTCCAAAAGTTTTTTAGTGGATTCCTTAGGATTTTTTATGTAGAAGATTAAGTCATCTGCAATTACAAATAGTTCCACATCTTCTTTTCTAATCTGGATGCCTTTCTTTTATTTTATTTTTCTTAGCTAATTTCCCAGCATTGTTAGTACAAGCAACAAGGGTGGAAAGCATTCTTGTTTTATTGCTGATTTTAGGAGGACAATATTCAGTGTTTCATCTTGTATGTTCTAACTAATAACCACAAACTTCATGGCTTAAAACAACAGAAATTTACTGCCTTACAGTAAATAAATGGACAGAAGGCATGAATTTTCCAAAGAATACATACAGATGGCCAACAGATACATGAAAAAATCTTCAACATCACTCATCATCAGGAAAATACATATCAAAACCACAATGAGATATCACCTCATGCCATACCTGTCAGAAGGGCTAAAATTAACAACTCAGGCAATGACAAATGTTGGCAAGGCTGTGGAGAAAGAACACTTTTGCACTGCTGGTGGAAATGCAAACTGGTGAAGCCACTCTGGAAAACAGTATAGAGGTTCCTCAAAAAATTAAAAATAGAACTCCACTATGATCCAGCAATTGCACTACTGGGTGTTTATCCAAGGGATGCAGGTACGCTGTTTCAAAAAGGCACATGCACCCCAATGTTTACAGCAGCACTGTCGACAATAGCCAAAGTATGGAAAGAGCCCACATGTCCATCGACTGATGAATGAATAAAGAAGATGTGTGTGGGAAATAATTTTAAGAATTCTATATGCTTGCACCCATGGGTTAACAAGGCTTAGGGCGGAAAGCCACCACAGGGCGTAAGTGCTCAACTAGTTAGTCATTTAATAAAACAAGGCTTAGGGTGGAAAGCTGCCTCAAAAGGTTGAAAGCAAAGCCACTATAGGGCAAAGACGCTCAAGGTTAGCTAGTGGAAATGGTGCCTTATTAGCCCTAAGACAGTATCCTCCAGCAGTCTTAAACTTTGGAGGTAACAGCTACTCAGGTGTATTGCCTAAAGAGAAATACTGTCCATCTGGCATCCGGCATCAGTATATCATTGTGCTTAAATGTCAACTTCTTATGCCACTTGCCTCCCAAACCCTTTGCTTCTTACACACACAAGTTAATGGTCACCATCTTATTGTTTTCTTCTGCACATTCGCCACGTATATAACACCTTGCGAGCTCAATAAATAGAGAGACAAACCCCTGTTCAGGGCTCTTGTCTCCTCCTGGCCACTAGCCTCTCTCGTTTTCCTTTGTGTCCATTGTTTTGCTGGACAAGCAAGAACTCCAGACTCATAGTCTGCAACAGATGTGGTTTATATATACATATATATGTGTATACATATATATATATATATATATATATATAATGGACTATTACTTGGAAATCAAAAAGAATGAAATCTTGTCATTTGCAACAACATGGATAGAATCAGAGTGTATTATGCTAAGCAAAATAAGTCAGTCAGAGAAAGACAAGTACATGATTTAACTCATATGTGGAATTTAAGAAACACAACTAATAAACATAGGGGAAGAAAAGGCAAAATAAGATAAAAGCAGACAAGGAGACAAACCATAAAAGACTATTGAAAACAAGAGAACAAACAGGGTTGCTGGATGTGAGGTGGCTGGGGGGATGAATAAATGGGTGATGGGCATTAAGGAGGGCACTTGCTGGGACGAGCATGGGATGTTATGTGTAAGTGATGAATCGCTGTGTTCTACTCCTGGAACCAACATTGTACTGTATGTTAACTAACTTGAAAAGAAAGAAAGAGAAAATAAAAAAAGAAATTTCCTAATTCTACATAAAATATTTTTCTTTCTAGTTTTATTTCAGCACACATGATTTGAAAATATGGCATACATATTCCATAAGATAGTTTAACAAATAGTTATTAAACAATCATGAAATCACCATTCAACTTAAAAATAGTATCACCAATCAGTCGGAAAGTCACCATTTATCCCTTCCTGATGTGAACAATCTCCTCCTTATCCTGATACTTTGGTAATAATTTCCTTATCATCATTATGATTTTTCAACCAGTGATGCACCACTAAATGATATTTTATTTCTATGGTAATAAAATACAGTGTATGTGTTCTTTTGTGTCTTTCTCCTTCAACAATTTGTTGCTAAGATTCATCAAGTGGTGTGTATCTATATTTCATTCATTTTCATCAATAAATACATTCCAATTTCACTGTGTTTATACATTCTACAGTCAAAGACTGAGATGTTTCCAGTTTTCAGCTGTTATTCAATGTTATTCAATGTTCTATGTATGTGCATCTAGTACATATATGTACTTAAGTCTGTAGGGCAGCACTATTTAATGTAACTCTTACATTGATTGAAACGTTCTCTTTTTTTCAAGTTTATTTATTTTTGAGAGACACAGAGAGAGAGAGAGAGAGAGAGAGCATGAGCAGGTGAAGGGCAGAGAGAGAGGGAGAGAGAGAGGATCTGAAGCAGGTTCTGTGCTGACAGCAGAGAGCCCAATGCAGGGCTCCAACTCATGAACCATGAGATCATGACCTGCGCCAAAATCAGATGCTTAACCAACTGAGCCACCCAGGTGTTCCCAGTGATTGAAATGCTGTATTTGCATTGTCTAATAGAGTAGCTGATAGCCACTTTTGATTCCTGAGCATTTCAAATGTGGCTGGCTAGTGACAATAGGGGACTGAATTGATTATTTAATTTCATTGAAATTAAATTTACATTTAAATAGAAATGTGAATAGTAGCTACCTTTGGACAGCATAGATGAACTTGACCATTATGTTAACATTAATGACCACAAGGTTTGAGGGAGAGAATAATTACTACTTTTTTTTTTTAGTGTTTATTTATTTTGAAAGAGAGGATGAGCATGCACCCAAGGGAGGGGGAGGGAGAGAGAAAGAGAATCCTAAACAGGCTGCATGCTGTCAGTGCAGAGCCCCATGCAGGGCTCAATACCACAAACCATAGGATCGTGACCTGAGATGAAATCAAGAGTCAAATGCTTAATGCAACTGAGCCATCCAGGCGCCCCTGGAATAATAATGCCTTCTTTATTTTTTCAGGGCTATTTTATGTTTTATGAATATAATTTATTGTCAAATTTGCTTACATACAACACCCAGTGCTCATCCCAACATGTACCCTCCCCAATGCCCATCACCCATTTTTCCTCTCCCCACTTCTCCATCCACCCTTATGTTCTCTGTATTTAATAATCACTTGTGGTTTGCCTCCCTCCCTCTCTGTATTTTTTCCCTTTCCCTTTCCCTATGGTCTTCTGTTCAATTCCTCAAGATCCACATATGAGTGAAAACATATGACATCTGTCTTTCTCTGATTTATTTATTTCACTCATAATACCTTCCAGTTCCATCCAAGTTGCTGTAAATGCTATGATTTCATTCTTTCTTATTGCCAAGTAGTTAGAATAATTACTTCTGAATGATGTCAGGTCACAGTCAGATGAACAGAGAGCTTATGCAGCAGTCTTACAAACAATCTTTTACTTCTTATAATATCAAATGTCTCTACATTGGACCCAAAATTAACCAACTGCTTTATATGTAAAATTACCAGGAGAATGTAATTTACAGATTGCCAAGTTTCTAAAGTCAAATTGATAACATCAGTTGAAAATGAATAGGGCTTTAGGAAATGGAATGTGTGTCTCTTAGGAAATATAATGAAAAAGACATGAAACAAACTTAAAAGTGTGTCTGTTGTTCCCTTGCTATAGGAAGCAGACCCTCCTTCTGTGTCTAAAGAGACTAGCCTTCACTTATGGTAAGGCGATATAATAACATCAACTGAGACAGCTGTCTTGCAGGCAGAAGCATATTCTGCTCAAACTCCATCACAGCCACTCTTTATAAATTCTAGAACCACAATAGAGTTAGACATTGACCTATTCATGAGAACAAGTGCTAAGTTAGTCCCAGGAAGAAACAATTTGTACTCCAAAAGTATTTCAGAAATGTGGGAGAAATACTTGCAAAAACAGATTCTAAGGGAAACTTTGGTCTAAGCCAAAAATTATAGTTTTATTTTAAATTATTGAACCAGGCTGAATTTATTGATATGGATACATCAGCCAAAATTTTGGGATTAAATATATTAAAGTGAACTGGAAGTCACTTCAAGAAATTACTTGATTGGTTAATTAAAACTTGGATTTGCAATGACATATTTCATTGAGCTGAGATAGAACTTTCATGGCATACTGTAGAAGAAAAAAATACAAGAGTTTATAGACATAAAGATATTGTGGATTTATCATGTGCATCTGTATATCCACCCCAAACACTATAACCTTTGAGAGGGCCCAGAAAACATGCCCTTCACTAAGGTATGCGAAATGCCTTCAGATGGGGGCATCAACTTCTTGGAAATGTTCTATAGTAGCTTTCCTCTGTATAAGGCAGAGAATAGAAGATGCCCCATTGAATGAGTCTCCCTATTTCAGTGGGGATGATGGTGTTCCAGAGTGACAAAGATCCAGTGTTAAACCATCAGAGACAAGGGTTGTGCATTTAACAAAACAGGCAGCAGGAAAAAACCTGTAATCACAATATTTTGATCTATGGGGTCTTTGATAGCACCTTATTAATCAAAGAAATTTTATAGGTGGCAGTCTTTGAACATATCACTTCACCTCCAAAACAGAGAAATATCTATACCTTGTAGCCAGAAACCTGACTTGAGTTGACAAAATGAAAAGTTGCCCAGTTTCTAGACTTAAATTCACAAACCTAAAGCCCTTTGACTGATGAAGAGGCCAGGACTACTTGAGGAAGAGCCCTAAATGACTGTCAGTCTTTCTTCAAGGCTTCCCCAAAGTGATCTATAGCTATTTGCAAAGGCAATTTTGTACTGGAAAAGGGAAAATATCCCCAGTTTTCATGGATTACTAGATAATGATCTGAATTTGCAATACTTTCTGGACACACACACACAAATGTCACTCTTGTCTATTAGACAAAGTGCAAACAGAAGTCATGTGATAAAAGTAGAATTGACCAAAGTCAGTCTCCTATAGAGCCAGTGGAAGAAATTCAGCTTGTGCTTCTTTTCCCAGTTCTTGAATTTTTAACTCTCTCCATGAACTATGGATGACAATTAGACTTGAATGGGCTTAACGCAGGCCTCCTAACAGGAAATTAAGCCAAAAGCAATTCTTTTCCCCAGAGGAAACTATTGAGATTATTCCTACCATCAAAGACTTAAAAAACACACATTCAGTTTAATTCACTTATTTGTCCTGTGCATATCTCAGAGACTGACTGTGAATTATTATTAATATAGACTTTTTAAAATTACAGCTGCTGTTACAGCTGTGGCATCTTTACTGGAACAAATGGACACAGCTCTGGCAAGGGTACATGACTATTGATCTGGAAAGTGCTTTTATCTCTACACAATCTGCAAGAAGTAGCATCAGAAGTTCATTTTCACTGCACTGTTTCAGAGCAATGTCAATATGCCTACTTTTTGCCATAGGGAGGTTGAAAGAGATATCCATAATGACATGCCTTAGAAAAATCAAAGCAGTTTTTATATTGATAGCATTAGGCTGATTGGACCTGATGGACAGGAACAAGTAAGATACTTTATGGTAAAATACCTCTCAACCAGTGAGCAAACAAAAGGGTTACTCTACCAGCTGAGGTGGTTGCTTCACATTACCAATACAAAATGGGGCACATGATGGGGAAGGATACGTTATGTCTAAAATCAGGCTATTGTTTATGATTCTCTACTACTTTCTTATGCAATAATAAATGTTAACAGAAAATCAGAGCAACAATAACAAAACCCTGCAGAACAAATGAGAATTCAGATCTTTTAGTTATGAAATTTTCTGTTATCATGCCAGGTAAAGAATACAGATTAAAGTGCTAGTTGAGCACTAGTTGACTGCTTATAAAAAATGACAAGTACATCAGATATACATATTTCCTTTCTTGACATACACATTATTTTTTCCATGCCTTATCCTTTTAAATTAGTATTTTACATGAGGGTTGTGGGGTAGTTAACTTTAAAATTTATTCTTTAGGTTACAGACCATTCATATGAGATTTGACTGAGCTGGCAAAGAATTTAACATTGCAGAGGGATAGATACACTGTAAGCTGGGGCTTAGTATCTGCTCTATTAGGAAAGAGGATTTGAATGTCTTCATACAAAGGATTGACACCTTGTCAGCAGAAACATAAAGAAGTTAATATTGCTGTTCCAAGGAAGTTCAAAGATGTGCTGTGGTTTGTAAGTCAATGCTACGGGGCCAAAGGGGAGGATTGTGCAGTTATTTCTGTAACATATACCAATCCAAATCAACCTTTTAATAATGTCACACATGATACTAGAGAAAGGACTATGTAAAAAGAACTTACCTTTTTCCAGCAATGGTACCAGAGAAGGCTGCAAGATGGGAGGAAAGAAGGGATATGCTTACTGTTTGCTTGCTGTTTCTGTCAGTAGCTTTCCAACACAACCACAGTGTAGCAAGCAGACAGAAAAACATAGATATATATCTTCACATAGTAAAAATCACAAAAAGGCTATAAAGAAAGCAATAGTTCAATTATGAGAAAAAGATTTCTAGGAAACACTTAGTTTGAAATATATTTTACCTCCACCTGAAAACATGGAATTTTTATACACAGAACTAGATGTCTAGACATTATTGTACTGCACAGATTTTTACCAAAGACTTTTTAGAATGCAAAATTTCAATAGGAAGACAAATGCAATATACAATTGATGAATTTTATTTAATCAATACAGAAGCCTAGATTTTAAGTACTGATCAATTACATAGGAGAAAATTGTTTCATTATCTAGCAACAGTTAGAGCAACCAGTCTGGTATTGACTAGAAATAGACATAGAACTGCATGAATTGGGTTAGAGACAGATCTGGGAATTAAAAATGTCATGTGTCCTTACTTTCAGGGAAATGATACATAATGTATTATAGGCATAGTACCTATAATACTTACTGAAGAACCTGACAAAATACAGTTTATTATTCAGTATATTTTATATGCTAACAAGCTCTCAAGTTATATGGGTAAAGAACTGTTTTATCATTCTTTGCTTTCACAATATGCAAATTTGCTTTCACAATTGCACTATGTCTAGCAAATGAGGGATAAGAAAATATTATTGATGGATAAAAGACATAATATAGATACTATTGATGAATAATACTCAAGAATGAAAAAATTAGTTTATCACTTTACCAGATATGTAGTGCTTTCTAAAGCTATACATTTTGGGGGACACCTGCCAGCCTGGGTACATTTTTCAGATTATTTCCAGCTTTAGCACGCTAATGGAAGTGGGAATCTGAAATGTTTAAATATCCTGTAACTTCTTCATCTGGTTGTGGATGAACAGATATTTGACCCAAGCCAGGGCACATAGTTTCTGTCATCTGGTAATTTGCAGGCAGAATCACTTATAAGTTATGTGTGCACATTAGGCATAAAAGGTCATGTAACCTCAGGGGCTAAGAGTGACCTTATCTGCATTTCAGCATGATGGACCGGTCAAGAAAAGAAAAGAAAGGCAGAGTTCAGAGAGAGGGGAACAACAATAACAAAAGCACACACACATACAAATAGAAAAAAGAAAGGAAAAGCTGTAAAGAAAAAGAACAAGAGATGGTAAAATGAAGAGACCTTAGTTCAGAGAAGACATTTCACATTCTGATTTGAGTTACAGGTAAGATTGTTTTTGCTACTTTGATTTTCTTAATATCGCTCTTATTTTTCACTTCATTTTAACTCAATTTTTTTTCAACCAAATAATCCTATCACGAGAAAGCACAAATTCTGTCATTCTAGAACTCCTTTAATAGAGAAGGAAGTTGAAGCTAAAAGACCTTATGAGTAATTCTTGCCCAAGACCATAGGTCTGAGAAGTTTAGCCACTACTCAGACCCTTAATCAGGAAAAAAGGGGACCCTGGGCTGCTCAGTCAGTTAAGCATCAGGTTCTTGATTTCAGCTCAGGTCATGATCTCACAGTTCATCGGATCAGGCCTACAGCAGGCTCTGCGCTAACAGTGTGGAGCCTGCTTGGGATTCTGTCTCCCCCTCTCTGTCTCTCTGCCCCTCCCCTGCTCACTCTCTATCTCTCTTTCCAAATAAATAGATAATGAACATAACATAAATAAACATTTAAAAAGATCTATTTAAAAATTTGTAGACACACATTCACACAGAGTGACTTCCTATCAAGGATTCTGTACAAGAGAAAATTATAAATAAAACATGTTCATTGGAGTGTTGGCATCATAATAAAAAATAAAGAGGAACATTCAGTTACCAATGGCAGAAGAATGGTTATTTAAATCATATTATAGGAATCTCATTACAGTTTATGCAGGCATTGAAAATGACTGTTATAAAACTATGTAACAATATTGACATTTCAGTGACAAGATTTTTAGTTCATAAGAGAGAAAACAACTGTTTATTAAAGGTACTGCAACCTAGTAAAATTTATATATGTGTAGGTAGGAAGGAAAGAAATCAGATCTTCTGCTAAGAATTTATTTTTGGTATGTGGAATATCCAAAAATAGTTTTAAAACTAGTCACTGCCATCAGTAATATTAAAACATTAATAAATGAAATAAATATAGATTGTGAGTGCATTTCTATATGTAAAACATAATTTTAGTTGGGGAAATAACAAGTATTTCTATCTTTCACAATTTCACTACCCAGAAAATATTTTGGGTCATCAATCTGATGACAGTAAATAGTGGGAATTATAAGAAAGATATTAATGTAATCATTACCAGTGGTCAGCATTTAGATGAAAAGTTGAAAGCAATGTGGAATCTTTGATGCAATTTAGTATATGGCTTACAAAAGTAAATTATTTTGTTTAACTTAATGCAGAAAGCATTTGCATAATATATAATGTACTTAAAACTAGGGGAAAAGATAAAACATATTATTTATATCTAAGAAATTAAGTCAAGTGGGGAAATAGATATAAAATAATTAAAATAATATAATAGGTGAAATAAGGTTATGTATAAGTGCACATTGTTTTTTAATAAATTTCATTAACAGCAGCACCATTTTCTAATAACCAAATTGTCTTTTCTCTTTTATAATATGGCTTCCTTTCATACTTTCACAATATTTATGTATTCATCAAAGATTTCCTTCTACAAAGTGTGTCCCATTTGTCTGTCGAGGTATCTTACTAATTTTCATTCCAGCAACCATGCTGTTCAAATGACTGTGACTGATTTTAAGGCTTAATTAACTTGTCAAGGGAAAGATAGTAATTTTCAGCCCATTTTCACTTTTCCATATGGCCCAAAAGGAAATGCCTATCTTCAGCATACATTCACACAAACCTGTACTAAACTTCTTCCCTTAGAATGAGGGCTACAAATATATAATAATAGGCATCACAGTTCAATTTATATGGATTTTCATCATGTCAGTATTTGGTAGCAAGAATATGTAGCCGGGCGCCCAGGTGGCTCAGTCCTTTAAGCATCCAACTTGGGTAAATCCCTAGCAGTGCTATTGCTGGATCATAGGGGAGTTCTAGTGATAGTTTTTTGAGGAACCTCCACACTGTTTTTCAGAGCAGCGGCACCAGTTTACATCCCCACCAACAGTGTAGGAGATACAGAAGTGCTGATGCATAGGGGCACATGTACCCCAATGTTCATAGCAGCAATGTCAACAATAGCCAAATCAGAGAAAGAGCCTAAATGTCCATCACCTGATGAATGGATCAAGAAGATGTGGTATATATACACAATGGAGTATTACATGGCAATGAGAAAGAATGAAATCTGGCCATTTGTAGCATCATCAATAGAACTCAAGGGTGTTATGCTAAGCGAAATAAGTCAGGCAGAGAAGGACAGATACCATATGTTTGCACTCACAGGTCTAACAGGAGAAACCTAACAGAGGACCATGGGGAGGGGAAGAGGGAAAGAGAGTTGGGGAGAGAGAGGGACGCAAAACCTGAGAGACTGTTGAATACTGAAAATGAACTGAGGGGAAGGGGGAGGGGGAAAAGAGGTGGTGGTAATGGAGGAGAGCACTGGGTGTTATATGGAAACCAATTTGACAAGAAACTATTTTTTTAAAAAGGCATCCAATTTGATTTTGGCTCAGTTTACATGATCTAGCCCTGCCTCTAAATAAATAAATATATACACATTTAAAGAAAGAATATGGAGAAATAGATGTTACTGGTTGCTTATCCAATGGATGCCTGTACAGCATATATCTCCCCGTCCAATTCCTAAGAAGGCTCCGATTCTGTTTCAGTATCCAGAGGGCAGCATGGGTTTCATCTGCCATGAGACAAGGAGCTATACTCCCAGGATGATAGATTAAAGAGTAACCCCACTTTTTTGGCCAGTGTTAGTTTCACATTGCGTTTCTTTTTCTCTGGTCACTTTTAGATATGAGGCCTGGGTCTCAGTAAGCAATTTTGTTCCTAGTCTGTGAATGAACCCAAACTATTCATTAATAGAGAATAAAGCCAAAATCTCTGACAAAGGGATCACAACAGTCAACATGAAGACTGCTTCTATGTTATGAAGCAACACATTTAATCATATTTATGATAGACTAGCTTAGGTTGTTTGATACAAGTCCACTTATTCATTCACTCACAAAAATTTACTGGGAAATTACTATGAGCTAGGAAATGTTTTCAGTATTGGCTAATAAAAGTAGTGAAAAACAAAAATAAATATTTCTGCTTTCATGGATACCATTTTCCTTTGGAATGTAATGGGATCCTTCTACCTGATAGATATGTAGAAGTATGATTTAAAAAAAAACACACGATTTGAAATAAGACCAAAGGTATAAGTGATCTCCAAAGTATAAGCATTTTTATTTTCTATGTGAGAAGAAAGAATACTACATGGTTATAGTGGAAACTGTTATGGTTTCAAGTTCCCATGTATATTTCTATATTCCTGTGTCTCTTCTCTACATGTAGGAATCCAGGGGCACCTGGGTGGCTCGGGTGGTTAAGGCTCCGACTTTGGCTCAGGTCATGATCTCCCAGATTGTGGGTTCAAGCCCTGCGTTGGGGTCTGTGAGGACAGTTCAGAACCTGGAGCTTGCTTTGGAGTCTGTGTGTCTCTCTCTCTTTGCCCCTCCCCCACTTCCACTCTCTCTTTTTCTCTCTCAAAAGTAAACAAACATTAAAAAAATAGATGTATGAATCCAGAAATGGCATGGAGGGGAGTGACTACCCCCAGATACAATCTTCGACCACTGAGGGATGAGAGTTGAATAATCCTCAGTGAAAAACTTCCATGGTTTATTCTCCCACAGCTTTAAGCTGCTCATATATGCACCATTTAAAATCCTTCCTCCCTTCTTGGTTTTGCTTCTTCATTCCATCACCATATTTCCAAAAATCACACTCAAATCCTTATCAAAGATTCCATATTTGAGGGAACCCAAAAAAGAGTTACCTGTTTCTCTCCATGCTACTTCTTGAACACTGGGCTGTCTCCACTAAATACCAAAATACTGGTATAAACACAAGAAAAGATAACCCTGATGCCTATCTTTTTGGCAACAAACATCATGAGTGACTAAAGAGAACTACTGTGTGGTTTAGATACATCTTGTCTAATTTTAAGCAATAATATATACTATATTCTTTTCACATCCTTCTGTGAACTTTTTCTTGTAAGCCTCTTCTACCTTCCAAATGAGTTTCTTAGTTTCGTTTTATGAACTGAATTTATCTTACTCAATTTAGCTCTTCCCACTCATAAACAGTCAATAAAGCTCTTAATATCCTGGGGTTCAAAAATATGGTCTGAATCTATTTCTTCTTCTCCTTATTTTCTCTACCCTTCACATTACATTTTGTAAGACTGGATCTACATTTCGTTTGGCTTCTTCTCCTGCCCCTTTCTTCCTTTTTCGTTTCCTTCCTCCCTCATTTCTTTCTTTACATCCACCTTTCTTTCTTTACTTTGTTCATTCATCCTTTCATTTTTCATTCTCTTTTTATTTCATTTTCAGCCAATATTCTGGCCTTAACCAGATAGTTATTAGGCTTGGTTTATTTTCTATGAGTAATTATTCTGGTTTGTCTCTATACCCAAGATATATAGCGTAGACTGGGGACCACAGAGAAGTCTGCCAATCACAGGGAGCACAGTGGGTAATGTGTTATGGTGATTACATGACTGTCATTTCCATCATGCATATATGTATCTGCACTAACTCCCAATCAAAGCGGCAGCTCAATACCAGAAAACATTTTGAAGTCAGCCTTCCTATGGGGATAAAGTGTTCTTTGTTTTTTTTTTTCTTTTGTTTTAAATCAGAAAACTGAAATCAAAGCTATCTCAAGATTCTTTGTGGGTTTTTCCTCTTTTTGCAGTTTTATTAAAATCGAAGTTGTATAAATGGATGTATTATCCATCCCTATATCTTATGTTCTATGAAGTTTTTAAAGTATGCCAATTACTTTTCATTTTCCATGTTTCATTCTTCTCCCTTTTTCATACTAGGATAAAGCTGACTTAATGTAGTGAAAATATTCACTAAATTTAGGTTTTTTAAAAAAAATCTGAAAGACTGATATTCTTTCCAGTTCTTTGAGCAAGCTGTATAGCATACAAAACGTCTAGCAATTGTGAGGTTGAGCTGAATATACACAGGGTAGGGTCTATGTTAAATGAGGATGCATGTCTGTGTGTGCACATGTATGTTTATAAATCTATGCATCAGGGCATGATCCCAGGCATGTGTAAGAAAGGGCATTACAACCAGCCTTCTATAGTATTTGTATTAAATTGGGTATACATTAAGAGGCAGTATTTCTCCCACTTAATCAAGCTAATCCTGGGTAAACTGCATATATTGTTGATTTAGCCAAATGGGGAATACTGTCCTTACTTTTCTTAACTATTAATCTCTACTGTTTCTATCAAAGGGACAAAGATGAAGAGCTTGAAGAACTTCCAGTGTCAAATTCATCATTTTATTTTTTAAGTTTATTTATTTATTTATTTTGAGAGAGAGAGTAAGAGTATGAGCGGGGAGGGGTGGAGAGAGAGGAGGAGAGAAAAATCCCAAGGAGGCTCCATACTGTCCGTGCAGAGCCCAACACAGGGCTTGAATTCATGAACTGTGATATAAATTCATCATTTTAAATAGGTTATTGGAAAAAAAACCAAAAAAATAAGTTATTGGAATGGCCCACAGAGTCAAGGTACCCTTGTAGAAGTCATACAAATACCTATGGTTTCCAGATGGACTTTACCTCCACACAAACAAAACCCAAAAGCCCAGGCCATAATGATTTGGGAAGCTGGTGATATTCCTAGTTGGTATTTTAATGAAGTACATGGCCTGACCTAAGAAGAAACCGAGCCTGATATTGAAGGAAATGGTAATGGTGGTGAGTCTCAAAATTTATGATTCATGAGGCCCAGGGCCTGCAGATGATATTTTCTATTTAGCAAGTAATGCTCCTCTGCATGTTACTGGTTAATTTTCACTACCTTCCTCAGAAACTGAAGAGTAAATAGCCCTGCTGCCTACAGTTCGTGAAGTTCATAGACATGTATAAACCTGGATAACTTCTTCCAATTCTGATTAGTCTCCTCTCTTGGACTATTAATTTGCATCCCACATGAGGAAACCACTAGCTGCACTAACATATATTACATGGAAGCATAAGTACCTCCCAACAACTCCAATTAATCCTATCCTTGTCTTTGCCTAACTAAACAAGGTTTTCTCAAGTCAGACTCTAACCTGGAAACATCAAGGGACTGACCATCATACTAAGTGCCTTTCAGTCAGGCCCTTGTGTGAAGCAAACTACGTAGTTGAGCTTTGTTTAGTCCAGCTTAATTTGCAGGAAAGTGTACTTCCAGTTGTTTCTGCCCTTATCTTTGTATCTTGTTATTGTTTTCTAACCTTCAAAGCAATCACATAATACATATTTTCTCCTTGAAATATCATATTTTGTGCTGGTATAGCTGGCTGAGATATAGGTCTGGCTCTCAGGGGCACCTGGTGGCTCAGTAGGTTGAGCATTCGACTTGATTTTTGGCTCAGCTCATGATCCCAGGGTTGTGGGATGGAGTTCTACTTTGGGCTTCAAGATGAGCATGCAGCCTGCTTAAGATTATCTTTCTCTTGGGGCGCCTGAGTGGCTCAGTTGGTTGGGTGTCTGACTTTGGCTCAGGTCATGATCTCACGGTTCATGAGTTCAAGCCCCGGGTTGGGATCTGTGTTGACAGCACAGAACGTGGAGCCTGCTTCGAATTCTATGTCTGTCTGTCTCTCTCTCTCTCTCTCTCTCTCTCTCTCTCTATCTTTATGTCTCTCTCTCTGTCCCTCCCCCACCTGCTCATGCAATCTCTCTGAAAAATAAATAAACATTAAAAAAAAGATATCTTTCTCTCCCGTCTGCTCCTCCCCCCACCCCATCTCTCAAAAACAAACAAAACACACCACCTGTCAGAGGCATAAGAGTTAGTATATAATACCAGATGGAAGTATCCAAAGGTAAGAGTCAAGTCTTATGCAGGAAATAAAAAGCCCCCTCCCCCTTAATGATGCATGCTCCCAAACCTCAAAGAATAATGGGAACATCATTGTATAAATGGATGCTGTTTAATGTTCATTGCTCAGTTCTTACATATTTTATCAATGAAGAAAAATGACAGCAGAGAAACCACCAAAGAGAAATTTAATTTGCTTGAACATCAGAGTGGGCTTTAAAAAGCAGGATGAAAGTTTTCAAAGCTATTGCTATTTCTCAGCTTCCCATATTACTGTGGAAAAATAGCTGGCAAATACCATGTCAAAAGGTCATTCAACTTTTTAGAAGATGGTTGTTTGAAAATTCTTATTTCTTTCCATCTCTATGGATTCCTTAATCTTAAATCTTTTTGTGTCTGCAATGAATTTTAGTATAAAGAAATGGCTTTACAGATGAAATAAGTCAAATATACTCAAAAAGCGCTACTGAAATACCAAGGATTTTTTTTCTTGTTTTTCTTGCTTTTGATAACATGAGAACAGATAATATTTAGAGTAAGTCCAGATATTTCCAACTGCTAACAAATAGCCCACTGAAAACATAAGTGTTTTATTATGAAATACAGATGTCCAAATACCTGATACACACTTAATGAAAATTATTACTTTTTCATATGGCAAATAATTTTTCTATTTCCCTCACAACCAGTTGTTTATGCTACTACCTCACAAACTTATTCTATATTTCATTCCATTCCATTGAGGCTCTATCAATTCTGGACTAATACACACTGGAAATTTCGTAAATTTATAATTTTATCTGATTATATGCTGTATAATTATATTTTTTCAACTACAAAGTAATTTTAAAGTGAATCATACCATTGATCTCTATGAAAATAATCAAACTAGTCTGATAAGCATCTGGAATTTTCATTCACAGTGTGCTGCTAGCATAGAAACAATTTTTGTGTAATACAACTCTCAACTAATTGATGTGGTCAAATATCAGTTGTTTTATTGAATAAAATAACCATTAGCTTTCTTCATACATGATGCTGTATAATCAGTTGTTCTGATTTGTTCACTTTTATCCAGTTGTTTTAGATATATCACAGCTAGATATTTTATTTTGAATACACTATCAATTTGGTAATATTTTGCTGTAATAATTATTAATACTTCATTTATGTCACATGAATAATCCTGTAAAACTGCATGTCTGAAAATAATAAAAATAGAATTTTGTGATGGTTTTGAATAATGACGTAAAATAAGCTGGAACTATATTATTTTAATGAAACTGATCTGAAATTAATAACCAGAAATTTTAGCTATAAATAAGGTCAAGTGCTAAAAAGGGCTTTATGAAAATCATCCTTTGACTTGGTCTTTTATCTCTTTCTACTTTATGACCTCCAACATACTCTCATTAGGCTTCTTCTCAAACCACATTAACACTGTTTCTGGCTAATGTTCATATTTCTTATTAGTACATCTTATCCTTCTTCATATCATATATATTTCCTACTTGGACTCCATGTGTGATATTTGACACCGTGTATTATATTTCTATCCTTGAAATCCTCTCCTCACTTGACATCTGGAATACCACACTTGTTTTCCATCTACCTCAGATTACTCATTTTTGTTCTTTATTGTTGCTGTATTAATTATCTATTGCTGTATAATAATATTACCACAGGCTCAGTGACTTAAAACCATACAGTTATTATCTCACAGCTTCTTTGGGTCAGAGGTCTGAGCACAGTTTAGCTGGGTCCTCAGTTTCAAACTATCAAAATGCTACTGTAATCTTATGGCGCTTGACTGGAGAAAAATTTGCTCCCAATTTCATGTGGTTGTTGGCAGAATGAAGTTCCTAACCATCTAAGAGACTGACGGCCTGTTCTTTGGCTGGCTGAAGGCTACCCTCAATTTCTGGCCACGTGGTCCTCTCAACATGAATACCTCTTCAAAACCATGCAAAGAGAGAACCTCTTAGCAAATGGAGCATTCCAATCCTATGTAATAATTTTAAGATAATCACATATGTCAGTCATTTTGGGTTAGAAGTCATAGGTCTTGCCCTCATTCAAGGGGAGATTAGTATACAAAGGGATGAAGAATACCAGGAGATAAGGATCAAGGGAGCCACATGAAAGTTTGCCTACAACAGGGTTCACCTCTTCTACCATCTCCTGTTCCCCAGGACTTTGTTTTGATCTTCTCTTTTAACAGCCAACATTAGATTAAAAGTCAATTGCCCATTAGCCCATGAACACTTTAAAAAATTTTTTATTATGTTTCTTATTTATTTTTGAGAGACAGAGAGAGATCGCATGAGCAGGGGAGGGTCAGAGAGAGAGGGAGACACAGAATCCAAAGCAGGCTCCAGGCTCTGAGCTAGCTGTCAGCACAGAGCCCGATGCAGATGCAGGGCTCAAACCCACGAACTGTGAGATCATGACCTGAGCCGAAGCCTGACACTTAACTGACTGAACTACCCAGGCACCCCTAAACACTTTAAACCAAACACATCTAAAGACAACTCTATTATTTTTCAAACTTCTCCTCTTTCTACAAGCTTGAGTTTTATTTTGTTTGCCTTAATTATTTCAGAGAATGGCATCACCAGCTACTCAATTAAATTAAACTAGAGTCATCATTGTCTCTTCTTTGTATATCACATCTCCTTTTTATGCCCAGTGCTGCTATCTATTATGGATTCTTTAATGTCTCCCTAAAGTGAAATCATGCCTCCATGCAGAATGGTATGATTGTATATTTAGAATATCCAAGAAAAGGAAAGCCTGTGTTCTTAGATAAGGAAGGTCTACATTAAAAGGTCTCAATTTTTTTCTAGGTAATGTGAAATTTTTACATAATCCAAATTAAGCATATTAAATTTATTGCTGAGAATTTGATCCATAAGTAAATCTGTTAAAAGAAATTTTAAACTATTCAGGAAAATATGAAAAAGGCAATGAATAGGCATCTAAACTAAAACAACTAAATAATCACAGTGATGTGGTACTGGCCCAGTTAATTTCATTTAATATGAAATATAGTTTGAAATTTTGATCAGTGAGGAAATTATTGACTATTCAATAAATGAAGACTATTCAGTTAGATGCATAAATGAAAAAAAGTTCATATCCTATGTCATGCATAAAGATAATTTTCAAATGGATCAAAGGTTTTAATATAAAAAATAAAGCTATAACAGTACTAGAATAATCATTGGAGAATCACTGCACAGAACTTAAGAAGACATTACTATGACCATACTTTAAAAGAAATGCTTTAAAGAAATGTGTGTTTTAAAGAAAATATTGATAATTGAAGTGAAAATTATTTTCAAAATTCAACATGATACAGACCCCATAAGGCAAAGTCAAAAGACAACTGATATATTGAAAAGCCATATACACCCCTATATTGATTGAAGCATTATTTACAATACTTAAGATATGGAAACAACATAAGTATCCATCAATAGCTGAATGGATAATGAACATGTGAGAGATACATACATGTGTACATATATAATGTATACATATGCATTATATGTTTAAATGTATATAATGGAATATCATATATATATAATATGTATATACACAGATTAGTGGTCATCAGTATGGAGGAGGAGGAGTGCAATTGGTGAAGAGGATCAAACAGTACAAGTTCCCATTTATAAAATAAATAAACCATGTGGACATAATATACAACATGCTGATTATAATCAATAATATTGTATTAACTTTGTATGGTGACAGTTGATAACTAACTGAGGTGATCATTTAACAATGTATACAGAGGTCAAGTCACTCTTTGTACACCTGGAAGTAATATAGTATACTATATTAATTATATCAATTAAAACATACAATTGACAAGTGTACATGTATATATTATACAATTTTACACCTAAGTAGATGAGCAAAAATCCAAAATTTGATACCAAACTCTGTTAATAAGACTGGCTGTATGAAATACATCCTCATTCATTATGGGTAAAGTGTATAATGGAAAAGACCTAATGTGGGGGGTACTTGGCAATATTTATAATAGTCCCAAATAGTTTTCCTTATAATGTCCCATACTCATAGAATAGTACACAAATCACAGCAGAATGCAGGCTTACTTTGTCACATTCATATCATGTCCCTTTACTAGAAATTCTCATTTTCTCCTTCCATGCCTTTATAGATGCTATTATATATGAAGAGAAACTCTTACTTTTCCTTTTATCTAAATCCTATTCACCCTTCAAATCTCTAGTCAAGAGATGTCTTCTCCAGGAATCCTGCCTTAATGCCTCCTCTTAGATCCCCTCTTCTGGTTCCCTCCGCAATTATTCTCTTTCTGCATTCTTCCAAAACACGTTATGTATACCTACATCAAAAATTTACTAGACTGTTTTGTAAATACTGAGTTCTGTATCCACAGCTCTTAACACTATATGACATAGAATGGAAAGTCAATGCAAGCATAATTCATGAACTAATGAACATCATTTTTTTGGCCCCTAACTGCCCACATTGCAACACAATAATTTTAAATATCTGTATTATCAACACAAACTCTGAGGAGCATCACAGAAAACAATAAACCTTCTCCTTTTTTGGCAGTTACTATGTAGTCATATTATAGGCACAATTTTCTATTACCCAAAGGAACAATCCTACAAGTATCTGACACTATCATTTAAGTGAAATTATATATATTATATTATATTATATTATATTATATTATATTATAAATTTTATCAACCAAAGATCCCAGGAAGAAGAAAGGCCACACTCATACAAAAATCAGATTTATTGATACAAGTAATGAGGAAGGCCACTTCAGAAAAATATCCTTAAAAACAATGGGAGCATCAGTTTTAAGAGTTGCATTCCTGTTGAAGAATTATAAGGGGATCAATTTTGGATTGGATACTATTTTTGATGCAAGATTAGGAGAAGAGGCGATTAAGGAGGGATTCAGTGCTATCATAAAGGACTAAAACCTTAGCAATGGGACATTCCCAGTAATAGATGGGAACAGCAGAGTATATCTGAGCCATCATTGATAAGGAATCACTCAAAGAAGAAGTGATTAGATTTTACAACTACTGCAAGACCTTTGGTGAAACCATGATTCCTGTAAACTTTGTACCTGGCTTTACCTGTATGTATCATCCTGGGACTGATTTACTACAGTAATATTTTTTTTAGTCTGATATGGTTTTTACTCTTTCAATCATAGCCATGTTTTTGTTTTTCAAGAGTCTTGGTAGGTTAAAATGATAAGGATGTCATACAGGCCTTGGAGTTTAAACATAGTTCTTTCATTTTCTAGTTTGGGGACTTAGAAAAGTCAAATTTTTCATATTCCAAACACCTCATATGCAAAATTTGATGAAATTTCCCTCAAAGAGTTATTATGTAGGATTAAATCGTCTAAAACATTTGCATAATTAGCATCTCAATATAATAGTTATTAGATATATTATAGCCATTATTTTATTTTTATTATAAAGTTTCAAAATAGCTAGCAGTAAAAATCAGACTGTAATTGGACTCCCTGGTGCTTTCCAAGGACAGCATTTTTTATTAAAGTCAAAGAAATTCTGTAACTGAATTTGAAGGGGTACAAGATTTGTTGGGATCAGCAATCAAGTAGAATAGAACTTTGAAGGTCAGAACAAAGAGTTCAAATTCAGTCTATGAGATTGTTGGAAGATATGGAGCAATGTACACTCTGGAAGAAGTTTCAAATGCCATCCCAGCTTGCCTGAGTTATGTGACTATTATACTTTTGTCAAATTTGGCACCATTCACCTGTCTCATATCAGAGCAATATCTGAAAAAAATAGGCTTTTTCCAAAGTGCCAACTTGTCAAAATGTTTCAATTGCCTTAACAAAACTGTTGTGGTTAGCTCCATGGTACATCTGTACCTTTGAAATAAGGACTTTTACTGGCTTTAAAAAATATACAATTGCATATATCATATATATGATCATATATGACTGCCCACACATGTACACACACATAGTGAAAGGAAGAAAAGGAGAAAATGTTTAAAGAAAATCATAATCATAACTTCAACTATCTGTAAACTAGATTACACTTTGTAGCTTTCTCTCTATATATGCCACATTTTTGTCTCTGAAAGTTGATGAAATGAAATAATCCCTTCCCGATTCAGAAGCCAAGGCTTCAGCCATTCCATAGGTCTTGTTCATTGTTAGCTCTCTGTTTAACACTCCATTCCTTTTCAAGAAATAAGACTCAATAATAGGACCATACAAAATTCCCTAAAAAATGTAATAACCTTTTGGCTCCAAACCAGTTATTAAGATGTACTAAGTCCTGGTTCATTTAAATTGATGAAATCCACTGTGTGAAGTGTGACTGATGTACTCTAACCCCAAAGGAATCTGTTTCCTAGGAACTGACTTTGTTTCATGTAGCCTGAAGCTTCCATTGAGCCTTCTTTCTATTCTGTTATAGTGAAACAAGTACTGAACCTATTTATTAGTAGTGATAAGAGAATTATAGACTTATTTTATCAGAGAAAAAGACTGATCAGTGACCTGTGAAATGTGATCAGAATTTATGGCATAAATTCAAATGCTTTAAAAATCCTACTGTAGAAGAAATTTAACATTTATCAGGTCCAACAGAATTTAAATGGCTGTTTTGTAGTCTAATTAAGACTTTATAAAATGTGACTAGTCAATCATTTAAGGTTATGTTAGCAGACAATCAAAAAAATTGTCTCTGTGAATTTTACTTTTATTTCAATGGAATTTGGCCAACCTCTCTCTATATATAGCCCATATGGTAATGGGATTTAAAAAAAGTTAAATAAAAAAAACTCCCTCATCTAGCAGGGAAAGGCGGAGAATGGGAGCTATTTAATGCTGTCATGAAAGATATTTCTTAGCGTCCCTTTTTCTATTCAAAGGGGAATCTGTTTTCAATTTGGACCCAAATCAGGAAGAGACTGTATTTTTTGTCAACAGGAGATTAAAACGACCCTCTCAACCCAGAGCTGAACATAGCACAGAGATATGAAGTGCTAGAGTAGCAAGTAGCTGAGTTGCACTGAATTCAGGCATTCCAGAATTGGTAGGAAAAGCAGGTGGGTAGTGGCATTGAGCAAATTGTTAGTAGAGCATAAAGCCTCCTTAGTAATATCATAAAGAATGCACTTAAAGGAAAATGTGAGCAAGTGTATAAGGAAAGTGAATAGGATAAGATTAAAATGTTTCTGTAAATAACACCCATGAAATAAGAAAGGGATGATTCAGAGAAGACAGATGGATGACAAAATAAACAGAACAAGGAGGAAGGTAATTTCAGTCCAGCCTAGGAAAGACATTAGTGCTTTAGGTGTACTAGTCAGAGGTTTCTATCATTTCTTTCAAGAGAACAAACTAGAAAAGTAATATCTGACTACACAAAAATACACATATCTACACACAAGCTGAAAAACTATACATATATATATATTCCATAGTATGGTGTATATATATACAAAGACAGACCTGAAAGTAATAACACTATATATATAGACATATAGATACACACACACACATATATATAGTATTATTCATATTAAATATATATATGATGAATATATATACTGTGGAATTACATATAATTTTAATATATATTACATATACTAAGGAATTATATATATAAATTTTGTGTATGTGAAATTGAATTATGGAAAGGAATTATGGAATTATATATGTAATATGATATATAAATATTAATATATAGAATATTATGAATTGATATATGATTGAAATATATATATTATATATATATAATTTCATAGTCTGGTTTCAAATTTTTAGTTTAAATATTTATTATCCTTATGAAGTCTGGTTTCAAAAATCTCTTCAGGTTTTTAGTTATAGGGATAGAAACATCAATTAATGACTGAGTTACTGAAAACTACTAAGATATTATTCTTCATATTAGTGCACCTATTCTGGAATATACAATAGCAAATTTAGTAAGCAAAACTTGTATCTATCAGGTTTGGATTGATCAAGTTATTATTTTAAATTATATTTTAAATCAAAATTTTACTTCAAAAATTACATAGAAAGTTTAATCTAAAAAGTATTTAAATCCAGTTCTAATTTTTTACCTGAAGAGTTGACTTTGAGTGATCAATTTAAGTGCTTGTGGCCCCAGTCCCTTCATTTCTAAGAAAGGGATTAAATTCAACCAAAATGTAGTAAGAACCTCTTAGAATACATTTTTCAAAATGATGAAAATATCTGTATTCACACATTTTTGCTTCGATCATATTGCATAACTAAATTCCAAATATTTAAAATATTTGTATGGCTTCGTTGCAGTAACAAAATATATTTCTCTGTTATTATTCTAACTTCTACATAGCATAGTCATATCACAGCCATAATAAAATACCTCAATATTCTAGGAAGTGACATATTCTATTTTGACTTTCTACCAGCTCTTCCTTCTGCCTAGTATCTTCTTTCCTCCACTACCTGGCTATCATTTATCATTCACAGTTTTGATTTGAAATCACTTCTTCAAAGGAAACTTTCGCTGGCCTCCTAAGCTGACTATTGCCATGCAACTGCATTCAGAACACAGACAGAAGAGATATATGGCATCCAGGAGTGACCCATGAGAACCGCTCCCCTCTTCTCCCAACAACTGATTAGATGTGAACACCCAAGGTGGCCTTGGAAGGAATATACTGAGTGCATCAAAGGTCCCACCAATCTGAGTCCCCAGATTACTGTCAGGAATAGAGCAATCCTTCTCCAACCCCAATGCTCCTTAGGCTTATATGGGTAGGAAAGAAACTTCTGTTATGTTCAGCTATTGGGCTTTGGGGTTCATATTCTATAATAACTAGGGTTACCCTAAATAATACATTAGACAGACCTGATTGTGCCACATTGTAGGCTTTTTATTTACCTATACTCTCACTCACCTATTAACTCCAAGAAGTTCATACCATTTCTGATTTGTTCAGCATTTCATCTTCAGAGTCTAACATGGAACCTAACATACTTGTCACCAAAAAAAAACTTTTAAGAAAATAAATTAATAATTAGGTATATAATTATGCTTTTTATAGGGATCTCTCTTATTACAGTAAGCCTCATATATGAAAGCACCAATTATATTGAGCAAGACAATGCTATTTTTTCCCTGTGCACCATATTTTGATATACTGTTGGCACCAAATTTTATTAGGCAATTTAATTAACGAAATACTCAGCATTTAACAATATTAAGACTGTAGCTCATATGTAAAATTGACAAGTTCTTTTCTGCTGGCACCAAGCTCCAAGTCTTTTTTAATATGTGTTTCTTCAATGAACGATGACTGTGATTGTGAGAACACTTTCTGTTGTGGTCCCAGCTTATTTGCATGGTCTGTTGATAGTGACCTTCTTGCTGCTCAAGTAGAGAGGGGTTGTCTCATTTCTATTTTTCAATGGATTTTGGCTAACTTTTCAATTCTTTATCATGCATTCATAATTTCATTCATTCTTCAAATATTTACTCAGCACCTAATATGGGCTGGCAATGTGTTGCACACTGTGAATAAAACTGTGATTAGATGTTCAACTGCCTGACCTGATGGAGCCCTGATGACCTTGTAATCAGAAAAGTAATCATATACTTACAATTTACTGTAATCTGTGCTTTATGAGAGGAAAAGGTGAAGAAATGTAAAGGATTACAGGACTTACTGGGAAAGATGAAAGCTTAAATATCTTTGTGGCCCTCTATTCCAAATTCAATCCAACACCTAAGTATCATTTACGTATAAAATAGTTTCTGAAGCCCATACACAGGTGAAGACTAGTAGATGAGGAATTGGTCTTATGTTCTGCTGAGATCTGATCCAAGAGGCAGCTGGCAAAACTTTTCCTGTTTGGGTGAGACCAAAGTCTGCGAATAACTGCAAGATTTATGAGGAATCTCAAGATATACAGTCAGTTGGTAGAAGTTGATATCAGAATCTAAAGATATATAGTAGAATGGTAATGCTGGCTTCTGTGTGTGTTTCTGACAGAGGTACTGATCTCCACAAATATGAAACAGTGTCTTCAGGGAGTGGAGACAATTATGTGAATCTTCACTTCCTGACTTTAGACAGCCTTTATCTTTGTAGTTGAATAAATAGGCAGCAGATAGGCTTCCTTCTGGTGTTTCTATGGGGAACAGGAAATTTGGGACCTAAGGGACTACCAGCCCAGATAGCCAAAGACTGCTAACTCCTCACCATTCTAAAGAGTGCCTCTTCTTGAAACAACTAAGACACCAGACATGACCTCAGAGGATGAACAGAACCAAAAGAAAAAAAGACAAATAACAAAACCAAAAGAGACCTTGAGGCCTAAGAGTAAATACAAGAGTATGGAGACTCCTCAAAAACCTAGAAACAGAAATACCATAGAGTTCAGTAATTCCACTCCTGGGTATACACATAAAGAAAATGAAAACATTAACATGCATATATGTGTGCATATATGCAGCATTGCAGTAAACTGCAGCTATTTACAATAGCCAAGATATGGAAGCGCCCCAAGTGTCCATCCATAGATGAATGTATACACACACACACACACACACACACACACACACACACACACTCACACACTCACACATACACACACACACACACTCTAGAATATTACTCAGTTATAAAAAAAGAATGAGATCTAGCCAGCTGTGACAACATGGATGAACGTAGAAGGTACTGTGATAAATGAAAAAAGTTGAACAGGGAAAGATAAACACCATATAATTTCACTTATATGTGGAATCTTAAAAAACAAAAGAAAAAAACAAAGAAACTCAGGCCTCAAAACAGAGAACTGGTGACTTCCAGAGGGGAAGGGAGTCGGGGAATGGGAAAATGAATGAAGGGGAGTGGAAGACACAGACTTCCAGTTATAAAATAAATAAGTCACGGGGACTAAAGGCACATAGAGAATATAGTCAATGGTATTGTAATCATGTTGTATGGTAACAGATGATAGCTACACCTGTGGTTAATGTATACAGCTGTCAAATCATACTGTTATATACCTGAAACTCATGTAAAATTGTGTATTGATTATAATTCAATTAAAAACAATTTAAAATTTGAAAGGCAATTGAGTTGCAACAAAACAAAACAAAAAAACCCCAAAGATTTTTAATCTTAAAAATTCAGCATTATCTTAAAAGAATCATTCACCATGATCAAGTGGAATTTATTTCTGGGCTGCTGAGGTGGTTCAATATCAATCAGTATGATGCACCAAGTTAATAAAAGAAAGGACAAGAACCATATGATCCTTTCAAGAGATGCAAGAAGCATTTGACAAAAAACAACATCCATTCATGATAAAAGCTCTCAACAGAGTAGGGTTAGAGGGAACATACCTCCACATCATAAAGGCCATCTATGAAAAACCCACTGGATATATCCCCATCTTTGATGGGGAAAAACTGAGAGCTTTTCCTGTAAGGTCAGGAACAAGACAGGGATGTCTACTCTCATCATTTAACATAGTAATGAAAATCCTAGCCACAACAATTAGACAGGGAAAATAAAAGGCATCCAAATCAGCAAAGAAAAACTCAAACTTTCACTATTTGCAGATGACATGATACTCTACATAGGAAACCTGAAAGTCCAAACCAAAAGACTACTGAACTGATAATGAATTCAGTAAAGTCACAAGATACAAAATGAGTGTACAGAAATCTGTTGCATATTTGTACACCAATAATGAAGCAGCAGAAAATCAATGAATCAATTTCATTTGCAATTGCATCAAAAACTGTAAGAAACCTAGGAATAAACCTAACCAAAGAGGTCAAAGATCTGTACTCTGAAAACCATAAAACACTGATGAAAGAAACTGAAGATGACACAAAGAAATGGAAAGACGTTCCATGCTCATGGACTGGAAGAACAAATTTGTTAAAATGTACATTTAATGCAATCCCTATCAAAATATCAACATCATTTATCACAGAGCTAGAATAAACAGTCCTAAAATTTGTGTGGAAACAGAAGAGACCCTGAAGAGTCACACAAAGAATTTTGACCAAGAAAAATTTCATTTAGACATGAATTAATGCCTTCAAAGGTCAAGAGAAAACATATTTCAAAATGTAGATATATAAAATAGATGGTAATTCTAGGAGAAAAAAAATAAGAGCAGTAGATAGATTTGGAAACCAAAAATATGAATACAGAGAGTTCCAGAATGAAAGAAAAATGTTGGAAAAGAGGGGATGATTAAACAATAACAAGGTGTTTTCCTTAGGGGAAGGAACACTTGGGTCTGAATATTAAAGTCACTAAATGCCAGTTAGGTTTAATGAGAAAAGATGCTCACTTAAACATACCCTGGTAAATTTCCTGAAACTGAAGGATAAAGAGAAATACCTAGTGAAATCTGGCAGAAAGTGAGAAATGAAAAGTATTTACAAAAGAAAAGTATTAGGCAGGCATTTGAAACTTGAAGCTAGAAAAGCCATCTATAAGCTACTGAGAGAAAAGATAACAATTTCAAATGTTATGCCTGAGTATTTGGCTCATCTGTCAAAATAATTTTTTAACTCCAAATATATATCATCCACACACTCTATATAGGGAAAATTCTTGCTTAAACAAACAATTACTAAGTCAAAACAGAGAACTTAAGATGGGAAAGATGAATAGAAGAGAAAATAATGGGAGAGAGAAAATTTTTTCACCCATTTTCACTTTATACATATATGTATATATACACACCCATATATTATATATACACATGAATATAAACATATAAATAATGCAAAATAATACAGTGGCTATAATATAAGTGAAAAATATATAAGATTTAAGTCAAATAGTCATAGTATAAAAATGTTTAATAATAGTTAGAACTTAAAATGTTTAATTAATGAAAATCTAAGAGTTGAAGGGAAAGCTAGTAAAAGTAAAAACTTGTGAGGGAACTCTGGTACAAAGATGTTTATTTCAAAGCAATCAATTTACAGTCAAGAAGATAGAAAGAGTGAATATTTTAATAAATATTATGAACACACCATTAACATTATGTGGCCTTTAAAAATAATGATTTTTTGGACAGATTTCCAAAATTTGTTTGTCAAAATGCAAAATGCTGGGGCATCTGAGTGGCTCAGTTGGTTGAGCCTTGGACTCTTGATTTTGGCTCAGGTCATGATCCAAGGGTGCTGGGACCGAGCCCCGTGCTTGGAATGCTCTCTCTCTCTCTTTCTCTCTCTCTTCCTCTCTCTCTCTCTTTCCCTCTGTCTCTCCTCTCCCTCTGCCCCTCCCCCACTCACATGCACTCTCTCTAAAATTAAAAAAAGACAAAATGCAGCGTTGCATATGTAGAATCAATCTCGATGTGTTCGAGTGTTGTATGTGTGTGCATGTGTGTGTGTGCATGCACGCACATGCAACTATGTATATACTGTAAGAGCATTGAGAAGAACGTAAAAGGATAAAAACCTGGACGTTAATATTGGTTACTTTCCTGGAGGAGTGGCAGGGAATTAGGAAAGAGAGAGAGCAAGAAAGAACACACACAAAAAAAAGAAATTGGTTTTAAAATATTCATAACAAAAAATGATGTATTATGTGGCCCACTTTTGTAAATGCATATATGTATGTATGTATGAATATATGTATATGTTTGTAACATATTTATATATGCATATATTTGTATATGCTATGTACAAAGAGATACATAAAAAAATGGTTATTAAAACTTGGATGAAAGCTTTCTTAAAGTAATAATTTTCATAGTGTGTACTTTATTCTACTATTTACATATATAAAGATTTATAAATACCATTAAGCTATCTTAACAGTAAAAAATTAACAAAGAAATATTAATGATATCATAATTATTCTTTTTAATAATTTATTTATTTATTTATTTATTTATTTATTTCGAGAGAGAAAAAGCGGGGGAGGGGCAAAGAGAGAGGGAGAGAGAGAGCCCCAAGCAGATTTTGTACTGTCAGCACAGAGCCCAATGCAGAGCTCCATCTCACTAACCATGAGATCATGACCTGAGTGGAGATAAGAGTTAACCTTAACCAACTGAGCCCCCCAGGCACCCCCATAGTTATTCTCTATTGAGCACAAATATGATGTCAATAGCTATACTAACAGCTTTACAGATATCATAGCTAATTTGCACAAAACTCCTGTAATGGAAACATTATTACCATATGATAGTTGAAGAATCTGAGTTTAAGGTAGGTTATATCTCTTACAAAGATAATGGAGCTGGGGAGGAATCCAGGCCTGTCTCCCTCAAAAGATTTCCTTTTCTTTAAAAAAAATGATTTTTCTTTTTTAAATTTAATTAATTAATTTATTTATTTTGAGAGAGAGAGAGAGAGGATGTAAGTGGAGGATGGGGGGGGGAGAGAGAGAGAGAGAGAGAGAGAGAGAGACTGAGCAAAAGCTAGAGAGAGAATCCCAAGCAGGCTCCATGCTGTCGACAGGGAGCCCAACATGGGGCTTGAACTCACAAACCATGAGACCATGATTAATCCAATGTTGGACACTCGACTAAGTGACCCAGGTGCCCCAAAGATTTACTTTTGAATATTACTCAGTTCTTAACCTATTTCTTCTCTCCATCCTATTGTCCTCCTTCACTTCCTAGACAGACATTCTTCCTGTCTCTGACAAATTCCTATAAAGTGGCTTTATGCCAAGAGATTCTCTTTGCAGAATTTGTGCAGTGACACCTCTCACTTCTATATCCTGTATGTTATTAGGTTTGTTATGTATGATATAGTAAGACTGAACTACCGCCTTCACATGTTGTTCACATTTTCAGGGGCATTCATATGCTTTCACTTAAGATAGATTTTTTATTTATTAGTGTAGAAAGTGTATGTGTGAACATAATAAAAATAACTGTCAACATAAAATTGCTCACTTTTAATGTGACCTTTCAGATATTTCAAGACACCTGAAACTGACCTCACAATCCTTAACATTTACTGTACTTGCTTCTCATATCTAAACTGACTGAAGAAATTGCTTTATTGGATGGGGGCTCATTCCAACAGTCTTATTTCTTAGATATCAATCTTTCAATTTCAACACTGATTATTAGCCAGAATTTTTAAAAATAGTTTTCTTCCTTGAAACATTAAGTGAAATCAGGATAATGATCAAACAGGCATTAAGCTCTTCCCCAAACAACCACTTAATAATCATTAATACTTATTGATTATTCACCAGTTTTCATGTTATATCAAGATAAAATCTCAGGAAGCAGTAAGACCTTTACAAAAACCTAGTAAGAAACGTCTTTTTTTTCTCTTGAACTAGTTGAGACAGTAATTGCTTTAATTTGTTTTGATTTGCTACCAATGAAATTCATAATTAGATGACAAATATTACACTTATGAGATAATGGAGGTTATTTGTTTGTTTTGGAATAAAATCAATTCACACAGAAATGTATTACCTTAGCGAATTGATGCCATTGGTAGTTGAATGCCCTGCTCCATTGAACATACTGTCCTCCCTTTAAGATTATTACAGCTAGAAGTACAAATATCCCTTAAATCAACTCTTACTTCCTAAATGTATTCTCTAAGGAGTTATAAAATTTTCACCCAAAATTCAATGTTTGAATTTTAAAGTACATGTGTCCTTATTTCAGGAGGAACCCAGGAGAGATATAAAGTGAGCTACTGTTCTCTTAACTGTTCTCCTGATAGGCTCAAATCAGATAGTCAAGTTGTTTAAACTTACTGGGTATTATCATTTTCATCTTCCTCACCCCTTTCCTGAGTATTTTGTTTTTCAGAGGTCCGAGTATTATTTCTGGCAAAGTCTGAATACAGTATAATGGAGGTATGAATTAGAAGTGAGAAAGTAAACCAATGGCTCTCTGGTCCTTGATGTTCCTAAATGAACATATACAATGCTTAAAGAACTTAAAAACAGTTCTCAAGCAAGGCAACTCAGAAGCCATAACTGGAATAAAATAGAGACAAGGGAATTCTTCAAACACAAAGACAAAATAAATTGCCTTCTTTCTCTAGTGAACATGAGTGACTATTGCTTCTTTACCAATGTCAACTAGAGTTCTGCTTTAATATTCCCATCTGTTAGAGAAATATGTAAAAATAATATAATGTATTATTTCCTGAGGTACAGCCCCCATTGCTGCAGCAAACATAAAGCTAACTTTATTTGTCTGAAGGCATGTTCCTAATATTAGGTGATGTTTGATCAGTTAATATCTTTTATATATTATTGTATTGTTTCTTTATCTTACAGTAGATATTTACTGAACTGTAGAAGGAAAAAAACAATTTATATCCACTAATGTGAAGTACTTTGGCAAACTATATATAACTGTACCTATTAGTGAATACATTAATTTGAATACTTAAAGAGTAGATGTTATAAGAAATCCCTGATGGATTGCATTATTAAAGAAATTGTCTCCAATAGCTGGAAACACATTATGTTTCACATTTAAAATGCCAAAATACAAACTCACACTGTCCAAACTTAAACTATTCAGATATTTACAGGAACATATTAGGATCAGATATTATATTGGAGCCCCTTGACTGGGAGACTGGAGTAAGGAAATGACATAATGAGATGCTTTATATTTTCTTCACTTTGAGTATCTGCGGTTGAATCATGTGTGTTACAAACACAAACAAATATTCTGCCCTACCAACCACAATGTTCTCAAAGAGCAACTATTTAGATGAGTCATGAGTGAAATGGGGATTGTAGTAGAAAAGCAACATTTTTATTTTGCACTTATGTATCAGAAATTATTTTTAAAAAGCACAATCTCATTCACGTCATATGATCTGAGAAAGGAGGAATTGTTGTTCCATTTCACAGTAAGAATTAGTAAGAAGCTCTTCAGGTTCAGAAGCTTTTGTATTACACATGTTTTAATCACAGTTAATTAATTGAGAGCTTGTGACTTACTTCTCCAATGTTTCAGATTGTGGCTGCAATGTAAACCAAAGATGATCCAAGTGTGAACACTTTCAAGATTGTATCTGAATCCTTTAAGCCAAAATATAATGCTTCTAATACAAGGTGAATATAAAAGAACATGTGATACTTCATTAATTGTTCATCAAGATGACTAAAATGAATATGCTAAAGAAGAAACGTGGTTAGGAGAAAGAAATAACTCAAAGTTTCAGAGCTATTTGTAACCATTTTTGTGCATCCTATACATGTACATAAGTGAGTATTCTTGAAAAGGTATAAGGCATTTTAGTGAAAACTATAGTTTATTCATAAGCTACTCTTACAAAATGGCAGAGGTGTCTTCTCCATTACATTTTCCTATCTGAGATCCCTTCCCCTGTTCAAATAACTGATATCAGGAGTCTCCTTAGATATGAGGAGAATATGTTCCTACTCACAAGGATGAAATCATACCTTGCAGGTGGCAGTGGCGTTATCATGGTCTCAACACATTCAGTGATAAACACCATATACCAAATCTTCATATAAGAGATACATGCAGGCAGCAGTCAGTGGTTTTTCATTAAGTTCCTGTGCTAACTACTGGCCCAACATTTGCAACTATCACTCCCCAGATCCCATTGCATCATCAACCACAGATCCTCTAACTCTGCATTTACCTAAGTCCTATTTCTAATGAACAAAACTCTTAGCCTTTTGTGCATTTACATGATATTTCTGAGTGGGAGATGTTTTTGTTTAGTCTCAAAACTTCAGGAATTTTCTCTTTTGCTCTTTTCCCATAGAGCTACGGATGACACTGAGCTAAGTCCTGTTATACCCATCTCCATTAAAATGTGCTCATGTGTGTCAGCCATACTAAGCCAACTTAAGCTACCATTAAACAAAAACCCTCAAATCTCAGTTGCACAAAACAATAAACGTTTATTCCTAACTTTTGCTACATATCCACTGCGAGTTTTCAGAACGGCTCCACTCATCACTAAATGCCCTGAGGTGAAAGTTCAACCATGTTTTCAGAAGTGGTCAGTTATTATGCAATAAAGAAGTGACATATTTCACTTCCTTTCACAGATCATTGGCCAAAATTAGTTACATAGGCCCCTAATCAAAATGACACCACGCAATGCAATTATACCTTGTTCTGGGAGGGCAGAGAGCTGGAAAGAGTTGGCAAATAGCATTACTAAACATGTATAAAGGCAAACTTCAACAATTCTGAATCGCCTACTGTTATATTTTTCATTAAAATGTTTTATTGAGTATTGGTAAGGACAGCAGTGTTGGTTTTTGTTTTGTTTTGTTTTTTGACTTAACATGCTTGTTTGTATTTATGTTTGTTTTTAAAAGACTTCTTTTTTTTTAACTGCAGTCTTAGGCTCACAGGACTAAAAGGTATTCAAATTTCTCATATACTTCTTGCTCTCACACATACATAGCCTCCCTGATTATCAACATCTCCTACCAGAGTAGTACATTTGTTACAATTGATGAACATGGACAAATCAGTATCATCCAAAGCCTGTAGGTTACATTAGGGTTCACTCTTGGTGTTATACATTCTTTGGATATGGACAAATATATAATGACATGCAACCACAGTTATAGTTATCATATAGAATAGTTTAACTTCTCTAAAAATTATCTGTGCTCTGCCTATTAACCCCACTCTCCCTGCCCCCTGGCAACCACTGATCTTCTTACTGACTCCACAGTTTCACCTTTCCCAGAATATCATATAGTTGGAATCATAAAGTATGTAGCCTTTTCAGATTGACTTATTTCACTTAGTAATATCCATTTAAATTTCTTCCACATCTTTTCATGGCTTGATAGATCTTTTTTTAGTGCTAAATTATATTTCAATGTCTAGTTGTACCACAACTAGTTGTACTAGTTGTACTCTTTCACCTACCAAAGACATTTTGGCTGCTTCCAAGTTTTGGCAATTATGAGTAAACCTGCCATAAACATCCAGGTCTACATTTTTGTACAACTTTTCTAGATAAATACCAAGGAATGACATTGCTGGATTGTATATGAAGAATATGCTTTGTGCCATAAGAAACTGCCAAACTGCCTTCCAAAGCAACTATACCAATTTGTATTCCTATAGTATTAACATTTACTAAATAAATACCATGTGCTATGATTAGTGTTTGGTTATACCAATTGGATCTTGTTGAATTTAATATCCATTAGAAATAATTATTTCAAGAATCAGGAACAGGGGCACCTGGGTAGCTCAGTCAGTTAAGCGTCTGACTTCGGGTCAGGTCATGATCTCATGGTTTGTGATTTAGAGCCCCATGTTGAACTCTGTGCTGACAGCTCAGAGCCTGGAGCCTGCTTTGGGTTCTGTGTCTCCTTGTCTCTCTGCCCCTCCCCTGCTTGTGCTCAGTTTCTCCCTCTCTCAAAAATAAGTTAAAACATTAAAAAAAAGTCTTAAAAAATCAGGAGCAGAAAAACTGTTTTATGGAAGTAGGACAACTGTGCCCAAGTACATAGGTGCCTGCAAGCTTCCCGTGTATCCTTATATTGCAGATACAGTCCCATTCTGCATTATTCCAACTGCCTTGTTTGCCTGCTTTTCCTCTAACACCTTTCTTTAATATGCAACATGAAGTACTCCGACCTCAGCAGCTGAACAACTTATCCCCTTTTCTATTTTATCTATGGTAGCCTCAAACAATCCGAGACTAGTCAGTCACTATATGGCTCAATGTCAGATAACATATAACCTTAATCTTCTATTGCTCATATTGTTCTAGTTTTGAACTCTTGCTTTATATTTATTTACTTTAACTTTTATTTAAATTTTAGTAAGTTAACATACAGTGCAATATTGGCTTCAGGAGTAAAATTGATTTATCACTTAGATACAAACCTCAGTGTTCATCACAACAAGTGCCTTCCTTAGGAGCCATCACCCATCTAGACCATTCCCCACCCAACTCCTTCCATCAACCCTCAGGTTGTTCTCTATCATTAACAGTATCTTGTGGTTTGTTTCCCTCTCTCCTCCTTTTCCTCCCTTCGCATATGTTCATCTGTTTTGTTTCTTAAATTCCACATATGAGTGAAATCATATGGTATTTGTCTTTCTCTGATTGATTTATTTCACTTATCTTGCTTTATCTCAAAATCAAAATTTTGCCTTTTACCCTTTTGCCTTTTTTTTGCTCAGATGGTTCTTGTTACTTAAATACCTGCTTGGATTTTGCTAAATATTTGTTTTTCTTAAATAGAAGATATTTATTTCCAAGTCCCAGTCCCCTGCCTTTGGCTATGCTCTTTTGAATGTCAAGTGTTCAAATGTTCATGCTTTGTCCTATTACCTCCATTTGGATATTCTCCTCTTGGCTCTATTCCTGTTGGTTTCTTTGATCTGAAACCCTGAAAGTCTCTAGACGACTGCTTTGTACACTGACAACAAACAAATTTTTCAAACATACAGAAATCTATGCAGTGAGTCCTATCTCACCATTAGGTGACTAATTGCCCCACAGAATGACCATTACCACACAAGTTCAGAAAATAATAAGCCATCACATCATATTTCTTCACCGACTTATAAATGTGATGAATTATGTTCATTGCTTATGGAACATTAAATCATTCCAGCATTTTTGAACAAATATTTTTGGTCCATGTTTTGGATTTTTAGTTTATTATAACATTTGATTTGCAAGATTCTTCCTTAAGGATTCCCCACACATAATGAAAATAAGATTGGCCTTTTTTCCTTTTGTAATCTTTGTGAAGTTTAGAGAGCTTTTCTTTAACTCTCTAGACAGAAAGAGGAAGACTGAGCAGGGAAAGGACTCTAACCTTGTTTTATTTACCCTAAAAAGGTATTGTGTAATGGAATAAGCTAATGGAATGGCTCTTGCTCTGATACTTCTCGCTCTAGGAACTACTTTCCCATTCGGAAAAGAAAGTGTACCAAAGGGATCACAACTTGAAGAACTCCCTCTCCTCCTACCACTCCCCCCCCCCAAAAAAAAATCAAGGAGAAGGAAAATATCATGCATTAGTGGTAGCAGATAAAGTGTCTTTAAACCTGAGCCATCATAGAATTTCTTATATGATCCAGGGATGGAGTAAAGAAAACACAAGAGAAGAGCTTAGGATTCCCATAAAACTTTATCTGCCATACACTTACCTGACGAAGTAGGAATACCTCTTCAGGCCCCAGAATATTGTAAAGCTATGAATACTACACTACAGGCACATCTTATTTATTCATTCCAGTTAGATGTTTTGAGCCTTAGCACCTCCATGGAAATGAATTTTGAGTTAGTCACCCAGGACTCAGTTGGATAGCAAAAGTTTTAATACCTTCCTCCTAGACCTGATTCTTTAATACACTAGTTAGGTGGATCATTTATGAACAAGTACATGCAAAATGTTTAATGGCTCAGACACAAAGTGATTTTTCTACTTTCTCGTGTAAACCATCCAAGACAGTTTCAAAGAACAACTCTCAAAGTCTCAAATTAAGAATTTAATGGGTTCTGTTGTTTTGACCAAAGACAATATCATGGTTTCATTTCAATCTGTACTATCTTAATAACTTTTCATACTCTAAGTGGAGAGACTGACCTCTTCTTCCCAGTGACTCAAAACACAACCCCATTATTTTTGTATCATGCAGAAGATAACACTGCATAGTAAGCAATGTCTTGGTACTCTGGAAAATGTTGGTGAAGTTAATAACATTTTTAAAGAATAAAGACTATCTCGGCCTCAGGTCACAGGTATTCTCAGACTCTTTAAAAGTATTGAATATAAAGATCAACATGTAAAATGTTACAGAGTATATAATTTATACATTATCTATTTACTGAAATATATAAGTTCCCTTCCTTTGGGCAACTGAGACAAAAATATTCTATAGCAATAAAAGTAGGCACTATATCACTGGGTTAAGCTCAAATGGGACATAAGGATTGAGTGATTTTTCATTTACTATTGAATAGGTAGACTAAATAAGTTTGGAACACAGGCCCATTTGAGTAGATGCATGTTCATTCTACCAGATCTCTTCTTTCCCATAAGTAAGAGAGGTTCAATACTGAAATAACTGGAAATTGTACTGGCATGTTATTTTGCAGGCAATATCTTACTGATGTGGGCTGATGTGAAGAGGAAAGAATAGCACAGAAGTGTGAAGGTGACTCATAATGCCATGTTCATATTATTTTCTATAAATAAGAAATATAACATGTATCATCATCAGTGTAACTGAGGGAACCAGTTCTTACCCTTGTGCCAAGCTATATTATTTCATATTTATACTATTGTTATGAATATGAACTTTGAAGGCTCCAGTGGAGAGTCAAAGTGATTTCAAAGATATGCATCTTCTCCTATACAAGATATTCAATTTTTCTTCCTTTAATGGATGTTGTTGCTAAAATACAAAATGCAGCCTAACCCACCAAAATATGATTCCACTTATGCAGACTGATTTGGATGGTACTGCTTACGTCTAAACATGATACTTCCTTGAGGAAAGAAAAGAAATTCTAGTAATGCATACTATTTCATTTTCTGTTCTATATATTCAGTGAAGTTATCATCTTGCCATAAATATAAAAGTTAAAGAACAAAATAGAATGCCTGAAGACCTTATATATTTGTAACATCTTCCCTAATTTTCTATAATTAAGGTGCTATCACAACCTAGCAACCTGCCATTAAAGACTTTTGTCAGCAAGAAACCACATTTAGAATTGTGTTGAACAATGAACACACAGATTTTAGGTAAAGATGGGAAGGATGACATTTTCTGTATATTTTCCCTCATCTTTAACCTTTAAGAAATATTTTCTTTTTCTGCTTTGGCTATTGTCATTGCCTCCTGGGGTCCCCACTCTCACCTTACCAAATTCTTTCACTCAAATCATCAAAAAGCAATGGGAGTAATCTCAGAGGGAAAAATTGGACAATTGTGTAAATGTTTTAATTGCTTTCTGTTTCACTTTGAAAAGAAAATTCATTTTTTTCAATATGGCATACAAAGGACAACTTGCTCCATCCCCTATCCTCTTTCCAACTTTCCTGGTGCTATTTACCCTATCACTCATTATTCAGGTGACCATAACTCCCAGCTTACCTGGATTATGCTGGTATGCTTCCATCAAATAAGAATTCCCTTTAGTTTATTATTTGCCCTATTTAGAAATTATTACATCTATATTTGTTTTGGTGCTCAAACTGACTCTGATCTACCACATGAAGAGTTCTTTCAGGCCGGATTCTGTGTTGTTTTGAAAAGTCCCTAAGCCTTTTTCTGCACTTATTACTATTTTTCATATCACAACAAAGCATTTTTATTAATGTTGTACTTAAATAGCCTAGTATGTGTTTGGCATTATACTTCCAGTTTCTTCCATGGTCTCATCTAGTACTATGTGACATACATGTACAGTTCAAATAGTTCTCTTATCCACATGTGGTTAAATCTTGTGGGAGCAGGGGTGTGGAAAGACTGGCAAAAATCTATTTCTCTTTCCCTGACCCATTTTAGCTTCAATATAATTAACACCTCCCTCTTAAAGACAGCATGCAGTGCTCCCACTGACAACCCTAAGGGAACACAGACTACACTGAGTAGTAACAGGTGACTGTTTCCCATCTATAATTATGGTGGGAGGAGTATTTAACAGTGTCTTTTTGCCTACCCTTTGGGTTCTTTGGCCCATGGTATTGCTCAACTACCAGGAAGTCATTTGACAGCTGAGTGGAAAATTTGGAAAATTACAGCTTAATTATATGTGAATTATGTGTAGAAAATAGAGGTTTGGCAATACTCCTATACAGCATATAAAAGGTAGTCTAAAAGCTTTTGCTATACTGGTTTTGTCATTTATTGTATAGAATAAATATACAATTTTTCATTTATATTTATTTAATAGTACTCTTTTTATTTTTATGTTTTTACTTTTTGCAATAAGCTCTTTTGATAGCATGTGATTAAAAAGAAAAAAAGAAAAAATATTGAAAATTTTCATACTGAATTTCCATTTTTCAAGAGAGTTGATTTTTTACATAGGTAAGTAGCACAAAATGATTGCTGATGCTCAGTATCCATGCAGATAATATCACTGAGCACATAAAAATAACAAGACACAAATCTATTGAAGAGCTTAAGCATCTATTTCAAATGTGAGAAACAATTTTTAGAAGACACTGTCCAAGTATGGTGATTTACTATGTTCAGATGCAAAAGCTATAATAAAATAATACTGTAAAAAATGACTTTTTCTTTAGATCAAATGGGTACTGATCTAAATTAATTTTATTAATTTTCAGTTCTAACTTTGGATGTGTTTGCAAAAAAATACTGTTAATGTGTTGGCTCCATTAGTAAAAGAAATTCACATACAGGTAAAGAAGGACAACTTTATATGGACATCTCAGATGCTTCAAAAAGAAATTACATAAAGTTAAAGGCAATAATAGTTCAATTTCATAATCTAATTTATAAAAGCAAAATAAAACCTTTAGAAGTGCAGTCTTTCAAAGGCAAAACATCTGATATTGTTAAAAAATGCTATTATAAATTCAATTTGAAAGCTTAATATTGAAGATAGAATTATTGGGGCAAACACAAATTTAATGAAGCACAGTGTTATGATAAAAAAACAATGTTGGATTTAAATTAAGGAATCTATGGAATACAAATTTCTTAAACTTGTTTGTGGTTCACCTAATTTATATTCAACCAATCAAAATGAAAGCCATAGCGGCCAAAATTTACATATATACATAACTAAAAAACTAAACTAAAAAGTAAAATGAGGCTAATGTTGATTACAAAAAAAAAATCTTCAATTTGGCTATGCCTGCTTTCTTTCTTTGCTGCTTATCCTCAACTGAATTTTGAAGTACTATTCTGCAAATTATCCTATGTCCTACAATTATATTCAAATTTTAAAATAAATAATCCTTCTTATATTTTGACTTCATTTTTTTTATGTTTAAATGGAGAGTATTAATAAAAAAGTTTTCTAAAAATTGTGCCCCAAATTACCATCCTTTCAATATTTTATTGAGTAGTAATCATAGAGAATGAGACTTCAAAGAATTGAAAAATATCGATGAGAGCTCAAATCATAAAGACTTAATTTTAAAATTCTATAATTGTATATTTGAATATCTTGACTTATTAGAATGAGCTTATAATGGAAAGCCTATTATTACCTGGAAAAATTTATATTCTGTATTGAATGAGATAGAATTGAGAAGACATATGTTTTTAAAGCATCTAAACATGGGGTGAAACATTCAAAAGTTTCACAAATAAAAAATATTCATAAATAGGAATTATTTGACAAGTTTATTTATAAAAATAATTAAAAAATAAATATTTAGGCTGATGTTTATACATTTTAATGAAAAAATAAAATTGTTATATCTTCTATTTTGCAGAATTTTCTCTGAACTTACCAGATACTTTACCCCTCAAAAATAAAAAACCAGTATATTTAACAGAAGAGAGTCAATGGAGGTATCAAATATTTTAAATTTATTAACCATAAAATATTCAACTATGAAAAATGAAAAAATATGAATACTTTTGAAATAATATTATATTATTAAGCAGAATTTTTTTCAGATAAACATCAGTGATAAAATATTAGAGATAAAGTACATAAACATTACCAACAATACTTATTTTCCTTGTTATTGTTAATGCTCATGACATTAATATACATGATTATAATATAATAATATACATGATTATTTAATGTATATTAGAGTTTATCCTTCTTTTCCTTATACTTATTTATTTTTGATAGAACAGGGCACAAGTGGGGGAGGGGCAGAGAGAGAGAGGAAGACACAGAATCCAAAGCAGGCTCCAGGCTCTGAGCTGTCAGCACAGAACCCGATATGGGGCTCGAATTCATAAACCATGAGATCACAACTTAAGTCGAAGTTGTATGCTTAACCAACTGAGCCACCCAGGCTGCCCTAGAGTTTATCCTTTTAAAATAAATTTCTATAAAATGATTGTATAGGTTTATTGGTATAATAAAGCCAATTTCTCATTAGTTATCAAAAGCTATCTAATATAAATGATAAATTAACCTCATGTCTCACCTGTGGGCTCTGTAATCCCATATATCATAAGTTATCATATGGCATGTAAAACACATTATTAAGAACTCTAGGCCTGTTTCTAGGGATTCAGCCTCCAGAGAACCTTGCTAATCAAAGTTTTGAGGTGTTATTCCCAGTTGCAGTGGTGGGTGATTACCTCACTTCTTGTGGCCAAGCCTTCAGTTTAACTCCACTACAATAGGTAAGCCAAAGTTTTATTGCTTTATTTCTAGGTATTTGCCTGGGCTTCCTGCAGACTTGGGTCTTCACCTTCTGTTAGACTTACAAAGTCTCTCAGCGCCTGTCATCTGATTACTGGATCTCTGCTCCTGCAGCCTGACCTCACTCAGGATGTCACATTCATTCCTTTTCTTATTTTTTGTTTCAAATTTTAATTTAAATTCTAATTACTTAATATATATTATAATATTAGTTTCAGGAGTGGAATTCAGTGATTCATCATTCACATATAACACCAGTGCTCAACACAACACCTTAACACCCATTACCCATTTAGTCCATTTCACTGCCCACCTCCTTGGCAACCCTCATTTTGTTCTCTGCAATTAAGATTCTCTTTTATGGTTTGCCTCCTCTACTTTTTTTTCTTTCCCCTATGTTCATCTGTTTTATTAAACTCCACAGAGGAGAAAAATCATATGGCATTTGTCTTTCTCTGACTGACTTATTTTGTTTAGCATAACACACTCTAGCTCCATCCCCATTGCTGCAAATGGCAAGATTTCATTCTTTTTATAGCTGAGTAATGTTCCATTATACACAGACACACATATGCACACATACATATCACGTCATCTTTATCTGTTCATTTATCCAGTTGATAGATACTTGGGTTATTTACATAATTTGGCTATTGTAGATAGTGCTACTATAAATATCAGGGTGCATGTGCCCGTTTGAATCAGTATTTTTGGGGGTGCCTGGGTGGCTCAGTCAGTTAAGTGTCTGGCTTCGGCTGAGGTCATGATCTCATGGTTCGTGGGTTTGAGCCCCGTGTCAGGCTCTGTGCTGACAGCTAGCTCAGAGCCTGGAGCCTGTTTCAGATTCTGCGTCTCCCTCTCTCTCTGACCCTCCCCTGCTCACAATGTCTCTCTCTGTCTCTCAAAAATTAAAAAAAAAACAAACCAGAATCAGTATTTTTGTTCCTTTGGTAAATACCTAGTAGTGCAATTGCTGGATCATTGAGGAGTTACATTTTTAACTTCTTGAGGAACCTCCATATGGTTTTCCAGAGTGGCTGTACCAGTCTGCATTCCCACCAACAGTCTAAGAGGCTTCCCTGTTCTCCTGCTCCTAATCAACATCTGTTGTTTCCTGTGTGGTTAATTTTAGCTATTCTGACAGGTGTGAAATGTTATCTCATTGTACTTCATCAAATGTTCTTTCTACATCTATTGAGAAGAGTTTGTGACCACTAAACTAGCCCTGTAAGAAATATTAAAAGGGACTCTTTGTGAAAGAAAGACCAGAAGCAACAAAGACTAGAGAGGAACAGAGAAAATATCTCATAAGTGATGATAATACAAGTAATAAAATGGCACTAAATATATATCTATCAATAATTACTGTGCATGTAAATGGCTAAATGTCCCAATCAAAAGACACAGGATATCAGAATGGATAAGAAAAGACTCATCTATATGCTACCTACAAGATACTCATTATAGACCTAAAGACACCTGCAGATTGAAAGTGAAGGGAGGGAAACCCTTTTATCATGCCAATGGATGTCAAAAGAAAGCTGGAGTAGCCACCCTTATATCAGACAAACTATATTTTAAAACAAAGACTGTAACAAGAGATGAAGAAGGGCACTATATCAAATAAAGGGGTCCATCCAACAATATTTAACTAATGTAAATGTTTATGCCCTCAACTTGAAGGAATCCAAATATATAAAACGATTAGTAACAAACATAAAGAAACTCATTGATAATAATACAACAATAGTAGAGAACTTTAACACACTTCTTACAGCAATGGACAGTCATCTAAACAGAAAATCAAAAAGGAAACAATGGCTTTGGTTGACACGCTGTATCAGATGGAATTAACAGATATATTCAGAACATTTCATCTGAAAGCAGGAGAATACACAATCATTTTGAGTGCACATGGAACATTCTCCATAGTAGATCATATGCTTGGTCACAAATCAGGCCTCAACAAATACAAAAAGATTGAGATCATGCCATGCTTATTTTCAGAACATAATGTTATGAAACCTGAAGCCAACCACAAGAAAAAAGTGCAAAAGACCACAAATACTTGGAGGTTAAAGAACATTCTACTAAAGATGAATGGGTTAAAAAGGAAACTATAGAAAGAATAAAAGAATACATGGAAGCAGATGAAAATGAAAACACAACAGTCCAAAACCTTTGGGATACAGCAAAAGCAGTCTGAAGAGGGAAGTATATATAGCAGGTCTACCTCAAGAAGCAAGAAAAACCTCAAATGTACAATCAAAACTTACATTTAAAGGAGCTAGAAAAAGAACAGCAAATAAAGCCTAACGCCAATAGAAGAATCGAAGTAATAAAGATTAGAGCAGAATAAATGATACAGAAACAAACAAACAAGAAAACAGTAGAACAGACCAATGAAACTAGGAGCTGGTTCTTTGAAAGAAGTAACAAAGTTGATAAACCCATATGCTGGGATCCATTTCTGAAGTAAGGTGGGTTTGCAAGGCTTCCCACTGTCAGATCACAACCAGCTTCTACAACCACTCAACCCCTGCTCAATTTCTGCTTGAGCACCAACTCCCAAGGCACCTGACTGACTGATATCAGGAGTGACTTGCCTTCTTATGCTAAAAATATGTGAATTGTACCTTATGAAAAACCTCTTATGGGAGTTTCTTCTTTTGTGATTATAGGAGCAAATATTACATTTCCTGAGAAAACGTCTTTTTCTTCCCCTTGAGAAAACAGGCTATTGACCCCTGCTCACAAAAGACCTAACCCTTGCCTTTGCTATGCTAAAAGCATTGCCTTGTATTTGAATGCTAAAGATCCGTCCCTCCCCATGTGATAAACATCTAGTCACCTACTTCAATCACTACTGATAAAGATTATGCATGAGTCTTCTACCAATCTATGTTCTTGGAAATCTTTACATATCAAAGAATTTGTCATGAGAAATCATTGTCTAAGGCAATTGCCACTTCTGTTTTGTACCCCATACATTTTTTCAATAAATAGAGATGCCTGACTGGAGAGCAGAGATGCTTTCCCGCCGATCAGAAAGAAGCTGAGGCTCTCTCGCTCCCTTTTGCTGACACCGTTCATCCTTCAGGGAGCCCTAGACCTGCTAGAGCTGGACGCAGGCACACAAAGCCAGAGAAAAGAGAAAGGACCAAAATCAAATCACAAATGAGAGGTGGGTCTGGGTGTTAAGCTTCTGACTCTTGATTTCAGCTCTGGTTATGATCTTATGGTTCATGAGATCAAGACTCATGTCAGACAGCATGGAGCCAGCTTGGGATTCTCTCTCTACCATCTCTCTGCCCCTCCCATGCCTTCTCTTTCTCTCTTTCTCAAAATAAATAGATACACTTTGAAAAATCACAAGTGAGAGGGGAGAAATAACAACCAACACCACAGAAATACAAACAATTATAGAGAATATTATAAAACGTTTTATGCCAACAAATGGGGTAATCTGGAAGAAATGGATAAATTCCTAGATACATATAAACTACCGAAACTGAAACATGAAGATATAAATAATTTGAACAAACCAATAACCAGCAAAGAAATTGAATCAGTAATCAAAAAAACTCCAAATAAACAAAAGTCTAGGACCAGATAGCTTTGAAGGTGAATTCTACCAAACATTTGAAGAGCTAATACCTCTTCTCAAACTGTTGCAAAAAATAGAAATAGAAGGAAAATTTCTAAACTCATTCTATGAGGTCAGTATTACCATGATTCCAATACCAGACAAAAATCCCACTATAAAGAACAAAGATAGGACAGTATCCCTGATGAACATGGATGCAAAAATTCTCAACTAGCAAATCAAATCCAACAGTACATTAAAAGAATTACTCACTACGATCAAGTGGGATTTGTTCCTGGACTGCAAGGGTGTTTCAGTATTGGTAATACAATCAACATGATATATCACATCAATATAAGAAAGGATAAGAATCCCATGAGCCATAGTCATTCCTAACTACTTGTCATGAAAGCTCCTAATGCTTCACAACTCTATCCTACTTGCTCTTTTCTGCTAACTTTGCTTCGAAATTAATCTGGTCTCCAGACCTATGTTTTCCACCACTGCCATGCTTGACCTTGTCTTGACAAAGCCACGAGTTGGTTGGGAAAACATTTTGAAGCAGTAGGAAACTTTATTTTTATAGCATTTTTATTGAAAGTTTTTGCTCAACTTACTCTTCCCAATAAAGTGTTGTCTTGATTCATGTGTTTTTTAATTAAAATCTAGTTCCATTATTAATTTTCCCTATGGTAAATATTGCACATTTTATTTTGTGAGATAGTTCATCATTAGTAAGAAGACCTTGCTTTTAATTTTTATATCACCTGTCTATGTGGTAATGGGCAAAGTACTTAATATCTCTAAGTGTTACATCCCTCCTCTATAATATAAATTTTATGTGACTATCAGATACAATAATATATGAAAGCATCTTTGAAAAATGCGAAGCATGACATTTTGTGTGTTTGCATTAGATGTAACAATTATTACTACAATTGGTATCCGTCTGATTATTAGCAAAAAAACTTCATCTCAGAATTTTGACTATTAGATAAATATATAACCTTTGGATCCTGCCTTCCCATGCTCCTTATCCAATAACGGCAAGAAAAAGTAAGCTTTCACAGACTACTGGTGTTTGAAAGTGGAGCACTGCAGTATCCTATTGTTTTAATAATGCTTATCTTGCCTGAAACATTAAGAAAACAATTTGAATCTCCTAGTCAAGCGTTTCTATCAATGTGTACTGATCTTGCCACCTAGTGGTGTATGTCTGAATAGCAGTGTTCTCAGAGTGAGTTTTAAATCAGCTAATTACCACATTTGCTTTTATTTGTAGCATCTTCTCCATGCTATCACAATTCTGTGTTTTTTTTTTAAATATTTTTGCTATTATTTCAAATTAAATATAAATTTAGAGGTGCTCAATATTTCGGGGAGAATTATTTGACAATGTGTTGGGTATGACTTTAGAAGTATCTTCTATTTAGCACTTCGATAATACAGAACAAAAGAATAACGAAAATATTCTAAGTTATACCCCCAATATATAACAATTGGTATACAGAGGAATGACAACATCACTATTAAGATTTTCAGGTGCTTTCCTGGATATCAGTTAAATATCCTACAAGTCATACCTGTCCTTATATTTTTCACAGTGTAAACACTTCCTATTATTACCTCTTTTAGAAGTCTATAGAAGTATGGCCATTAAATATTAAACCAACAAAATCAGCTATTTGTGAGGAGGAACGGTTTTACCTACAGGCAAGGATTTCCTCCTTGAAAAATGTGATGAAATTAAACATCAAAACAAGAGATGGGATCAAACAAAAAGGGAAAACAATAAGGTGGTGATACTGTGATGATAATAAAAGCATCTTGCAAAAGGTCAGAGAGTCATGGCCAAGAGGAATAAAATCTAAGACAAGAACCAAAGCAGTTACATTAAGATTTCTACTAACAGAGATATGTTTTCTTGTAAGAGCTTTCTTTATGAGAAATAAAAATAGAGGAACTATTGTGATAACCAAACAGAGAAGTCACTGAATACATTATGCTAAACATGAGATACATTCTTAAAAATCTGGGGACTAAAACATAGCATTTAAAGATGGTAGGTAAGTACTCAGCCAATGCAAGACAGGAGTGAGATCACTCTTTATATAGATTTACTTTATTAACACTTATTAACACCAGATGTTGTAATTTGTCCATTTCATTTTCTATGACTGACTTACTTGAGATTACATATGGCTATTATTGGTAACTGGATTGAATTTAGGCATTGTGACTCAAAGGTAAACTTAAATTACCATGTCACTTGCCCCTGACTCCACTGTGTGATGTGTGTTTGTGTGTGTTTTAAATTTTTCTTGCTTTTTCTTTTGTAGGAGATGTAGAAGTCTAGGGGTGTTGATTTTTCCAAAATCCCTTATATGTCTGGTAAGCAACCCACTTTTAGTTAGTGTCCTGGGCTGATAACGTTAGATTTAAATGCTTTGAACACAGGTATCTGTAAGTCCCCCTTATAAGGTCTTTAAGAATCACACCAACACGGCCACAGAACTATATTTGGAGAGGCATATGAAATTAAAAGATTTATTATACTCACAGGTCCTAAAGAATGGCATAGCATACCACACAGGGTACCACATGAAAGGAGCTCCAAAGGAACAGGCTCAACCCAGCAGGTGGGGAGCTAAGGGAGAGTGAGGAGCAGTGGACAAGGATCAGGGTGGAGTATATAAGCAAAAGGCATAAGGGATTTCCTTGTTGAATTTTCACTGGCAGCTACAGGCATGAGACAGCAGGAAGGGGAACTTATGGCAGAGACCAAACTTATCACACTGGCACACATACTCACCCAGGTGGGGTGCTCACAGCCTCTTTGTGGGTATGTTGACATACCAGAAAAAAAATGTGAAGTTTTAAAATTAATTAACAACAACAACAAAAGCAGGGGCAGGGGTGCCTCTGGCTGGCTCAGTTGGTGAAGCATGTAACTTTTGACCTTGGGGTTTTGAGTTTGAGTCTCATGTTGGATATAGAGATTACTTAAAAATAAAATTTATAATATGGTATAATGCTATTATTTTTTATAATTCCATAGACAAGTAACAAATAGTATTCACAAATCTGGTGCAATGAATGCTGTTGCTCAATAAATATTTATTGAGTGAATGAATTAATGGGTAATGAAAGGAATTTTTAACTTGGATTCCCTAATCTAGGCTTTCATCTTCTCCATACCCAGAATCCTGCCCTTAATATGTAGCACTCACAACAAACAAATACCCCTTAATATAAACACTGTTTAACATTATCCTGATTTTTAAAAAGAGAATCAATGTTCCTATTATCCAGTGCTATATAACAAGCAATCTCAAAACTTGTTTAATCACTGATCTTAAAAACAGATTATTTTTCATCAGGGATCTGTGAGATCATTGGTCTCACCTGGGTGGTCTTTGGGCCCACATACATGTTTGCTGGACAGGGGCTGGGAATGAAATAATCTGAAGCCTAAAGAGGGCTTGAGGCCAAGATGGCTCATTCAACATGACTGGCAGTTATTAGTAGCCGTCAACTGGGAGTAAAGCTGATACTGTGAAGTGCCATGTCTGCAAGTGGCCTCTCCGCATAACTAAAGCTTTTAAATCATGGTGACCGGGTTCTTAGGAGACTGAGAATATCAAGAGCATGCATTCTGAGAGATGAGGAGTGGAATAAGGTCTAGGTGTATAATTTGGCACATTGTAATTTATGCAATTTTCTATCCGATGAAGTAGTCAGAGAATTTTCCCAGATTCAAAAGGAGAAGTAGTTTCCATTCCTCTTAAAGGTATGAGAGGGAGTCACAGAAACTGGTTATCTCAATTTGCTTAAATCAACAACCATAAAATACTAATAAAAGACATCTTATTACTATGGTTGATACTTCCTATATTTTTCGCTGATTCTTAAATCTTCACATAATCCTGATTTTGTACTTGAGGAAAGTGAGGATGAAAATAGTTTTGTAACTTCATAAAAGTCACACAGTACAAGCTCAAACACAGATATGCCTTTGCCATTTTATTTCATTATCTTTTTACTCTACCATGAAATTTATTAAGATTCCCTGTGCTGTCTCACAACAAAGCTAAATTCTTGGGTTTCTAACATACCCATAATCGGCCCTATTCATACCTATGCAATCTTACATCTCTCTGCTTCCTCCAAATTGTCCTTCTCATAATACTTTTGTTTCCCTTACTTGGGATGCCTCTAACCTTACCCCCCCAATTTAAATCCTATGAATCATTTATGCTTTCTTCAGAAACCACCAATCCTTTGTAGAAATATCTCCCTGTATATGGCAGCCCATAATGACTTTCCCTTCTATAGAGTGAAAGTACATTTTCTTCATGTAATGATTGATAGACTTGCTATTTTCATATGTGTTAGTTTTATCTTTCCAACTGTATTAAAATTTTAATGGCTATGATCTGTGTCACTAACTGTTGTTAACATTTTTGAATCCCCTGTAACTCCCACCCTCTAAGAATGGTACACCAGAGAGCTGGCAATAAATTACACCATGGTGTGTAAGTCATGCTAGAGTCAACTGGAGTCCTCTATACAAAAATTATCAATGGCAATATTAGTCAGAAGTAACTAGTTTGACTGTAGTTAAGTCCAGCATAATATGCAGATCATATACTCATGCAAATTTTGTGCTATGTTCACACTTAGCCATCTTAGCAAATTAGAGAGAAAACCCTATAGAGCAAAGTGGCCCAACAAAATAGCAGAGGTAGTGGCTACATGCTGTGATTTCTACATTTCCATTAAAGAACATTTTCCTTTCTGCTAGGTAGAGATTGAAATGCCTTTGATAGGATAATTCATTCCACAATTAAGAATTAAGCTTAAGGCACAAATTCACTAAAATTATAAGATCTTTTCCACAGCAGGTTCTGATATGTTATAAAGGGTAAAAGGATAAGGAGTTGCTGAGCATATTGTCAGGAAGGAGGTTTCTCAAGAAAGAAAAAAGAAAATGAGGAGACAAGTACATCTGTGTGCCTAGGGGGTTGTACCTGCTATTGTTTAACTTCCCAAAGGAGAAAAGAGAACATCCTAGGGCAATAATCCTGCATGAGTAAAATAAATTCCCCTGATAGCCTGTGGGATACCAACCATCATCCATCCTCTTCCATATCTTTCACTCATGCACATAATCAATCTGTGCAGACTAGAGGTTTGTAAAATGCTGGCTTGAAATGGTGAGCACTGGAAAGGGGATAATTTGGGACAATATTTTCTATCATCCTTCCTTGCACCACCTTCCTTATCACATACAATTACTAAATGCTTTCCTGAGTCAAATTTTCAAGTCACGGTATAAATCAGCCAGGAGCCTTAACAAAGTGAACTGATCAAGCTCCCCGTGGTGTTAAGTCCTCTGGTAGAGATTCGGGGAAGTAGTTTAGAAGGCAGGCCAAGGAATACAGCTAGCCAGCTTGTCTTACCATTAACTTTATTTCCCTTCTTATCAGGAAAAGGTAATCTTTTTCAGCTGCCCAGTTAGTCTTAATAAGCAACATGAAAACCCTAATGGGAATGCTAAAACACTCATTTCTTAGAGTCAGATGATTTCTGGCTACCAGAGGCACAATTTTATCCCTCAAATTGGCCAGGTATTTGACATCTACTGGGGTGAGAAAAATGACTTTATAATGGGGAAGTGAAAAAATGTTTGGAGTTTGTTTTATCTGTCTTGAGAATAATTATTACTAGAATTTGCTTGCCCCATTTTTGCCTGTCACACTGACAAATTTATTTCAAAGCTATAAAAAAAAGTTACATGGAGTAAGGCATGTGGTTCTGCAATGAAAATTATAGGCTTTTGAAATAATCTCTCTTGGCATCCCTGTCTATTCCAATTCTAAAATACTTTTAGAATTAATTGGAACACTGTGAATATTTATAAACTATTTAAGGAATCTGATATATCTAGGTTCACCCAGAGAAACTATGTCCATGATCCTTAGGTTTTTTTTTTTAATTTTCATCCTTGCTCCACAATATGGCAGTGACTGAGATGCTACCTGAAGCTTTTAAACTTACATGTCACTACTTGACTGAAAACACAGAAAAGAGCAAGATAATAGTTATTCCTAATGTACCCTCATTGGTAGAAGGCAGATAATGGTGCCTATCCTCTGTTTTGGCCACAACTCATCCCTGTCTTTGGTTTGAACAGAACTGGAATGAATGCAAATTTGGCCTCTGCACTCTGGTCAAGGAAGAACCAGAGAGAGTGACTGGTATTGCAGCATGTGCTGTGTGTGCATCTGCCTAAATCCATCTGCAGTTGTTACAGGGGAAAACATTGTGGGTCCTTTCCCGTGCCAAGGAGGTAAAGAGGCCCACCTTGCCTCACATCAGAGACACAAGCAGAGCTAGGCAAGACATTCACTGTCATACATTAGGGAAAGAGCCTCATCTATATCTATATCAGATGTTGAACAAGTTGCACACGAAAGTAAGTTCTTGGAACCTGCCATGCATTCCTACTCATTTTTCAGGCACTTTGAAGAGGGTGGGTGGAAAAATTCCATACATCTCCACTTAATTTCCAGATAAGATGAGCAAGTCTCAGATAGACCAGTGAAAGAGTTCACTGTTTAAGAAGCGTCTTCTCCCAAACCAAACAAACTTTTTAAATGAGCATATTAACTTAAAAATAATTATCTTAAAGAATTCTGCCCATATTAATTTAGCTATTACCTCAAATTCAAAGGAAATTCAAAATATTTTAGCTGAAACTATATTACCAAATATACAAAATAAACATTCTATTACTTATAAGACAGAGTTCCCTTAAAAATGGTAATTCAGATATCTCTTGCCACCTAGTTTACTATAGATTTGGTTAGTGCCAGGAGAGCATAAAAATTTCCAGGCTTTCCAGCCATATGTATATCCCAAAGTCTTGTAAATTCTTACTCTTAACTTTTTAAAATAATCTTAAAAAATGAAATCCAAACTTTCTTTGCATAGAATCAGTCATTCCAGCACCTTTTTATCATTTTCAAATGGAAATATAGAAGCAAAATAATAATAGCCAAACTAAGTTAAGGAAGCATCACTTCTGATGCATGTTCCTGAAAATAATTGCACTTCTTGACAGGTGTTATTTATTTACGCTTGAAATATCCTTGTATTTTTTTTTTTTTTTTACTTTTCAAACAAAATACTGAAGAAATAAAACAAAGAAGCTGGGAACCAAATTTAATACCAATCTGAAATGCACAGGTAGAACAACAGCAAAATGCTCCTTATTCCATAGTTGAGTCCAGAAAGAAGAAAGGGGGGGAAATGCAGTATACCAAAAATATATCTCAAGGAAGATAGTATTAAATACAAATATGTATTGAGTCTATGAAAATTAAAACCTACATTTGATAGTAAAGACAGTAATTTTTAAGTTTAGTACACATCCTTAGATGCCAAAATTAACTTATTAATAACTCTCATTTCTTTTCTGGAGGCTGGCCATGTCTTTCTCCAGTTCTCCTGCCCTAAACTATATGTAAAATCATCCAAACAGAAAATTGAAAAGTATAAAAATACTTAATAGGACTTCTATTTTCAAGTGATGTCAAGCAACTGTTTGAAAATTCTTATAATAAAATTACTAGATCTACCTATGGATTTTGGGTAGGAATAAAATAATCTTAGAACATTTTCTAAGAATCAGTTTTAGACTGAGATAGATAGGAAAAAAAAAAAAAACAGAGTTACTAAACTTTATTGAAGACACCAGAATTTTTCCATTCTTCAAATTCTGGACTTTGATGCCAACAGGTTATTCATATAATTAATTGTGGTCTGTTTCTATGGCTTTCATGATCTGAAATATCATTTTATTATTTTATTTAAAAAATTTAATGTTTATTTATTTTTGAAGGAGACACGGAGTGTGAGCAGGGCAGGGGCAGAAGAGAGGGAGATAGAGAATCCTAAGCAGACTCCAGGCTCCAAGCTATTACCACAGAGCCCCCACATAGGGCTCGAACTCAGGAGCTGTGAGATCATGACTTGAGCTGAAGTCAGATACTTAACTGACTGAACCACCTGGGTGCCCCTGAAAAATCATTTTATAGGTTAGCAGAATGAGGCACAAATTTTGGAAACTATGGAACTTGAGAAGGGTACTTGGGCCCTGAAAACCTAAATAGGAAGCAATATTTTAGGAACCTTAACTACTTTATTTTTAAGAGTAATATTACCAATAAATAAATTAGTGAAGACTCTATTGCAAATGCACAAGAGGGAAAGATTATTAAACCATATTTTACTTTATTTTATTTTTTTACTTTTCCCTTGGTGTTCTCAGACTACAATGCTTAATGTGAGGCATTAAAATGTTATGGTTACTTCAGAACCATATTAACATTTAAATACCATATATATGTAGTCTAAAATGTATTCTTTGACGTATTATTTATTTAAGAACTTTTTATGTATTCAAACTGATATTTAATGCAATAAAATGTATAGCACTTGGTTATCAATCTTTTTTATTACATCATGATTTACCATTTGGAAAGAGATGGTTTTGTAACATTCTTTACATTTTGTACTTGCATTCTACTTTAATCTCCCATTCATAGTGATTTCAAAATAGATCCACTTAACTGTTAGCTAAAGTGCATAAATAGTCAAAATTAAACCTCACTACAGTTTGCTGAGCACAGTAAAGATAGCAGATTTCACTTTGCTAACAGATTCAAGTTCCATTCAAAAGATGAAAGGAAAAGCTAATAATACAGAAATCTCAAGATTAATACTGTTAAAATATATTTTGGGTATTTAGATGAGCTTTTTCCATTAGATTATATCTCAACACAAGCTTACAGTGTAGTTGAATTAAAATAGACAAGGTCAACGGAAGTGGTTAACTCTCTGGATAAATCACAGGCTAACATGATTAAGTATCCGGAAGTAAGTACATCCCCCACATTTTTGGTATCACACGACCAATTCAGAAAATGCAAACCTAAATGCAAATAGAAATACAAAATGACAAAATGGAATAGAATAAGAAAAAAAAAGAGTATGACCAGATACTTATTTTTATATTAAAAAGTTGTGGAGTCAGAGACTCATGGCCTCTACTTTCAGATTTTCATCAGGTTTTATAATAGCCAGTTTCTTAGGGAATTAGCCAGTGTTTTCATATTGGTGAAAGTGAATAACTGTTGATATTTCTACTAAAAATTTTCAACAATTGTGTTGTTTGTATAAAAAGGATTTAAAAAGACCCCCGTTTACCTTGCCTTGGCCCTTGACTCTTTTACATTCTTTCCTTTCTTTATCCCTTCCCCCCACTCTTTTTTTTGCTACTTCCTCCTTCCTTGTCTCCTAAATTTTGACAAACTCCAACACTTGCCAAAACAGCTATGGAAAAAACTGTTCTGACAGCTTTCGAGAAGGGGATTGCACCAATGATACACGTAAGAAGCAGAGAAATCCATTCTGACCTTGAGTTTTGTAGTAGTTAAAGAAGACAACTACATTCTGTCACAACACACTTCTCTTCCCCAATCCCTGTAAAACTCCAATCCTGTTCCCATTGGGCAGTTACTAGGTCTTCAAGGGCTCCTTGATACACATCAGCTAAATAAAGCCTTAAACCTCTACGTGAGTCACTTAAAATATTTCCTGTTTATATTTTTTCAATTGAGCTTTTATATTAAGGTTCACTTTTCTGAGAATATAAATATTTGAAATATCAAACTGTAATAAAATTATTATCCTAGTTCCATAATTCAGCACTACCGGATGAGTGAGCATTAACTGAAGAGGAAACGTATCATCATTATCAAGAGAATGATCTGACATGTGGCCTTCAATCTTAATTGATTATCATTTCACTGTCAATTAACATTTTGGTTTCATTCACATCAACAAAAGAGAGTAAATCTATCTTAATAAAAAATCCTTTTAAAGGAACATGACAAATAATAGATGTACAGTAAACATTTTTACGTGGATGAACAATAAGTTTCTGATACTATACCTTTATTCTCAGAATAATCATGAGGGAAGGAATACTGATACTTTAGTGGGGAAGTTGGTAAAGGGCAGTAGCTAGTAGCCAAAAGTTTCCTTTTCTACTTTTTGAGGTAGCTACTCGGACTTCTCTCTCAAATACCAATAAATGAGGCACTATTAATATATTCATTCCTTCTTTTATTATTATGGTAATGTTAAAAATTTACTATGTACTGGGGGAGCCTGAGCAGCTAAGTTGATTAAGCGTCCAACTCTTGCTTTTGGCTCAGGTCACAATTTGATGGTTTGTGGGATGGAGCCCTGTATCAGGCTCTGCACTGACAGCACGGAGCCTGTTTGGAATTCTCTCTCTCCCACTCTCATTTCCCCGCCTTCACTCATGTTCTTACTTCCCTCTCTCTCTTAAAATAAATAAATAAACATTAAAAAAACTTACTATACATTGGACATTCTATTGGGAACTCTGGTAAGCAAAAGAATGAATTGGATATAGCTTTTCACATAAGAACCTGCCTTAGCTATGGTTGTCTAGAAAGAGACCTTGAAATGGAGATTGCTGTACAGGCGATTTATTAAGGGTATATTCACAAAGGAACCTGTAAAGGGAGTGGGGTACTGGAAGAAGCTAATAAAGGATATGATCTCAAATTCTAGTAGAGAGTAGATAGAGCCTGTTACTCTAAGATAGCTCTGGAGTGTACGTTTACCTCAGAGTTGTTCTCCACAACCTGTACACAGGAAAGAGAGAAAGGATTTCATGATCCAAACTCTGTCAGGGCAGTGATCAAGAGTTGCCCCAAGGTTGGGCTGGAAGGCAGTGAATTCCCAAGTACTTCCTTTTCACTAAATAAAACCACTACAGCAGAATTTTTCCAAAGAAAAGCTGTAGGTACTACATATTAGTAGGGGGGCCTGTCTCCCTACCCTAAACACAAATATATCTGTATAGATTACCAAAAAACATCTTTAGGCATATATAACCAAGTATCTGTAAAAAAAAACTATAGAATTATGGCAAAAAAGAAAGTGATGTACAGACCACAAAAGAGTTACAGACAACAAACTGCAGAACTTCATTGGAGAGAAAGATTAATTGCAAGGGGATTTCTAGAAAGACAACATGGACAAAATATCTGAGGTGGGCTTTTGAATACTGGGTACATTTTGATATGGATGGGAAGAATTTTATGCGCTGAGAGCAGTGCTGGTAGTCACATAGAAGAGAAAAATTAGAGAGTATGTTTGGGTAAAATTATATATGGTCAATTTCACTAGAGCACAAAGAAGGTGTGGAGGATAAATAGAAGGTAGGCTATAATGACAGTGTGGGGAAGGACCAAACAGATCTTTGAAATCCAGGATCGAAAACACATAGGATAAATGGCAGGCATCAGGAGAAATCCACTGAAGGACTGATTATAAAAGTGGCATAATTTCTAGATTTAATTTTATAAAATCAGGCTTTCATTTTTAGCAAACATGTGAGAAATCTTAGCAAAAGTGAATCTGATTCTCTTTACTTTTAATTTTGGAAATAAATATGTATTCCACATGCCATATTCCTATTATACAAAAGAGTGAATATCTCTGATGTAATTATATAACCTAAGAGTATCTCAACTCCAAAAATAATTTATTTTCAATTTTTTAATGTTTATTTATTTTTGTGAGTGAGAGAGAGAGAAAGCAGGGGAGCGGCAGAGAGAAAGTGAGACACAGAATCCTAAGTATGCTCTAGGCTCTGAGCTGTCAGCACATAGCCCGACATGGGGTTCGAACTCACAAACCACAAGATCATGACCTGCGCTAAAGTCAGATGCCTATCCAACTGAGCCATCCAGGCACCCCAATTTTTGTATTTTCTGTCATTGGAGGTTCTCACCACTCAATTTAGTGAATGATCTCTAGGCTTCTATGAAAATCTCTAAAATGAAGCCAACATGAGCAGCCACAGAGCTGCTAGAAAAAGCTACCAAAGAGCCATGACTTTGTGGCCCTCAGTCCTTTCATTGGTGGCTGGCATGTGTAAAACATGTTTGTTCACTGCTCTTCGATAGGTAGACAGCTTTTATTTTTACAGTGCACACACTGCAGCTCAAGCATTACCCAATAGGAATTTTGTTTGCTAATGTCCTAATAAGACAACAGCAATAATTTCATCCAGGCTTTGGTAAAGAAACTAAAGAGGAAGAATGGTGCTGCCAACAAAGTTGGTAACTGTCACTCAATTTATTATGGGGTTGCTCTTACAGGAATGGGAGTATAAAATAAATGCAAGAAAATCAAAAGACACTTTATGACCAAAGAGAGCTTAGAAAGTTTTAGACAATTCCATTAAAAGAAAAGTAGTCTAGGGCCTTTGCATTGACACTGAGTTCCATGAGCATGAATAATAAAACAAGTTAACTTTATAGAACACTTAAAACATACCAGGCAGCAATATGTACGAGATATATGTTATTTATTTTTTAGGAGGCAGGGAAACTGACAAGAATTCAAGAACACAAAATTAGTAAGTATTAGAGCCAGGATTTGAACCCAGATATTTTCTACCTACAGAAACTGTGCTTAGCTACTGCTATAGACTGAATATGTTTGTCCCCACCACCACCACCCCCGCCCCAAAGAAATTCATATGTTGACACCCTAACCCCTAATGTGGTGGTCCTAGGAGATGGGGCCTTTGGTTGTTTTGAGGACGAGGGTGAAGTCCTCATGAATGGGATTAGTGCCTTTGTAAAAGAGACCCAGGAGAGCTCCCTCACCCCTTCCACTGTGTAAGGACACAGTGAGAAAATGGCTGTCTAAGAATCAGGAAGCGAACCCTCACATGAAAATGAGTCTGCTGGCACCTTGATTTTAAGTTTCCCAGCCTAGGGGCGCCTGGGTGGCTCAGTCCCTTGAGTGTCCAACTTTGGCTCAGGTCATGATCTTACAGTTTGTGGGTTCAAGCCCCATGTCGGGCTCTACGCTGACAGCTCAGAGCCTGGAGCCTGCCTCCGATTCTGTGTGTCCCTCTCTCTCTGCCCCACCCCTGCTCATGATCTGTCGCTCTCTGTCTCTCAAAATTAAATAAATTTCCCAGCCTCCAGAATGGTGGCAAATAAATTTCTGTTGTTTATAAGCCACTCAGTCTATGGTATTTTTCTAATAGCAGCCAGAATGGACTAAGTTAAAAGTAATACTGAGAAGTGGGGTGCTGTTGTAATATGGAAAAAGGAGGAATTGGTTTTACAACCAGATAATGTAGAAGCTGGAATAATCTTGAAGTTTATGCTAGAAAAAACCTACATTGCATGAATAGACTTTTAAAGGCGATTCTGGTAAGAGCTCAGAAAGAAAAGAGAAGAGCTATAAAGAAAAATTCAATCTTCTTAGATAACATGTAAATAATCCTGAACAGAATGTTAGTTGAAATATGGATGATAAAGGTCATTTTGAATAGGTTTCAGACAGAAATGAGGAACATGTCATTGAAAACTAGATAAAAGATGATCCTTGTCATAAAGTAGCAAAAAACTTGGCTGAATTGTGCTCTTGTTCCAGCCTTTCGTGGAAAGGAGAACTTGGAAACGATGAAATTAGATATTTAGTTGAAGCTATTTCTAAACAAGTTGCAGTTTAGCTCCTTCTGTGTGCTTATAGTAAAATATGAGAAGTGAGAAATTACCAAAAGATGGAATTGTTAAGCAAAAAGGAAGCAGAACTCAAAGAATTGGAAAATTCTCATGCTATCCATATTATAAAATTATATCTATATTGAGAAAGCCTGATGAGAAGAGAACAGTAAGGGTGTGACAAAACAACAGAAGATTAGAATGGATCAGCCATCTCAACAAATGTTGGCAGCTATTCTCCCAAGCAATGAAAGAATGACCCTGAAGGCAATTCGGATTTCACCTGAGCTGCCACTCCCATCACAGGCCCAGAGTGGAAGGGTCAGAGGCCAGAGTAGTTTCAAAGGAGAAGTCACCTGTGCCTATGGGACTTTGGTGCATGCTACTCAACACTTCCTCACATCCCGGGCTCTGTTCCACACACTCCAGCCTCAAGGTCTTCTGTCCATTCAGGTATGAGGCTGGCAGGCCTTGGTACACTGCAGGCCTCCATGTCCAGCCCACCCCCCCAAAAAGCACAAGTAACAAATTCTGGAAGTGTTCATGTGGGGCCATCTCTACTGGCATGCAGATTACGTGAGCTATGGGGTTATGGCTGCCTCTACTTAGGTTTCAAAGTATGGTGCCCCACGGAGCCACAGACTTGGAACTCCAGCACAAAAGAGTCAAAGGGCCCATGCAGAGAGCCACTCCTGGGCCATGCTGCTGAACCTGGATGAGAGAATATCAAGTACAGAGGATTACTTATGAGCCTTGTGATCTAATGGAGTTTGCCTTGTAGTTTGAAATTGATTGGGTTCCTTTATCCTTTTTTTTTCTTTCCTATATTTCTTTTTTGCAATGGATATGTCTATCTTGTGTCTGTTCCATCTTTGTATTTGGAAAAACATGACATGCTTGGTTTCACAAGTTCACATCTACAGAGCAGTTTGCCCTAGGATGAATCATACCTTAAGTCTCATTCATATATGATTTAGATGAGACTTTAAATTTTAGACTTTTAAGAGTTGATGCTGGAATGAGTTAAAACATTTAGGGCAGTTGTAATGTAATGAACTTATTTTGAAAGTAAGAAGGATCTAAATTTTGGAGGGAGTAGGGGCCAGGACAGAATACTATGGACTAAATGTTTATTATATCCATCCAAACTTCATACGTCGATACCCTAAACCCCAAAGTGGTGGTATCAGGAAGTGAGGCCTTGGGTAAGTGATTAGGTCCCAAGAGTGGAGCCTTCATGAATGGGATTAGTGTCCGTATATTAGTGCTTTGAGGCCTCCCTTGCTCCTTTGCCATGTGAGGCAAAAAGATGGCCATCTATGAACCCAGAAGCATGCTCTCACCAGACTATAAATCTCTCAGTTCCTTCATCTTGAAATTCCCAGTCTCCAGAACTATGAAAAGTAAATTTGTATTGTTTATAAGCCCTCCAATCTAAGATATTTTTGTTATAGCAGCCCAAACAGACTAACAAATGTATTAATCAAGATTATCTCCTGAGAATACTTGATAGGGTTCTCAGTTTTTATTTGAAGCTGTATGTTTCTGGTATAGCAATAAAAAGATTCTCTGCAAACCCTAATCAGTGTGTCTCGCCCTCAGAAAAGTGACACTGCAATACTGAGCAAAAATTTTTTTATTCTGAATTCAATTGTCAGCCATTACATTGTGTCCCACACTAATGAAAGGAATTGTAGAACTCTGGCAATGTCATAGCTCCTATACATCTCTCAGGCATCTTTCAGTGATATGGACTGTTTCCTAGTAGAGAAAACATAGGAAAACTACACAGAAAATACCAAAGTGCCCTCTGGTCGTTTCAAGCAAAACTGATTTTGAAGGGCAGCATTACTGAGTCAGAGGCTTTGGAAAGTATGAGGAATAGTAAGCATAAACAATTTGGCATACAGTAACAAGAGAAGAAGAAGAGGGTACCATTGGTTAAGTAATGGAGTGAGGTCAGCAGAGTGCTGGGAGGGCAGATATATTTCTGCACTCAGCCACAGAGGGACCCTGAACAAACTTGGAGATTGTGAGTTGATGATGGGATGAATGGGTTTGCCACAGAAAGCAGGGGAAAGAAAAGGGTAAAATATTAAGACCTAACAGATGAGAGTGAGGCCTGGTCAGCAAGAAAGTCAAAACCTCATGATGATTCCCCATTTCACTTGAAGTAGAGGCCAGAGTCCTTATTATGACCTAAAAGCCCTAAATATTATCCCTTATTCTTTTTTTCTCTGATGTGACCTCCTACTGCCTTCCATTTTGCTCATTTTACTTCAGGCACACTGGGTTTGTTGTTCTTCACACAGTCTGAGCATGCTCTTGCCTGATGATTTTAAACTGTTTCCTATATCTGGAAATTTATTTTTTAAAAAAACTGAGAGGTTCCAGTTATATCCACAACCAACTTCCAGTTATATCCATGACCAACACCCTGGATCAAATCATATTATTTCCATGAAACTTATCTTTACAATGTTATTTACAATTTCAACCAGTCCTCATCATATGCCCCAGTTCTTTACACAAAACGTCATTAGAACAGTTTGTGTACATTCTATTTCTCCTCTATTCAGAATCATAAAAAAGAATTATACTTCACACTTGTAAGTTCAGCTTGCCCATCTGATTCACTTTGGCTAATGAAATGAGCCTAAATGACATGTATCAGTTCTGCGTGGAAGACTTTTGGAGCCAGAGTTAATTCGCCATATTCCCCTGCCATTGCCACAGGAATGAGCCACACTCCAGATGACAGAGTAAGAAATACAATATGTGTTGTTAAAGACATTAATATTTGGAAGTAGTTATATCAGGGAAACTTATCCTCTTCTCACAAATATACTCAAAATACTTTTTACCATAGAACTTAGTACTTTATACCATCCCATATATAATTTACTGTACTGGTAAGGAAAGTGGTAATAAGTAGTAAATAGATGGAAGGCTATAAGCTTTAATCCCCTGCCAGAACATATATCCCAGGACAAAAAGGGAACTCTTTCTGTTTTGTTTCATATCTCTCTCTAAATACTTTGAACACCATGTACCTGGAATATAGTAGGGACTCAATAAGTCTTTGAGGGCAGGATTCTACTAGTTAATACTGCACTTTTCAAAGATCAATCAGATATGTAGGAAATGAAATTACTAGGAACAATAAGGATAAATTAGAGTTATTTTAAAGAGAATGATAGCACTGGAATTCACTAAAGAAGGAATTTATTTCAATGGAAAGTAGCTGGCTTTTATACATTAAGCAACGAGGAGGCTATGGTAGCCACAATGGGCAATCCAGAAATATGGAAGATAGAAATTTAGACTGGGATTATACAGACATGTAGGAGATTCCTTAAATCAAATGTTTGTATTTATACCTGTATGAAAATAATTTATTTATGGAGTTCATCAGATTCAATTTGACAGACTGAAAAAGGCCAATTGCATGTAACAGAAAAAATTTGTAATAGCTTATGCTCTTATATAATAAGCATTACACTGATCAAAAGCTTATATGAAGGAAGCTAAAATTTCCAAAATATCCTATGGTAGAGATTGAGAACTAGATTACTTAAAAATCAAGTAGTAGGCTTCATTTAAAAAAACATTTATTTATTTTTAGAGAGAGAGCAAGCGAGTGGGCAGGGTACAGGGGCAGAAATACAGAGAGAGAGAATCTTAAGCAGGCTCCATGCTCAGCACAAAGGCCAACCCAGGGCTTGATCCCACGACCCTGACATCATGACCTGACATTAAGAGTCGGATGCTCAACCAACTGAGCCACTGAGGTGCTCCACAGGCAGTAACCTCTAGAATCTGTTCTTGACAAGCTAAGGTTTCAGGGTTTGGAGACAGTTAGAACAGACAGCAAAGGGGGTGCCTGGGTGGCTCAGTCGGTTAAGCCTCTGACTTTGGCTCAGGTCAGATCTCACGTTTGTGGGTTCGAGCCCCGTGCTGGGCTCTGTGTGTCCCCTTCTTTCTCTGCCCCTCCCACTCTCATGCTCTGTTTCTCTCTGTATCAAAAATAAATAAAACATTAAAAAAAATTTAAAAAATAACTGACAGAAGAGGAAAGAAATGGTGGTCAAAATATAGTTTCAGGAAGAAAAAGGGCCACTGATATGTATCAATAGCACAAAGAGTCAGAGAACAATGATTTCTCACTTTTAAATGTAAGTAAATTCCTGTTGCCTACTATTTTGTATTCTCCATTAGCAAAAAGTCTATTCAACATAACAGTCTATGTTCCTGCAGCTTTAAGAAAAGCAGGAAGCTGGTGAAGTGGTCAAAGTGAAATATGCACTAACATGAGTGATAGAGTCAGGAGTGGTAGGGGAATAAGCAGAAACCCAAAATTTTGGGTGAACAGAAATTAAGTGTCAACAAGAACTTAAAAGTCCATAAGGGTGTATAAAAATCTTGAGGAAGAGGCATCTGGGTGGCTCAGTTGGTTAAGCATCAGAATCCTGATCTCAGCTCAGGTCATGATCTCATGGTCCATGGGATCAAGTCCTTCATCAGGTTCTGTGCTGACATCCAGCTCTATGCTGGACCCTGCTTGGGATTCTCTCTGTCACGCTCTCTCTCTGCCCCTCCCCTATGACTTGCTCACTCTCTCTCTCTAAATTAAAAAAAAAAACTAAAGAAAAAGAGAGATTTCTCTCTCTCTCTCCTTCTGCCCCTCTCTCCTGCTCTCTCAAATAAATAAATAAATAAATAAAGTAATTAATTAATTTAAAAATATCTTGAGGAAGGTTCTGTGCTGCCAACTTCAGGTGAAAAAAATAAGGTAAATGGTCACTGCTTAAATAAAATCCCCAGTAAATGAATTCTATTTCATTTACTTTTCAAACTAGAAAAAGTTGACTATTTTAAAACTAACAATTTTTAAAATTAGGAGATGGCTTTTATACTTATAGAAAGATTGTGACATGTACTCAGAGTAGGATATACCTTACATAAATACATAAAAGCTCAAAGTCAGGAGGCAGTAAAATAACAAAAACTGTAAGCCTTCCTTTTCCCATTCATTTAAATTTACCTCAGTAGACAAAGCAGGAAAGAGTATTCAATGGAAAAAAAGACAGTCTAATCAGCATATGGTGCTGGGAAAACTGGACAGCAGCTTGTAGAAGAATGAATCTGGATCACTTTCTTACACTATACACAAAAATAAATTCACAATGGATAAAAGACCTAAAATCACAGAGGAGAAAACAGACAGCAGCTTCCTAGACCTTGGCTGCAACAACTTCTTATTTGACATGTCTCCAGAAGCCAGGTAAATAAAAGTAAAAATTAACTACTGGGACTTCATCAAGATGTAAAGCTTCTGCACCACAAAGGAAAAAATCAACAAAACTCAAGGGCAACCTATGGAATGGGAGAAGATATTTGCAAATGACATATCATATAAAGGGTTAGTATCCAAAATCTATAAAGAACTTACCAAACTCAACACGTGAAAAACAAATAATCCAGTGAAGAAATGGGCAGAAGAAATAAATAGACACTTTTCCAAAGAATACATGCAGATGGTTAACAGACACATTAAAGATGCTCAACATCGCTCATCATCAGGGAAATGAAAATCAAAACCACACTGAGATACCACCTCACACCTGTCAGAATGGCTAAAATTAACAACTCAGGAAACAACAGATGTTGGTGAGGATGCAGAGAAAAGGGGGTCCTTTTGCAATATTGGTGTGAATACTGGTGCAGCCACTCTGAAAAACAGTATGGAGGTTCCTCAAAAAATTAAACGTAGAACTACTCTACAATTCAGTCATGGCACTACTAGGTATTTACTCAAAGTATACAAAAATACTGATTTGAAGAAACACATGTACCCCTATGTTTATAGCAAAATTATCTACAATAGCCAAACTATGGAAACAGCCTTAGTGTCCATTGACTGATGAGTGGATAAAGAACACAGACACACACACAGACACACACAGACACACACAGACACACACACACACACACACACACACACACACCATGGAATATTACTCAGCCATAAAAAGAGTGAAATCTTCCCATTTGCAATGACATGGTTGAAGGTACAAAGCATAATGCTATGTGAAATAAGTCAGAGAAAGGCAAATACCATATTATATCACTCATACATGGAATTTAATAAAGAAAACAGATGAACATAGAGGGAGGAAGAAAAAATAATATAAAATGAAAACAGAAAGGGATACAAACAAACCATAAGATATTCTTAACTATAGAGAACAAACTTAGGGCTGATGGAAGGAGGTGGGTGGGGACTGAGCTAAATGGGTGATGGGCATTAAGGAGGGCACTTGTGATGAGCACTGAGTGTTGCATGTAAGTGATGAATCACTAAATTCCACTTCTGAAACCAATACTACACTATATGACAACTTGAATTTAAATAAAATCCTCCTAGAGAAAAAAAAAGGAAGGGAAGTGGATGGGGTGATGGGTGAAATAGGTGATGGGGATTAGGAAGTACACTTCTTATTGGGGACCTGGGTGGCTCAGTCACTCACACATCTGACTTCAGTTCAGGTCATGATCTCATGGCTTGTGAGATTGAGCCCCATGTCAGGCTTTGTGCTGACAGCTCAACACAGAAGAACCTGAAGCCTGCTTTGGATTCTGAGTCTCCCTCTCTCTTTGCCCCTCCCCCACTCATGTTTCTTCACTCTCTCAAGAATAAATAAATATAAGAATAAATGTTTTAGTAAAAAAGAAGTGCTCTGGATTTTTTTTAAAAGAAGTGCACTTGTGGTAATGACCAGCGGGTGATGTATGGGAAGTGTTGAATCACTATACCATACACCTGAAACTAATATTACACTGTATGCTAACTCACTGGAATTTAAATAAAAACTTCCAAAAATAAAAATAAATTTACCTCAGTAGAAATACACATTATTAATAAATTATGAGTGTTGCAGGTTAGGTTCTCTGGGAAGCAGATCCTGAAACAGAAACTGCCATACAAGAGGTTTATTAGGAAGTGTTCCCCTGATCAACATCTATAAAAGGGAATGAAGAATGCAGGTTAGGTCAGCAGGGAGAGGTGGGCTACAATGCAATCTTAACAAAGGCTGCAGCTAAACCCATGGAGAAATCTGGGATGACCCTTCAGAATTGCCCTGAATTGCAGTAAGGAGCCTAGGCATTTCTACCCTGATAACAACTAGTCATTACATGTAGGCCCTGTGATCTTGAGTGAAGCAGGACTCTCTCTACAAGAGCAATTTCCAGAAAAGACTGAGAGCTTACAGCTGTCAGCAGGCAGCCCACCCGCTGAGAAGCAGTGTAAAATCCTTCCATTTTAATCAGAATTCTGGGCAATGAACAACAGCATTCATTATAGTGCCATCCTAAACATTTTACCTATATATTTTCTAGTACCATATGGCATAGTACAATATTTCAGTAAAATACATTCAGCAAAATCATAAATAGACTCATAGTACTTATTTTTTATAAAAATTTTTAATGTTTTGATTTATTTTTGAGAGAGAGAGAGAAACAGAGTACGAGCAAAGGAAGGGGCAGAGAGAGAGAGATACACACAGAATCCAAAGCAGGCTCCAGACTCTGAGCTATCAGCACAGAGCCCAACACAGGGTTCAAATTCATAAACTGCAAGATCATAACCTGAACTGAAGTTGGATGCTCAACGAAATGAGCCACCCAGGTGCCCCAAGACTTATAATACTTAGTATTGTTCTACTAATTTTGTTATAAAATAAGTCTTAGAACTCTCTATTTTAGTATATAAAACTTTTACTCATTATTTTAAACAATTGCTTAATTTTCCATTAAACTGATATACCATAAATGTATTTAAACTCTAATTATTTAGGTTTGTGCAAATGCAAGGTATCAAAGGTATGGGCACTTTAAGTTGTAGTACATGATGCTAACCCTCCCGCCCTAAAGAATGATAGGCTGAGACACCTGTGTGACTCTTCATTTAGGCTCAGGTCATGATCTCAGGGTCATAAGATCGAGCCCCATGTCAGGTTCCACACTGAGCATGGAGCCTGCTTGGGATTCTCCCTCTCCCTCTCTCTCTGCCCCTCTCCCTGCTCATGTGGGATCTATCTCTCTCTCTAAAAATATCTTTAAAAAGATGATATGGCAATTCACATGCTTTCAAAAAGTATATGAGAATGTGTATTTCTCCACAGCCTTGCCAAGTCTAGATGACTGGAATTTTTTTTCATTTGTGTCAATGTAACCGAAAATAAAAAAGTGTGTCATCGATGCTTTAAAGTGACATACCCTAATTCAGTAATTTCCCATTATTGTACATTACTATTTGCTATTTCTCCAAATCACCTGTTCATATCATTTCTTATCTGTATTTTGGACTGTTTAACTACTTTTTTCTTAATATGCAGGCTTTACTTAAAGTTGTTAGCCAAATCTTTTGTTTTCTTCAAGTCCATACTTCATATTTTCATTTTTATTTATAGAATTAGAGCTCATGAAAATTTCTTAAAACACAAAAATAAGCTAAATAGTTCAATACAAAAATATGAATGAATCAAACAGGAACAGTAATATATAATAACCAAATATTTTTTTCGCTTTGCCAAAGTTTAGCATTCTTCTCCTAATAGAGTTGTTACAGCAGTACAGGGTCCAAGCAAGAAAAAAAAAAGAAACCATATTAGATATTTCAAATAGAAAGGACTTAATATATGCAGTTGTTTATAAACATCTTGACTTAGGTTTAAATTCTCATTTGATGGTGAAAAAGGCAGAAAACACTCAATGGTAGTCCCTCTCTTCCTCTACTCCTCGATATTGTTTTGTGAGGCACATCTTGAACCAATCCTCAGAAATATTGTTCAATGAAGTATTTATCTTTAGTTTCCTCTCAATTTCCCCTTTTCACTCTCCTCCTCACTATATAGTATCAATATATTTTCCCCCTCAAATAAAAGGTCTCTAGCAGTTTCTTTCTGCCCTGAAGGCTTCTAATCACAGAAGGAAATAATCAAAAACCCATTTGTTTTGTGAAGCTATTGGTAAGATAATGAGCTCTTCCCAACATAGCAATCTTTTAAAGAACCACAGTAAAAAGAAATTACTTAACCCCCCAAATTAAGTTCTTCTGGAGGAAACAGAGAAACTGGAGTCATGTGGGAACAAAGGGAAGGCAGCAAGTACATATGTTTAAGAGAGTAGCACTTCAAACCATTCCATGTTCATATGCAACCTGCCCCTTTCACAAATAGATAAAATTCAGGAAATCAATCCACAACCTGTAGGTAGGTAGCTTTTCTTTTCCCCTGTAAATTAAAACACTTAGAGAAAAGCAGAGTGTCTAGAGATAGAGGAAATAACATTTTCCAGGAAGATGGTACAATAACTGCAGCAGAGAAAAGTCATACAAGTATGTTCAATGTCAAACATGGGAGTCAAAGTCAAAATCTTGGTTTCAACTGTCAGCCCCTGTGTGCCACTTTGTGACCATAAAAAGAATTCATACAGTCCCATACTGATAAAATGTGAAGATGTGACAAGAAAATCATGAAGATCCTTCTCAGATTTTAACATTCTGTGGTCTATGATCCTAACTCTCTTGGTCCCTAATTAGTACAGGCATTCTACTCAGAACCAGACAGCACTTGGACAAAAAGCTTGGTAGCCCCCTTCAATATTCTGACACAGAAAATTTCAGGATGATCCCCAACACCTGCAATTTTAATAAGCCTACCAGGTGATTCTGATGCCCACCCAAATTTGAGAACCACTGGTTTAGACCTTGGCATTTATATATTATTTCTGAGTTATACACTGGTCTAGTTTTCACAGCAAGGGGTTAGATAGACTTAAGTTATTTTTCCCTCTATAATTTTGTTCCCCTGTATTCTTTCTCTCACAGTAGAAATTTGTTTGTTAGGTAAACTTTGCACTACTGGCAGATTATTCTTTTCAAGGTGATAGACCCTTTGCAAATTGGTAGCTGCTCTGAAAATAATTTTGTGGTTTTTAAACCTCAGGGTGTGAAGTACACATTGCAAATGTCTCTGAGAAAGGTTGCTTCAAAAGTTGAGAAGTAAGGCATGGGAAGCTCTGAACACAGTGAGTACAGAGGGGGTGCTGTCCACAGTAAACATTATGCAGGAATAATGATAGTGATTAGCAATCGTATCATGGGATTTAAAATATGGGATTTAACAAGAGTCTATAGATGCTGGCGAGGGTGTGGAGAGACAGGCACCCTCCTACACTGTTGGTGGGAATGTAAACTGGTGCAGCCGCTCTGGAAAACAGTGTGGAGGTTCCTCAAAAAACTATCCATAGAACTCCCTTTAATCCAGCAATAGCCCTGCTAGGGATTTACCCAAGAGAGACAGAAATGCTGATGCAAAGGAGCACATGTACCCCAATGTTCATAGCAGCAATGTCAACAATAGCCAAAACATGGAAGGAGCCTAAATGTCCATCATCTGATGAGTGGATCAAGAAGATGTGGTATATATACACAAAGGAGTACTACATGGCAATGAGAAAGAATAAAATATGGCCATTTGTAGGAACGTGGATGGACCTGGAGGGTGTCATGCTAAGCGAAATAAGTCAGGCAGAGAAGGACAGATACCATATGTTTGCACTCATAGGTCTAACAGGAGAACAGGAGAAACCTAATGGAGGACCAGGGGGAGGGGAAGAGGGAAAGAGAGTTGGGGAGAGAGAGGGATGCAAAACCTGAGAGACTATTGAATACTGAAAACGAACTGAGGGTTAAAGGGGAAGGGGGGGAAGAGGTGGGGGTGATGGAGGAGGGCACTTGTGGGGAAGAGCACTGGGTGTTGTATGGAAACCAATTTGACAATAAACTATTTAAAAAAATAAAATAAAAATAAAATTTAAAAAAATAAAATAAAATATGGGATTTAAAATCTACTGCCTTGTCTTGATAAAATGTTAGCTGCAATTTTGACGTTGATACTGAACACATTCTTGTTTCTACATCTTTCATTTTCCTCCCACTAACAAAAAAAGGGGGTATCCCTACTCCTGAATAAACCTAAGTAACACATCTCTGAATTCAATACCATCCCACCCAATCCTGAATCTTAGAACCTTGCCACACTCTCTCATCCCACGTGTTCTAGCACCACCCACCCTTCCCCTATATCTCTCCCTCATTTATGATCGATTTTTCCCTACTTGCAGACAGTTACTGGTCTTCTCATTCTTCGGAAGAAAAAAAAATGAAAGTATTACCCACTTCTGATGCTCCCTCTAATGCTCTGTTACTCTTCTTCTTCCTTTTATAGCCAAACATTTCAGAAGGAAGTTTATGTATTCCTTTATCACTCATTTCCTCCATAACATGCTTCTTATTCATGTTTTCCCACAATACAAAAAATGCATAAAGTGTTCCTCCCTCCCACCCCCTCCCATTCTCTCTCTTTATATATATATATATATATATTTATATATATATATAAAGAAGTTTGATAATATACTTCTAATATATATTATGGTTTTATGGTATATACAACTATGTACATACATATATGTATAGATAGGCAATATTAATATATCTAATGAGATAACTTTAATATCCTTCCCTCCTTTATCAAATACCTTGCATTTTTGCTAAATGAGCCATTTTCTACCCACCCACCCACTCTGATCAGTAAAAATAAGTTATGAAAATAAGATGTGTACATTTGCAACTAATTTAAAAAGTCTAATGACTTAAAACAGCAAATTTATTTCTCTCTCATGAAATAAGACCATCATGGGTTAGTTGGGGGACTTGAGGGACTCAAGACAAAGGAACAGCCACAATCATGAAAACTGCATTCGCCAAACTAGATGGAAAACAGAACTCTGAAGTATCTCACACCAGTTAATTGTTCCAGTTTAGAAGTTACATATGTTAGGTCCACTCATACATCACTAGCCAAAATTACATGTCTGACCAATCTATAAATAATCCAAGAAATGAAATCTCTCATGTACTCAGAAAGTAGCCAGAAATAACTGGTAAGCAAATACTTAATCCCATGCCTTTAAAATATATCATATATATAATAAATATCCTCCTTTTGGCTTCCTTAGTACTTAATTATCATAATATTCCACTTTCTATTTCACTCTTCTTCCTTCTCACACAGCCCCAAAATACTGTAATAGCCCTATGTTCTACTCTCTCTGCACTACCATTCGTATGTACCTTGCCAATTTTCATGTATTTAACTATCTCATCTATGTTGAGGATTCCTTAACCTGTATTGGAATATCTCCCTTCTACTACTTCTATAGCTCAATAGCTAGTAGGGACATATGAAGGAAGTGCTAGAAAATTACCGCACTTTATAATGGAGTCATATTATGAAATGCTGCCCTATGGAGAGTTGTAAGATCAATAAGCAAAGGTTGAGAATGAAGTATCTTCAGTGGGAACATAATAATAATCAGTATAGAACAGAGGGAGGTGGGTGGTCACATTTCTGCCTTGAACTTTTTGAATAACAGATTATATCATGCCTGATCAAGGAAAAATTTTATACAAATACAGCAGTATATTATTTCAGTGTAATACACTGTGTGGCAGACCTTGTGGTGGGAGTATCTACATTTATTATTTTGTTTAATCCTCACAGAAATTTAAAAAAATCTAATGCTTTATATTAGGAATAAAGAAGTCCAATATTAAAATAGTATAAGAAAAACCTTAGAAAAAAAGCAGAGATACTTTGGAATTATTCACCATAGATAAATGTTTAATAATTATAGTAAAAACAGAATCATTTGAGCACCAAGACCTCTGGTTGTACACATTCCCATGGCTGGCTGCTTTCTTCGGTCTAATTCAATATTTCTCATGATATAGTATTAAAATTGATACTCAGGGCTATAGGCACAAATGTGATTTTTTTTCATCCGCATCTCTACAAGTTAACACGTAACTCCAATATATGTCTATATTTTATTTCCTGTAATTAGGGAAGCTATGATATTCACTTGGATACATTAACATTGATTCAAAAACTTTTTCCATCCTTCCGTACAAAATAACACTACTTGATATCAGTTGCAATACAATTCAAAAATTCTATTATCCCATGAAATATTTTTGTACTCCCACCAGCAGCCTCAGATAAGAATCCTATAAAACACAGAACTATTTAAAAAGAGACAAAGTAAGGGACACCTGGGTGGCTTGGTCAGTTAAGAGACCAGCTTAAGCTTAGGTCACGATCTTGCTGTTCATAGGTTCGAACCCTGTATGGGGCTCTGTGCATCAGAGCCCGTCAGAGCCCAAGGCCTGCTTCTGATGCTGTATCTCCTTCTCTCACTGCCTCTCCCCTGCCTGCGCTGTCTCTATCTCTCCCTCTCTCTCTCTCTCTCTCTCTCTCTCTCTCTCTCTCTCTCTCTCTCTCTCAAAAATAAATAACCACTAAAAAAGTTAAGGAAAAGAGAGGAAAAGTGACATGTAACATACCATAAACAAGGAAAGCTCATCTGTATAGAGGACCAGATGTAACTTTGTCTGACATATTTCCACTACTCAGCCCTTCTGACACGTTACTAGTTCTGATCTGAGAAATTACTGTCAAAAACCCAGAGGCTTTGCCCTTTTCTTGTCTCCAATCTATTATACCACCATTTTCACAGTTAGTCCATCTGAGTATGGTTTTGCTCTCTGTACTTCCAGACCTATTGTAACTGTACCAATAGTAGAATTAGAAGTGGTTCAAGGAGTCATGGACTCTATCATTGTATAAGAAGGAATAGTTCTACCTCATAACTGATTGTTATGGCAGCTAGAGATAAGAAGAATGAACCCGAATGTGTATTCACATTGTAATTTGGCCTTTGTTTGACAATGTAAACAAATCTGACAAGGAAAACCTCAGCAAAATTTTAGCCTTTCTATTTTCAGTTGTGGATGGATATAATTTTCAGTGAAATATTTACATGGATAAAAAATGTAATCCCTAAAGACTGTGTTCTTTACATGTTGAAGTCCCCGGAAATGTTTGCCTTAAGAACATGTCAAATTTTACAGACTAAATCATGAATCATCTTGCTTTCCACTCTCCTTTGATGCTGAAATTTCCTCTCATCATCACTGATCCTCTTTTATTCCTATTTACTTCTATTCTATGATTTTCTTTACTATCTTCTAGCTCCCAATTTTGGCCTAGTTTTCCTAACTTCTGTTTTTAGCTTTCTCCTCTGGTGTAACAGTAACACTTCCATGGTTGAGTCCACCAATAATGACATCCCTATCTAAAAATTCTGGGATAAAACATCTAACAGCTTGCATAGTGCCCCTAAAGGTGTAGCACAACTCAGAACTAGCACAATTCAGCCATGTGGATGAAGAGTCAGGGTAAGTATAGTCCTCATAAATCTTCTTTCTATTTACATTCTGCATCATGCTTGCATTGTGCCACCGTGTGCCGGAATTATGGTTTCCAGCATTCTATATTGGTAAAGCCTGCATTTTTGGTACTATGCCATTAAAAAATGTAAGTAAGTAATATTTCACTAGATTTAATATTGTACTGAAAATTATTTCCATACCTTATAAAAGGTATGGTTAAAAAGCATAAGAGCCAAGCAATTGAAGTTAAATCAATTTGGATGGTTTAAATTTTAGCACCACCAGTTACTAAGTCTGTGCTTCAATTTCCTGATCTGTATAAAGGAAATACTAAAACATATCTCAAAGTATTATTGTGAAAACCCATTAAAAATATTTCAAAAGCACTGAGCACTGTGTCCGGTATATAGTGCTGACAAAATTAGAGGGCAGGTAACTATAGTGAAGCCTCAAAATCAGAGAAAAAAAAGGAAAAAAATCAGTTAAAGAAATTGTTTCACTGCCTACTGAGAGGTGACTTTCTCTACCAACTAAACCTGTAAATCACTTTTTATTAGTATAATATGGCTGAAAGTTGGTTCCTTTCACATGGATGAAGCAGGGGAAATTAGGTAGAGAAATGGAGAGCTGGTAACCTTGATCCTTGCCATTTGTTCAAATTGTACAATAGTAGAGGGACTCCTTATAAGAGATGTGATTTTTAATCTCCTCTATGCAGTCTTTGGAAAAGTAGTTTATTATTGTTTGAGGTTTACACTATGGAATCAATGTATAAATATTGGGAAAGACTTAAATTATAGCTTTGTTCTAGGGTATTCTCAAAAAGCTAACTAGAATATTGACTTTATTTTGGACCAATTTTGAGCCAAATCACTGCCCAAAAAGTTTTATGTAAGTATAATTTTAAAAATATATAATCATATACATAAAATGTGGTATCTTTTGTCCATGATGAAATTAATATTGTAGAATAAATTAAATTATTTTTTTTAACCTAGAGAAATGAAGAGCAGTATTTGTAAGGGAAAAGAAGGATCAGAGAGGGCTGGTAAAATAAAAATGAGAGAACTGGATTCCAGAGCCACAAATTAAAAGGTTGGTTACTTCTATATTTATGTTATATTTATTTTCAAAATCTAGGAAATAAGAAGGGCAGTAAAACACCTTTTAAATAAGACAAAACTTAAGAGTAAGACTGAACACATGCTATTGAATTTACCTGCTATGATCTATCATGTACCTGTAGTTCCCAATTTTTAATGTATGTTCTGTGACATCATGAGAAGTTCTAGAAGACTAATAAAGACATCAAGAAATAAGCAAAGCTATACCTAATTTACAGTCTCCTTGTCCAAATATCGTTTTATTGTGTTTTGTTTTGTTTTGTTATAATGGGAATGGCATCCCAGTGTGCAGCTGCCACTGTGCTCACCTTTTCTTCTCACCCTGTAATTTCTTGGCTGACTTCATCCTCGTCCCACTAAGATCCTCCTCCTCAGCACTCAGCAGCAGTCCTCTGCCTGCCCTTGTCATTCTAAATCTTGTTTTGGGATTTTCTGACTAATGGGTTAAGGTGCAGAGAGGGCAGTGCTGTAAACTAAGTATAGAAGTGAATGATAATACCATTGTGCTGCCTACAGTATTATCCTTCTCATCCCTTGCTGAAGGTTTCCACTATTAGTAATACGTGGCTTAAAAAATTAGTTGGGAGAAATAGTCAAAGAAACAGGAATACAGATATGAGGAAGAAAATAAAAGTTGCTTCTATAACATTCTCATTTCAGTGTCTCTTTCCTATATTGCATTTTCTCTATTCTGGTTTTTCTTCCTCAGATAACCCTACTCTAGATTCTCTTTTTCTTTACTCATGAAATCCTAGTCCCTGGCTTGCTAGAAGCCAACCTCAGGCCAATCTCCAACACAGGTTTTTATTAATCAGCCATGAATAATAAGGTTGGTAAAATTCAAAGTGATAAAAAATACCCTTGAGGAGTGCACATATAATATGAATTTCCTTGTTGTGTTATATGACTACATGGTGACAGTTGAGCTCTCTGAAATAATAATAGGGCACTATAAAAACAAATGGCATTATTATTACTATAGCCATCTTTTTGGTTTTAAGTATATGTAGGGCTCAGAAATAACAGGTATTTACATTCACCTAAGTAGCTTCCTGTAGCTATACATGCTGGGATACTGAAAGTTCTAGAGGCAATTCTGAATATGCACAAACTGTAATAAATGGAAAAAAAACATTTATTAATCTCTTTAAACTAAAAAAAATTGTCTGCTTTACAACCCGGGCCAGGCAAAATGGCTCCCACAAAGAAAGGTGGCGAGAAGAAGGGCCTTTCTGCCATCAGCGAGGTAGTGACCAGAGAATACATCATCAACATTCACAAGCGCATCCATGGAGTGGGGTTCAAGAAGCGTGCCCCTCCAGCACTCAAAGAGATCCGGAAATTTGCTATGAAGGAGATGGGAACCCCTGATGTGCACATTGACACCAGGCTCAACAAAGCTGTCTGGGCCAAAGGAATAAGGAATGTTCCATATCGTATCCGTGTGCGGTTGTCCAGAAAACGTAACGAGGATGAAGAGTCACCAAACAAGCTCTATACGTTGGTTACCTATGTACGTGTCACCACTTTGAAAAATGTACAGGCCATTAACATGGATGAGAACTAATTGCGGATTGTCAAATAAAGATATAAAATGAAAAAAAAATTGTCCATATTATTTTTACAGTATCTTTTTAACCAAGATCCAATATGAAAATGCCTAAACTCTGAACATTATAAAACCTAGAATTTCACAGCATGTCCAAACGTAGTTATGAGCTTTGTCCATTTATCAGCAGAGCTACAGTACAGTGATTAATTCAATCTTTTAATCATTCAACACATTTTGATTCTTAGGAGTGAGGTACACAAATATATAAACAATGGTCCTTATATAACTTTATAGCCTAGTTAGAAAGATGACACACAGTCAAACTCAAAGATCAGATAATGTGTATTATAAGAATTTAGAGTAGGAACAAATCACTTTTAGAGGAAATGATCAGAGAAGTTTATATAGAACTGATGATATTTGAGCTAGACATTAAAATAAGATTCTACTTGCCAGAAAATTCAAAGATAATGGTAATAAAAATAATAGCAAATTTAATAATAATAACAAAAACAACATGATGATGGTTTTCATGTTTGAGGCACATTCTATATATCAAGTACCATTATCTGTCTTACTTCATATTTTTATATTTATTACAGAGATAAGGAAATTAGGGCTTAGGGAAATAAAGCAACTGGTAAGGACTACAGAGAAAATAAATGGGAAGACTGCAGTTTGAAAATGAACAATTGTCCCCCAGCTTCTACTGATGTGCAGGATGCTGCCAAAGGGGCCCATTTTTCTCTCACCACATCCAGAGTAGTGAATCATGAGGCACATGGCTAGGGAATGGGGAGAGACTGAGAGAATGGCATATAGGACTCTCAGAGGGCATTGAAAAAAAGTGAATCCTACTAAATGCATTTTAGACCCCATCAAGAAGTCTACCCAGGAGCCTCTGGGGATGCTGTGACCACCTATTCTCCCCATCTAGCCTATGGGCACCCCCAGTATTCTATGTGCCTCAGGCACACACCCTCCCACTCTGTGGTTATCTCCCTTTGTGTACTTCCAATGACAGTGGTGAATGAGAGCTTGGTAGTTGCTAGAAAGCATACATACAAAGCTGGTCAGAATCTACAGCCAAGGGAGGGACCACAAATTTGAGCATTAGGTCCACACTTCGGTTAACAAAATAAAGGCTGTCAGCACTTTGGCTGGTACCTTGCAGGATCCAGAAAAGGCATCCAAGCTTAAGAATTCTGCCACAAGACAAAGCAATAATCATGGAGCAGGTGCACCCATAGAAAGTCTGAGATAGCCTCAGAATCCCAATCAGGGCTAATGGAAGGTATTTCTCTCCTTAGGTAATTAGTAAAGACTAAAAAATGTAGCTATTTCAATTGCAAAGTCAACAGTGCCAGGAACATGCAAAGTTCAAGGAACTTGAAAAATCAAGGTAACATGATACCACCAAAGGATTACAATAATCTTCCAGTACCTGATCCCAAACACATGGAAATTTGTGATTTACCTAATAAGGAATTCAAAATAGCTATTTTAAGGAAACTCAATGAGCTACAAGAAAACACAGAAAGACAATATAATGAAATCAAGAAAACAATACATGAACAAAATGAGAACTTTAATAAAATTGTAGAAATAATATAAAAGAATCAAAGAGAAATTCTGAAGGTGAAGTATATAATAAATGAAATTAAAAATGCAATAAGGACATCAATAGAATGGATCGAGCAGAAGAAATTATCTGTATTAAAAGACAGAAGCTTTAAAATTATCCAGAGAAGATCGATATAAACAATAAAAGAATGAAAAGAGTAAAGAAAGTTTATGTGATTCATGAGATAGAACCAAAGGAAACAATTTTCAAATTATTGGAGTTCCATAAAGAAAAGAGAGTGAGACAGAGGCGGAAAGCTTATTTAAAAAAAAAATGTCTGAGAACTTAACAAATCTGGAGAGAGACACAGATATTCAAGTTTACAGAGCTCATAGGTCAACAAACAAAATCAATTTAAAGAGTTCATTTCCAGGACATTCAATAATAAAACTTTCAGAAAATCAGAGAAAAAGAAAATCTTAAAAGTAGCAAGAGAAAAGGACTTGTAACTGAGAAGAAAGCTCTCATAAGGCCACAGAGGATTTTTCAGCCAAAAACTTACAGCGAGGAAAAGTGGAATGATTTATTCAAAGTGCTGAAATAGGGGGGTGGAGCCAAGATGGCGGAGAGGAAGGGAGCTCTGTAAACTCCCTCCGCACCATTTATTGAACTGAGAAGGATATTATGCTCATCTGCGAGAGCAGAAGGAGAAAACACGAACTCCAGAAGGAATAGAACCTCAAGGATACCTGAGTGAGTGGGGGTGATCGGGGGAGATCCGAGGACGGGCCAGCCCGGGACGGGCACGGGAGGTAAGATCCCCAGCCCAACGTGGCGCAAGCGCATGGCGCCAGAGAGACAAAGGGAAGAGACAGAGTCGGAACACGCTCATAGAACTGTCTCTGGGGAAGAGGTATAGAATGCTTGGCTGCGCGTGGAGACAGAAACCCACTCCATAGATAACTGCTGGGCAGCGGGGCACAAGAGAGGGAATAGCCTCCAGCCCTAAGCCATCTCGGCAGGGAATCAGAGGCTCCTGTGGCTGTGAGAAGCGGCTGCGCTGGGGAGGCGCGCACCCCGGCGGGAAGCGGCCGGAGCTGCAACTGCGCCAGGCACGAGCAATTCGAACTTGGTTTTGGGAATGGGACCACGGACCGCATTTCCACGGCACACCCTGCCCCCTGCACGGACTGCGCGAATCCCGGGTCCCCACAGGGAAAAAATAGGGCGCACACCGACAGGACCCCCAACAAAGAGTCGGTGGCGGGTGGAGGCCCGGGCGCGCGCTTAGACTGTAGGAGCTCCCAGCTCATTTCCAGCAGCGCACAGCGTCTTGAGCAAAGCTATCGGAAACTAAGAGAGACTCGGTTTTTTGCTTTTGTTTTTTTCCTTTCCCCCATTGCAATCACGATCCTGACTGGGGGTGGGGACTCCGCAATTGATGCTGGGAAAACTAGACAGCAACATGCAGAGGAATGAAACTAGACCACTCTCTTACACCACACACAAAAATAAACTCAAAATGGCTGAAGGACCTGAATGTGAGACAGGAAACCATCAAAACCCTCGAGGAGAAAGTAGGAAAAAACCTCCTAGACCTGCACCGCAGCAATCTCCTACTTGACACATCCCCAAAGGCAAGGGAAATGAAAGCAAAACTGAACCCTCGGGACTTCATTGAGATAAAAAGCTTCTGCAAGGCAAAGGAAACAATCAAGAAAACTAATAG
>NC_043717.1:27982406-27985684 GCF_006229205.1 Suricata suricatta
GAGGGAGAGAGAGTTGGGGAGAGAGAGGGATGCAAAACTTGAGAGACTATTGAATGCTGAGAATGAACTGAGGGTTGAGGGGGAAGGGGGAGGGGGGAAAAGAGGTGGTGGTGATGGTGGAGGGCACTTAAGGGGAAGAGCACTGGGTGTTGTATGGAAAACAATTTGACAATAAAATATTATGGAAAAAAAAGAAATTAAAAAAAAATTAAAAAATGACAAAAAAAAAACGAAAGTGCTGAAATAAATTAAAAAAAAAAACCTACCAATTAAGACTACTCTATCCAGAAAAGCTGTCTTCCAGAAAAAAAGAGAGATAACAAATCTTCCCAAACAAAATCTGAGGGAGTTTGTCACCACCAGAAGTGCCTTATAAGAAATGTTGAAAGGAGTTACTTAAGTTGAAATCAAAAGACATTAATTAGCAATATGAAAACATATGATATATACATTTCACTAGTAAAGGTAAGTATATAGATAATTTTCAGAATACTCTAATACTATCATATGGTGGTGTGTTAACCAATTAACTCTACTATAAAGGCTAAGGGACAGGATTATAAAAATAACTATAGCTAAAATAACGTTAACGAATACACAATATAAAAAGAGATAACAGTGACATCAAAAACATTAAAGGGGAAATAAAGGGTAGAGTTTTTGTATATGACCAAAGTTATCATCATAAAATAGACTACTATATCTATAAAATGTTTATGTAAGCCTCATGGTAAGTATAGAACAAAACCTACAATGGTTACACAAAAGAAAAAGAGTAGGGAATCAAAGTGTACCACTACAGAAAATCATCAATTCACAAAAGAAGAGAGGAAGAGAAGAAAAAGAGAATAGGAGAACTACCAAACAGTCAGAAACCAATAAAACGGCATTTTGAAGTCTGTAACTGTGAATGATTGGTTTACATGTAAATGAACTAAATCACCAGTGAAAAGGCATAAAATGGGTAGGCAGATTAAACACACACACACACACACACACACACACACACACACACCTCACCCTATGCTGCCTAGACAAGAAAGCTTTAAGGAATCAAACTGCAAATACAGGGATGATAAAAAGTTATTCCATGAAAGTGTCAACCAAAAGAGAGTAGTGGTTCTATCAGACAAAATAGAGTTTAAGTAAGAAACAGTAACAAGCGATGAAGAAGATGATTATATAATGATAAGAGAGTCAATTCATCAACAGTATATAATAATCATAAACACATATGAACTCAACATCACCATATCTATATATATTAAGCAAATACTAACAGATCAGAAGGAAGAAATAGACAATACAATAATAGCAAAGAAAAGCAAAGAAAAAAAATAGATAAATCATCCAGATAGAATATCAGTAAGAAAGCATTAGACTTGAGGGGTACCTGGATGGCTTAGTCGGTTAGGTATCTGACTCTTGATTTTGGCTCAGGTCATGATGTCACAGTTTTGCAAATTCAAGCCCCATGTCAGTCTCTGCACTGCTTGGGATTTTCTCTCTCTCTCTCTCTCTCTCTCTCTCTGTCTCTCTCTCTGTCTCTCTGTCTCTCTGTCTGTCTCTCTCTCTCTCTCTCCCTCTACTGCTTATGCTCTGTCTCTCTCAAAATAAATAAACATATATATATACATATATATACATATATAAAACATTAGACTTGAACTGCAGATCAAATGGACCTAAAAGATATATACAGAACATTTTACCCACCCAAGGGGGGCAGAATACACATTCTTCTCAATTGCATACAGAACATTCTCCAGGATAGATCATATGACACAAAACAAGTCTTTCCAAATTTAATAAAATTGAAATCATATCAGGTGTGTTTTTCCAAACACAATGATATGAAACTAGAAATCAATACTGGGAAGAAGACTGGAAAATATAAATATGTGGAAATTGAACAACATACTCTTGAACAATTTGTCAAAAAATAAAGAAAATCAAAAAACATATTGAACAAATGACAATAAAAAACAAAACATCAAAATTTATGAGTTGCAGCAAAAGCAGTTTTAAGAGGGAAGTTTGGAGTCAGTGACACGTGGGTGGCCCAGTTGGTTGGTCATCCAGCTCTTGATTTTGGCTTAGGTCATGATCTCATAGTTTGTGAGATTGGGCCGTGCATCAGGTTCTGCACTGACAGCATGGAGCCTGCTTGGGATTCTCTCTCATTCTCTCTCTGCCCTTCCCCCTTCTCATTCATGTGATCTCTCTATCTCTTTCTCTCACTCTCACCCTCTCTCTCAAAAATAAATAAACTTTTCAAAAAAGAGGGAAGTTTGTAGTGATTAACACCTACATCAAGAAAAAAGAAAGATCTCAATAAACAACCTAACTTTATACCCCAAGGAACTAGAAAAAGCAAAGGAAACTAAGCCCAATGTTAGTAGAAGAAAGGAAATAAGAAAGATCAGAGAAATCAATATAACAGAGACAAGAAAAGAAAACAAAAAAAAATCAATAAAAATAAGTTTTTTCAAAAGATAAACAAAACTTATAAACTTTTAATTAGACTAAGAAAAAAAAAGATTCAAATATATAAAATCAGAAATGAAAGAGGAAACCTTACAACTGATACCATAGAAATACAAAGGATCATAAGAGACTACTATAAACAAGTATATACCAATAAATTGGATCTCCTAGACGAAAAAGATAAATTCCTATAAAGACACAACCCACCAAGGCTGAATCATGAAGAAGTAGGAGAATGAATCAGTTATCAAAAATCTCCTAACAAAGAAAGGCCCAAGACCATATGATTTCCCTGATAAATTCTACTAAACATTTAAAGACAAGGGGCACCTAAGTGGTTCAATTGGTTAAGCGTCCAACTTAGGCTCAGGTCATTATATCATGGCTCATGGTTTTGAGCCCTGCATCAGGCTCAAATCATTGAGTTGACAGCTCAGAGCCTGGAGCCTGCTTTGGATTCTGTGTCTCCCTCTCTCTCTGTCCCTTCTCTGCTCGCTTGCTCGCTCTCTCTCTCTCTCTCTCTCTCTCTCTCTCTCTCTCAAAAATAAACATTAAAAAATTAACATTTAAAGACAAATTTGTATTGGGGTACCTAGGTGGCTTAGCTGGTTAAGTGTAAAACTCTTGATTTCAGCTCAGATCATGATCTCATGGTCATGAAATCAAGCCCTGCACTGGGCTCCATGCTGGGCATGGAGCCTGCTTAATATTCTCTCTCCCTCTTCCTCTGTCCCTCACCCATTCACATTCATACAGTCTGTCTATCTGTCTGTCTGTCTGTCTGTCTGTCT
>NC_043717.1:27985784-28076988 GCF_006229205.1 Suricata suricatta
CTCTCTCTCTATATATATATATATATATATATATATATATATCTTTAAAAAAAAGAGAACAAGAAGAGTTTGTATCAGTCCTCAAACTCTTACAATGAATTGAAGAGTAAACATTCTCAGGCTCCCCTTAAGAGGCCAGCATCACACTTTTATGAAAGCCAGATAAAGATAATACAAGAAAAGAAAATTAAAGGCCAATATCCCTGATGAATACTCATGCAAAAATTCTCAGAAAATACTAATAAACTGAATTTACCAGCACATTTATAGAACAATGCACCATGATCAAGTTGGATTCATCCCCAGAATGTAAGGATAGTTCAACACACACAAATCAATAAAGGTGATACAACACATTAATAGAACGAAAGGTTAAAAGCCACTGTTCATCACAAAAGATGAAGAAAAAGCATTTAAAAAGTATAACATTCTTTCATGATTAATAGTTTCAATATATTGCACAGAGAAAGAATGTACCTCAACATAATAAAGATGACATCTGACAAGCTCAAAGCTAACATCATACTCAATGGTAAAGGCTTAAAAGCTTTTTCTCTAAAATCAAGAACAAGAAAAAGGTGTCCATTTTCACCACTCATATTCAAGGTAAAACTGGAAGTCCTATCTAGAGTGGCTGGCAAGAATAATAAACAAAAGGCATCCAAATAGGTAAAGAAGAAAAACCGTCATAGTTTGCAGATGATATATCTTATATAGATAATCCTAAAGACCCACCAAAAAACTGGTAAAACAAATCAACAAATTCAATAAATTTGCAGGATAAAAAATCAACATAAAAAATCAATAGCATATTTATATTCTAACAATATATCTAAAAAAGAAATAAAGAAAACAATCCTATTCACAATAGGATAAAAAATAACAAAGTACTTAAGAATAAATTTAACAAATAAGGTGAAATATCCATAATCTAAAAATGTATAAGACTATTTAAATAGTTTCTTCTTTTTAAAGTAAATGCTACCCCCAACACGGTTCTTAAACTCATGACCCCAAGATCAAGAGTTGTATGCTCTACCAACTGAGTCAGCCAGGTACCCCTAAAAACTGTAAGACATTGATTGAAGAAATTAAAGAAGACACAAAATAATAGAAGAATATCCTGTGTTAATGAATCAGAATTATATACTTAGAATGTCCATACTAACCAAATCCATTTATTGATTCAATGCAATCCCTACCAAATGCCAATAGCATTTTTCACAGAAATGGAACCAAAAGAGCCTAAAATCAGTATGAGCCCACAAAAAAAAAAAAAAAAAAAAAAAGCCAAGGCAATCCTGAGAAAGAACAAAGCTTAAGGTAACAGACTTTCTGATTTCAAAAAAATACTACAAAGCTCTAATAATCAAAACATTAATCATACCAGTATAAAAATATACACACAGACCTACAGAAGGGAATTCAGAGCTCAAAATAAACTCTTGCATATACACTACACCATTATTTGACAAAGGACCAAAGAATACTCAATAAGAGAAAGACAGTATCTTCACTAAATAGTGCTGAGAAAATTGGATAACCATATGTAAAAGAGTAAATCCCTATCTCACACCACTCACAAAAATTGACTCAAAATGGATTTAAAGGCTTAAATGTAAAAACTGAAAGCATAAATAAAACTCCTAAAGCAAAACAGTGGGAAAACTCTTGACATCATTCTTAGCAATGGATTTTTGGATATTATTCCAAAATCACTTGCAACAAAAGCCAAATAAATGACCAGGACTACACCAAACTAAAAAAGTTTCTGCATAGCAAAAGAAACAATCAACAAAATGAAAAGGCAAACTACAAAATGGAAGAAAATATTTGCATACCATATATATTACAAGGAGTTAATTTCCAAAATATATGAGTAATTCATACAACTCAACGGCCACAAAATCCAATTAAAACATGGGCTGAAGAATCAAATAGACATTTTTACACAAAAGATACAGGAATGGCTAACACACATGTGTAAAGATGTTCTATATCACTAATCATCAGGGAAATGCAAATCAAAACCACAATGAAATATCACCTCACACCTGATAGAATGGGTATCTTTAAATAGATAAAAACTAACATGTTGACAAGGATGTGGAGAAAAGTGAACCCTTGTGTACCATTGTGGGAATGTAAATAGGTACAGCCACTATGAAAAACAGTATGGAGATTCCTCAAATAATTAAAAAAAGAGTTACCATATAACTCAGCAATCCCACTTCTGAGTATATATCAAAAAAATGAAATCACTATTCTAAAAAGGTATCTGCAATCCCATGTTCACTGTGATATTATTCACAATGACCAAGATATGGAAACAAACTAAACAAAGAACCCATCTATGAATAAAGATAAGATATTAGATATGTGTATGTATATATACACACATATATATGCATATATGTGAATTATTATGTGAGATACAACAGAATATTATTCAGTCATGAGAAGGAAGGAAATCCTGCCATTTGCAACAACATAGAGAGATCATAGATAGGCATTATGCTAAGTGAAAAAAGCCAGATAGAGAAAGATAAATACTGAATGATACCACTTATTTGTGAAATATAAAAAACCAGATAAACAAAATAAAACAGTGGTTGCCAAGGGTTGGGTGGTTGAGGGAAAAGGAGAGATAGTGGTCAAAGGGTACAAACTTCCAGTTAGCAGATGAAGAATTTCTAGGAATCCAATGTACAACATGGTGATTATAGTTAACAATAGTGTATTACATACTTGAAAGTTGCTAATAGAACTTCAATTTCTCACTACAAAAAACAAATTGTAATTATGCAAGGTGATGGAGGTATTAACTATCCCTATGGTGGTAATCATTACATAATATATAACATATCGACATGTTGTACAGCTTAAACTTAGTGCTATATGGCAATTATATGTCCATAAAGCTAGAAAAAAAAAGGAAAAAAGCTGTCATATGACATTCAAGTAAATATGCTGGTCATAGCTTGCTTTTCCTGGAATTCACTCATTGCTCCTTCCTGGCTCTGTTTTGTATCACATGATAGCAGACTCATAGAGACAGCTTACTTTTGATCAGCTGCAGCCAATAAAAGTCACTGATGGAATATGGGACTTTAAAGCTAGACAGTATAATGTTAAGCAAAATAAGTCAGTCAGAGAAAGACAAGTACTGTATGATCTCACACATATGTTGAATTTAAGAAACAAAACAAATGAGTGAAGGAAAAGAGAAAAAGAAAGAGGCAAACCCAGAAACTGACTCTTAACTATAAAGAAGAAACATGGTGACCAGAGTGGTGGGAGCGGGATCAAATAGGCGATAGGGATTAAAGAGTATATTTATCATAAGGAAAAATAAAATAATAAATAAAAAGATTAATCTGAAATTGTTAGGCAATTTAGAGTTGTTCGTGGAGTTATTTCAAAGAAAAACTGTACCAGACGGTTAAAAAGGCAAAGAAGATTATATTCCAGACTATTGCAATAGGGATCAAAACTACTTCAATAAGGGAGGGAGACTGAACTCAACTCTGCTGAAACAAAAGGCAGTACAGATTCTAAGTGACAGGGAAAACTACAGGGAACACACTAGACAATGTTTGGGGGCAGGGAGGGTGCAGTGGTAAATGTGATTAGACTGCGCTTAGCTAATTGTCTCTTATCAAAGTTAGGCTGCCATACACCCCGCAGAGACCAGGCAGTAGGTGATCTATCTTTCTCAAAGATTATGTTTCAAAGAGAAGGTTCCCAGGTCCTTGAGAAAGATATCCCAGGGTTGTAAAAGTATCAAGTTACTGGGAGAAAATTTGTTTCTGAAAGGCCAGAGCAAGAATTTATAATTCCAAGTTTTTAAAACTAAATGTATTCAGAAAAGAGAGGTCTGGGGCCTACAGTCAAGAAGAAACTTGTCTAAAATTCAGTCAAGCTGATGCAAACATTAAGATCATCTTGGTTAGTGACTAAAATTAGGGAGACCCATGATAAGGTTATTTTACAAAAGTATAATCAATGGGAATAGAAGAGAAAGAATGCTTGAGAAACTTTATAAGAAGAATCAAACATAATTATTTGCTAGTTGGATATAGGTAGGAAATAACAAGAAAGGGTAATTACAAGATAAACTCAACTAATATCCTTAGGGATGTTGCTTTAAGAAGGATTAACTAAGCAGAAACAATAATCCACTGTTACAAGGTAAGAGACAAATGGATGAATTCCCCAATTAGAAATACTTCTTTAGCGATTCCAGCCATTACCTAGTCAAGGATTAACAAAAGTACAAAATTTGTCAGATATACTTCAGCCTGGGGATTGAGAAATATAAATTACTTCAACTTAATCACGACTTTATTTCTATGAGATGTTTAAAAACATAATTTGGGGACAAGTAATGAAAGAATGGTATGTCACTAAAACATTGAAGTGGATGATATAATTAGATCCAAGTTTTCTCTTTCTCAGTGTGAAGGAGGGGGGAAAAGATAAGGACAAAACAAATGGGCAGAAGTTAATATTTATGCAACAGTAGTCATGGTAAATGTTTTCTACATTTATCTCATTTAATTTTCACAAACCATGACCCATGAGGAAGATATTATTTGCCCCATTCTTCAGATGAAGTCTGTTTACAAGGTAATATGGCAAGTTGACCTTGAATCTCAGTCTGTTGAAATCCAAAAGACAAACTCTGCTGATAACAGATGTTTGGGATAGGCAGACTTCAGTGAACAAGAAAGTTGGAGACTGAATGAATGAATAATAAGTCTTGCTGACCTAGTAGCAAATTTGTGAGGTCTGGCTAGATTCAAAGTTCACTGATCTACTAAATATCACATTACAGGTCCTTGCTCTGCTAAATAAACAAATTACTTCTTAGACATCCAATGTTTCCAGAGCTATTCAGACATTAGTTGATGGAATTTTTTGCAAGGGTTAACTATTATTACTGTTTTGTCAAACTTTAGAGAGTCCATGCTTTTGTTAGAAGCGAAGTTCAATTTTGATACAATTTTTTTGTAACGATGCAACTTGGTTGCCCTCTGGAGGCTATTCTTAGGTCTGACTAGCATATCTTAATTTTAAGAAAATAGTCAAGTCTTAACAATTCAACAACTCATTTTCAAAATGTAAAAAACACCTATGTATGTTATACTTTTTAAAAAGTTGCGAAATCAATGATTTCAAAATGCTCAAAATATTTTACAATGTTTAATTTAACATTTAAAATTTTTTTAAATGTCTTATTTATTTTTGAGAGACAGAGAGAGACAGTGCGAGCAGGGGAGGGTCAGAGAGAGAGGGAGACACAGAATTTGAAGCAGGCTCCAGGCTCTGAGCTAGCTGACTGTCAGCACAGAGCCCGACACAGGGCTCGAACCCACAAAACTTGAGATCATGACCTGAGCCGAAGCCAGTGCTTAACCGACTGAGCCACCCAGGCGCCCCTGAATTTAACATTTTATGGCAGAGCTTTTTTGAATTCCTGCCCTTCATTTGAAAATAGAAATGGTTATCATTCCCCTTCTTTCACATAATATCTACTGACACTAAATCCATTCTTTTTTCCTTTCCCATTAGGATCACAGGAAAAATAGCTCTATATATTGAATAATAAAGCATAAAATGCAATACTACACACTCAGTACCAAGATCTTTAGCTCCAGGTAAAGAAACCCATCTCTAAATTTGCAGATTGTTTTTTATATTTTTTCTTTTTACCAGAAATAAAATGTCAAAGCTTATAAGAATCCTTATAAATAGGATGGCTCAATAGATAAAAATCTTTTGTTCCCTATTTCATTCTTTTTTAGTTTTCTTGTGGAAGGTCAAATATTCCAGTTAGTTCAAATTATACAAGGAATGTGTTTGCCATGTATTGGTGACAGCTGCCATGATTTATCTATAAATCTACACAAAGTAAGCAGTTATGAATTGCTGCAGTAAAACTAGTAGTTCTTTATTTGATTTAAATGAATTTAAATCTTTAAATAACTGAATAGGTAGAAAATTCAGACTCAGCCATTATTCGAGGTATATTATACAATGAGAGTTGTATAAAAAATCCTAAACTACAAAAGTATTATGGAAATCTCTCTGGTCATCTGAGGGTCACCAGTACCTTTATGTCCCATTGATAAATGTTTCTGTGCAAGGCTGAAATAGTGAGATAGATACATCATACTTACATCTGACTTCCCTATATCTCCCTCCAGTTACATCCTTCTAATGACTTGGTGCAGCTCCAGGGTTCTATCCAGTAACAAGGTGCCAAGCACTGCTTTTTGTACACTGGCCTTTAATCCTCCAAATGCCTTGTAATCTCCTCCTTCACACCTTGATACTTATAAATGGCACTTTTCCTAGGGAGAAGATTTTTAAAGAATCCTGTATACTAGCTTGAAATGGGAAGAGGAGGATGAAGTTTCAGAAGGAAAAATACAGGGAAGATTAACATCTTCCACCAAAATTTCAGTGACCATGAAAGCAAGCAGGGAAATTTAGACTTGTGCATTAGTTTACCACTTATGATGCTGACTAGAAAGAAAACTGTGGGCAGATTAAGAAATAATCTAGGAGGTAAAATGGAAATGACTGGTAGCAGATACAATATGTGGATGATGGGGGAGAGTCAAGTCAAGGATTATTACTAAGTGACTGGCTTATAAAATTGGATGAATGGTGCCACCAAGCACTAAGCAAAAAAATGAAGGAAAAGAGATTGGGGTTTTAGGGAGACCATGAGCATTTTATGTATATTCTAAATGAACATTACATAGGCAACTAAATTTCCAGAATCAGATTAGAGGTCTCAAATACACATGTATCCAAACTAATCGGAGTTAGTAATTGTGTCTCCATGAAATAATATTCTGAGTTCTAGAGTGAGAGAACATAATGGCTTAGCATTAAAATTGAAGAATTTTAATAATTGATGTCTGAAGAGAAGAGGTACAAACAAGGAAGATAGACAATGAGCTGCCGCAGAGATTACAGGAAAATGAGAGGAGTTCTGGGTCGAGGGAAATCAAGTTTCAAAGATGGAAACTGTCTTAACCCGGCTCAGGGTCATGTTCCTTCACTGAGCCCCGCGTTGAGGCGCCAATTGTCTTAACCCAGCTGCCGGGGGCTGCAAGTCCGCCCGCCCGTCTGCTTCCACCCCAGGTTGGAGCGGCACTTGCAGGTGCCGCGGTGCGCTGGCTCTCCAGGTCCAGGCGCGCTCGTCCCCAGCTTTGAGCGCGCCTCTGTCGCGGGTCCTTCTCCTGAGGGAGGGAGAGAAAAAGGGGGTAGGAGAGGGAGACGCAGAGAGTAAAGACAAAACTCACGGTTTCCGATCAGGCAAAAGAGAGAGAGAGCTTTATTCAGAAAACTGTCTCTTATAAAGGTTTTTAGGCTGGAGAACAAGGCAGCTGACCTAGGTCGGTTGCTAGGAAACAGGGTTAAGGGATTTTGGCTAGGGTAAAGAAGGAAATAAACTAAAGTTTTTAGCACAGCACTGAAGGGCCGACACCACCCTGCCTGTAGGCAATTGATCTTTGTTCTTCTGGCTTCTCCTCTGACAGGGAGTGGCACTCCCCTGCCTATTTTTGCAACTCCCCTCAGAGAGTGACATATCGGGCTAGCAAATGGCCAAGCAGCTGAGATCTCTGCCGCTCCCCACAGGAAACAACTCCTACTTACAGGTCAAGTAATTTAGAGATTAAATCTTCCCATTGCATCTATAAATTTGGAAATACCTTATAAAGTAATTTTTATTGAGCTTTTGATAAACAGAAAACAGCACACATTTAATGTATTACAATTCAATGAGTTTGGACATATGCATATACCCACAAAACCATCAAAGCAATCTAAGTAATAGACATATCCATCACCTCCTAGAGTTTTCTTTGTGCTCCTTTTCTTGTCTGTGTGGTAGGAACACTTAAAATGAAATCTACTCTCTTAATTAATTTTTAACTGGACAAGACAGTGTTGTTAACTATAGTCACTATGTTATAAAGCATATCTCTAGAACTTACTCATCTTGCATAATGGAAAATTTATACCTGTTTAACAATAGATCCCTATTTCTTCTTTCCTCTAGCCCCTGGCAACCATCATTCTATTCTCTGTTTCTAGGAGTCTGATTATTTTAGGAACCTCATATAACTGGAATTATGCAGTATTTGTCCTTCTGTGACTGGCTTATTTCACTTTGCATATTTGTCTTCCAGTTTCATCCATGTTGCCACAAATGGCAAAATTTCCTTATTTTTAAAGGATGAATACTACAACATAATAAATATATGTCACATTCTTTTATTCATTCATTTGTCGATGGACTTTTGGGGAAAAGCTTCTTGACACTGATCTTCGCAATAATTTTTTTTAATGTGTGTTTATTTTTGAGACGAGAGACAGAGTGTGAGCTGGGGAGGTATGCAGTGGCGGGGAAGCGAGGAGACACAGAATCTCAAGCAGGCTCCAGGCTTTAAGCTGTGATCACAGAGCCCGATGTAGGGCTTGAACTCACAAGCTGTGAGATCACGATCTGAGCTGAAGTTGGATGCTTAATGAACTGATCCACCCAGGCATCTCACTGACAATAATTTCTTAATATGATACCAAAATCACAAGCCACAAAATAAAAAGTAAACAAATGGAACTACATAAAACCAAAACACTTCTGCACAGCAAAGAAAATTACCAATAGAATGGAAAGTCAACCATTGGAATGGTAGAAAATATTTGCAGATCATATATCTGATAAAAGCTTAATTTCCAAAAAGGAACTGATACAACTTGATAGCAAATAAACAAGTAACTTGATCAAAAAATGGGCAAAGAACTTCAAACGACATTTCTCCAAAGAAGATGTACAAATAGACAAGAGGCATATGAAAAAGTGCTCAGAATCACTAATCACCAGGAAATACAAATCATAATCACAATGAGGTATCATCTCACATCTGTTAAAGAAGCTATTACCAAAAAACCAAAAGTAACCAATGTTAGTGAGAATATAGAGAAATTAGAACTCTTGTATACTATTGGTGGAAATATAAAATTGTATAGTCACTATGGAAAACGGTATGAAAGTGCCTCAAAAAATTAAAACTAGAATTACAAAATGATCCAAAAACCCCACTTCTGGGTATATATATCCAAAATAAATTGAAATCAAGATGTCAAAGAGATTGTATTTCCATGTTCATTGAAGTATTATTCACAATTGCCAAGAGATAGGAAAACATTTTTTTTCTATTTTATTTTTGAGAGTCAGAGAGAGCCAGAGTGAGCAGGGGAGGGTCAGAGAGAGAGGGAGATGCAGAATCCGAAGCAGGCTCCAGGCTCTGAGCTAGCTGTCAGCACAGAGCCTGACGTGGGGCTCTAACCCACGACCGCTGAGATCATGACCTGAGCCGAAGCTGGACGCTTAACTGACTGAGTCACCCAGGCACCCCGAGATAGGAAAACATTTTAAGAATTATTTTAAATGGGCACCTGGGTGGCTCAGTCAGTTAAGCATCCGACTTTGGCTCAGGTCATGATCTTACGGTTTGTGAGTTCAAGCCCTATGTCAGGCTCTGTGCTGACAGCTCAGAGCCTGAAGTCTGCTCCAGATTGTGTCTTCCTCTCTGTCTGCCCCTCCCCCACTCATGCTCTGTCTCTCTCTCTCTCTCTCAAAAATAAATATTTAAAAATATAGAAAAAAAAGAATTATCTTAAAAACTATGGATTTGACAAAGAAAATATTTAGGGTCATAATTAGTGACAAAGGTTAAGAAATGGGTAGAGAAATTTTGAATTTGGTTTTCCTTTTCATTTTGCTTTGTTCTTTATTACTTTTTCCAAATCGGGAAGATGCTAGAATATTTAAAAGCAAATGGAAAAGATCCAGATAAAGGAAGATACTAATCAATATAAGAATTCTGAGAGGGTGGAGGTGAAGCAATCCAAATCAGTAGTAAGGAAATTGTCTTTAGTAGGAATAGAGCTTCATTTATGTTAAATTACCCAAGGAGATAAAGATAGAAGCAGATGTAGTAATTCTATCATGTTCATTAACAGCAAAGTTTCCCCCTAATGTCTTTTATTTTCTATACTGTGAATTAGAAGAAATTATCTCCTGATATTACAGCAAATGGCAAGGACATGACCATTTAAGGATAATACAGAAGAACAGAAAAACATTGTGGAGAGTGGGAGAATGATAGGTCCAGATTAGTGTAACAGAATTACAGGACAATACTGAAGGCACATTTAAGTTATAATCATGAATTCATATTGGAAACAATTGGAACTATTATGTACTTTTTTCTTAGGGAGACTTTGTAAGCTGGAGATTGACTAGAATTTAAATAAATCCTTGAAACAAAAAAGAAAAGAAAAGAAAGTTGGAGATCAAGAAAAGAGAAGGCAGTGGGTTGGATTCATCCAGGACTAGATACACCTAAAAGTCATTGGAGTGAAGGAATTTAAGGTATGGACAAATATACTATTTATTAGATAATGGATTTTGGAATCTAAGAGGATAAGGAAGGATGCAAATACAATATAGGAAAAGGCAAAGGAATAAATAGATCAGTTTCAAAGTGCAGCTAAGGTGAGGGAGTAGTTGAACAATTGCATTAGAAAGTGAGAAGTTAGAGGGATAGCGTGCTTGTTAATAATTTTGGAAGTGGAATATGCCATTAGTTTTTAAAGACCATTTCTCCATCTTTTCCCAAACTCTGATTTTTATTGTAGAGGACTGACTTCTAAAAACTATATTTACTAGTATCTACTGACAACTAGCTTCCCATTCATTGTCAGCACAGGAAGGACGGGTAACATACTGGAAGATGGGAACAGGGGAGAACCAAGAATGCCCTCTTTGAGTGGTATATACAACTGAGGTTTTGTCTCCTTCATGGGTTCAATTCCTGCTTAAGATCTCCCTCCATGTTCCCAATACCCACTAACAGACACAACATTCATTCCAGTTCTGCTCAGGAGATTCTCTCTTGCCAAACAGATAAAAGCAGCAGTGACTTTGACATCTCAGAATTCTTATATTGATTAGTATCTTCCTTTATCTGGATCTTTTCCATTTGCTTTTAGCCTCCCCATCCTGTGTGATGCTAGCTTTTATAACTTTTGAAACATATATTAAAATCCACTTTTTAAGCTTCCTGAAGCAAATTTTCTGTTCTGTCTGAACTCTGACTGACTGGTCCCAGGAAAAAGGCCTTCAAAATGGAACTCTGGAATTAGGTTGTTTCTTTGAGCTTGAATATAGTAGTGATTTCGTTGCCAATGTACAAAAGACAAGTGCTTCTTCCAAGCAGTGACAACATAATTATTTAAATTACTGGCAGTGTTTGCATTGGATAAATTGCTAATTGAAGACAATACTTTTAGAGGTCAAAGTCACTGCTGCTTTTATCTGTTTTGGTAGTAATAACTATGGTGAGTTTTAGCTGCTTCTGATAGCACCGGAGAGCTTACAAAATGAAAATGATTTCAGGTGTTTAAACTTGCAGATTAAGGCATGGGAAGATAAAGAAAGCCACTCTACGGGCCTTAAAAGTTTCTCATATCTTACAGCCACAAAGCAGACACGGGTAAGGGTTAGCTCAACTATAAAAAGGTGGTTTCAGAATTAAAATTCAAATTTAGTGCACATCTGTTCTGAGTATTACAGATTGATATAAGGACATTTATCAGGAAGAATTTGATATTTAAGATACAGATAAATTGAGTGTGATAAGTGTAGGTAGGCAGACTCAAATTAATACATAAACTTTTTGTTTTAACATACAGTGTAATATAAGTTTCAGGTATAAAATATAGTGATTCAACACTTCCATACAATAGCTGGTGCTAATCACAAGTGCGCTCCTTAATTTCCATCAACTATTTAGCCCATTCCCCCCAGCTCCCCTCTGATAACCATCACCACTTTCTCTATACTTAAGAATCTGTTTATTGGTTTGTCTTTCTCTTTTTTCCCCTTTATTCATTTGTTTTGTTTCTTAAATTCACACATAAGTGAAATCATATGGTATTTTTCTTTCTCTGACTGACTTATTTCACTTAGCATTATACCCTCTACCTCCATCCATGTCATAGCAAACGGCAAGATTTCATTATTCTGTATGACTAATATTCTAGTGTGTGTGTGTGTGTGTGTGTGTGTGTGTGTGTGTGTGTGTAAGCCTTTATTTACCCATTCATCTATTGATGGGCACTTGGGCTGCTTCCATATCTTATATATCCTATTATAAATAATACTTCTATAAACAGAGGGGTGCATGTATCTCTTTGAATTTGTGTTTTCATATTCTTCGGGTAAATGCCTAGTGGTGTGATTGCTTAATTGGAGAGTAGTTCTATTTTTAACTCTTTGAGGAAACTCCTTATTGTTTTCTACAGAGGATGCAACAGTTTTGCATTTCCACCAACAGTACATGAGTTTTCCCCTTTCTCCATATCCTCGCCAACACCTCTTGTTTCTTGTGTTGATTTTAGCCATTTTGACAGGTGTGAGGTGATACCTCATTGTGTTTGATTTGCATTTCCCTAATGGTCAGTGATGATGATCATTTCTGATGTATCTGATGGCCATCTGTATATATTCTTTGGAAAAATTTCCATTCATGTCTTCTGAATTTTTTTAATTGGATTATTCATTTCTTGGGTGTTGAGTTTGAAAAATTATTTATATATTTTGGATACTAACCCTGTATCAAATATGTCATTTGCAATATGTCCTCCCATTACATTGGTTACTTTTTAAATTGATGAATGTTTCCCTTTGCAGTAAAGAAGCTTTTAATTTTGATGTGGTATCAATGTGTATTTTTGCTATTGTTTCCCTTGCCTCAGGAGACAAATCTTAAAAGAAGTTGCTATGGCCTATGTCAAAGAAGTTACTCACTATGTTCTCTTTTAGGATATTTATGGTTTCAGGTCTCACATTGAGGTCTTTAATTCATTTTTTACAATTTGTTTTGAGACAGAGAGGGAGAGAGAATCCTAAGGAGGCTCTGCACCACTAGTGCAGAGCCTGATGTAGGGTTCAAACTCATGAAACCGTGAGATCATGACCTGAGCCAAAACCAAAAGTCAAATGCTTAACCAAGTGAACTGCTCAGGTACCCCAATTTTGAATTTATTTTTGTGTATGGTGTAAGAAAGTGTTCCACTTCATTCTCTTGCATGCTGCTGTTCAGTTTTCCCAGCAGTGTTTGTTGAAGAGACATTCTTTTTCCCATTGGATATTAAAATTAATATAAAAACTTTTAACCCAAATCTTGTAGTTTCCTTGCCAGCAGAAGTTGTTACCCTTCTTCATCCCAATTTGAGGAAGCTAATGTTCCCCTGCTTAATACCTCTCTAAAGACCTCATCTGAAGTGGTTAATTTTCCAGGAAATTTCTACTTTTCTCAAGACCCATGCACATCAGCATTATTACATCCCAACCTGTAACTATAGTCAGATTCTAACAGGTCTCAGAAGGAAAGTATAATGTCGACCCTGTTAAGAGTTTGCATATGCACCAAAAGAAATGCAATATCTTGCTAATTTGTATCAGCAGAACCTGGTAGAATGTGTGTGTGGCATATATTTTATGAATGTTAGACAGAAAAAGATGAAATATAAAGTTGGAAGGGATTTATTTTATTACAGAAAACTCACCTGAGAATTCAGATTTAAAATATTAGCTGTAGCTGATGAAATTGGCTCTAATTATTGGCTTGTTTGACTGACTAAAATACGGATTCAATAGTCATCAACATTCAATAAAGGTAAGATGCCAAAACTTATCTGACAGAATGTGGAGGAAGGAATCCATGTATTGGACATGAGAATGTTGGAGTGGATTAATTATGTACAATCCACTCAACTGTTTCATAGTTATGCCCCTATAGAGGTCCCAGATGACATTATTCTTCAAGACATTGAGACATTCTTTGATGAAAGGATTACAAGCATCCTTGCAAATCTCTGTGGTATCTGTCTTCAGTGGGGTAAAGATGATAATGGAGGATGCCACCACTGAAATGGTTCCCCCATTTTTAATAGTAATGATGAGATTATAAACTAGCAGAGATTAGTTGAGAGCATTTAACATGAAAAAAAGGTAAGTACAATTACGATAAAAGTCAACAGCGGAGAATGGCAGAGTGTTTTGACCCAAAGTGATTTCTAGCAGTAACTGATCAGTCACATTTATACTCAGAATTAAACTGGTGAACAGCCTTGAACCACATAAACAAAAATAAACTGAAGCACAATGAGCAGAAACCTGAATCAGTTTGGCAGGAAAAAAAATTATGGTCTCATCCAGACATAAACCAGAGATCAGATGGCTACAACACCTTCAGAAAGATTCTCAAAGTGGTGCCTGAGTAGCTCAGTCAGTTAAGCATCCAATTTAGGATTGGATCATGACCTCGTGGCTGGTGAGTCTGAGACCTGCATGGGGCTCTGTGATGCCAGCTTGGAGCCTGGAGTCTGCTTCAGATTCTACATCCCTCTCTTTCTGCCCCTTCCCTACTTGTGCTCTGTCTCTCCATTTCTCTCTAATATAAATAAACATTTAAAAATTTTAAAGAAAGAATGATTTTCATAACATTCAGTAGTATACAGTGTGAGTTTTTCTCCAGGTCTACCTCTAAGGGACTTGGATTTTTCAGGGATAATATTTAGACAGAAAAAGAGAAAATTGAGAATTTTTCAGAGATCATTAAGCTAAATTTACACACCTCAAGATCCAAATGGTCTTCAGGTCATAATATTGCTTATGGAGGTTATGTGATAATTAGTCTTGGTACAAGTTGACCTCACTAGGACTTCTGTGGGATCAGTAACCTATACTACATTTACTTCCCTTTATCTGAATGAATTTTTGGAATAGACATTAATTGCAAAATGACAGAATTGGAACCAAGGTAAACGCTATTAAGTAAGATAAAAAGGGCTACCACTTCATACCCATTAACATGGCTAATAATAATAATAATAATAATAATAAATAACAAGTGTTGGCATGGATTTGTAGAAATCCGAACCCTTTTGCATTGCTTGTTGGAATGTAAAATGGTATAGCCACTGTGGAAAAATACAACAGTTCCTCCAAAATTATTACATGTATATTACCATATGATCCAGTGAAGCAAGGATTCAAACAGATGTTTGTATACTCATGTTCTTCGCAGCATTATTCACAAAAGCCAGAAGTTGGAAACAACCCAAATGTCCATTAAGAGAGAAACAGATAAATAAAATGTAGTCTATATACACAATAGAATATAATCACCCTAAAAAAGATAAGAAATTCTGGCACATGCTCTGATATGGCCGAACCTTGAAAACATTATGGTAAGTGAAAATAAACCAGAACCAAAAGGATAAGTATTGTGATTCCACTTACATGAGTTACCTAGAGCAGTCACATTTATAGACACCAAAAACAGAATGGAGGTTTCTAGGGGCTGGGAGGAGTGATGCATGGAGAGTAGTTTTAATGGGCAGAGTTTCAGTTTGGGAAGATGAAAAAGTTGCAGAGATGAATGGTGCTGATGGTTGCACAAAAATGTGAATGTACCTAATGCCATTGAGTGGTACACCTAAAAATGATAAATTTTATGCCATGCATATTTACTATAATTGAAAAAATATATAGAAAGGGCCATGTAGAAGCCGCTGGACTTGGCCTCCAACTGAAAAATACCCAAAAAGTGGCAATAACCAACAGCTGATGAATTTGCAGAGGATATTCTCCATTACCTGCCCCATTTAAGAAATCTGGTTGGCTTGTGAAAAAAGGCAACTGGATCATGGACAATGACTGCTAATTATCATAAAATAATGACATGGTAATTTTAAACAAAGCTTCTGAGTTTTGTTTTTGTTTTTTCTCCTGGAGCAAACCAAAACATCTCTAACTCCTGACAGCTACTGATCTCATTAAAGCTTTTTTGGCTCCACATTAAATAGCAAGGATGATGAGGGAGTTCACATTTACCTGACAGAGACAGAGGTACACTTAAACTTTGACTCAAGTGCAAGGCCAAGTCTCCTGGTATCTATAACATTATAGTGCATAGGGAGATTAATCATCTAGATACCACAAAAACATTATGATAGTCCATTATATAGATGAGATTATGGTGATTAGATGTGATGAGAAAAAGGTAGAAAGTGCTCGAGCTATGTCAGTAAGATTCACATTTGTCAAAGAATAGGAAATAAACTCCATAAAAATTTAGTGTCAAACATATCACAGACTTAGTATGCTAATGCAAGCAAACAGAAACCAATCTTCAGAAAGTACTTAAGATCAGGTGGAGTTGTCTTACAGGCAGGGGCATCACATAGCACGCATCTAGGCTTCCAAAAGATTTCTTGTACATCTCCTTTCCCAAATCTCATTCCTGATAATTAGTAATCTTTCAACTCCTCTCTCATGTCGTCACCTTTCCATGATGGTTTCCTATCCTTACTCATCTGCCCTCCTTCATCCTTTCTCATTCTTTATACCAACCTCTCTCTCCTACCTATCCCACCTTCCAACAAAGACCTTGTGCTAGCTAAGAAAGAAAATATCTCCACTTCTCAAAATACTGAAAGGGGAAAGGTTGTAGGTAAACGGCAAATCTTGACAGTTTAAATATTGTCTATGTATTGCATTAGTATATCTTATAATGAACTCACACATGCAATAATGGTAGAAATTGAAAATATTCACAAACTACCAGAGTAACAAATTCAACATGACATGCCAAATCACATACCCATACTATCTGCTTTCTAATTTATAATTAAAACTATGTCTTATCACAGGGTTTAAAAATAGCATTTTGATAACTATTAAAAAATTATAAACTGCATCAAAATTTAAAATGCCTACACTTTTAAAGACAAAAATGAAAAGGCAAGCCACAGACTGAAGGAAATATTGATTAAATATATATACCTAACAAAGACTGATATCCAGAATATATAAGATATTCTCAGAACTCAATAATGAAGTGGTATTTGGGGGAAAGTATACTGACATCAGTAACCGACTTTGAAATACATTAAATACATAAGAGGGATTGATGGAAGGGGAGAGATATGTGTAGATGAGTAAATATGTAATAAATCATAGAAAAATATTAAAGCATGCAAATAATGGATATATAATTGTCCACTATAAAACTATTTCAAAAATATGTTTTAAACTTCTAATAATAAATTATTGGAAAAATTGCTTTTCATAAATGCACATAATTTGCAGGCTGTACTTCATCAATCTAAATTTGAAGCAACAGGATATTGTCATTATATACCTTTTAAAAAAAGGATAAGTGGCTTCTAGAATTTCCAAAACCTATAATAAGTACTCTCTTCAGTATATGCAGACAGAACAGATGCTATCCTGACCTCTACTTGGTCAAATCTGACAATCTTTTATACCTTTTCTCACCCTTTAAATGACTCTGGAAGAGATTTTGGCCAATGGTTCATTGTTAAATATCATATTAAACCATATTAAAAGAAAATAATCTACCTGTTCTCCTCCTTAGGAAGAGTTCCACGGCAAGTATCAGATATGGAGATGACATTACTACAAAGTCTGTATCTTCTTCTCTGTAGAGAAAAATAAGATAAATTTTAATAGGGAGAAATACATGAATACATCCTTGTTTCCAAAGAAATTAACATTTGGTTCCTACATTTGAAGCCTACAAGAGTAGGGCTTCAAAAGGGTAAATGTTTTTCTTATCAAACTTTCCCTCCTCAGAAATGAAAAAAAATAGTCAGCAAGATTGGATATGTGGGTTATATGTTTTTATGTTTATGTTGAAACTCAAGTATTTTCAAAGTTTACTGAATGGTATAGTTCAACTAAATTCTCATTAAAGGAAATAAGAAAAAGACAGAGAAAGAACCAGTGTAAAGTAGAAACAGAGAAAAATATAAATTGTAGAGATGAATTAAATGAACCAGAGGAAGAAAGAAAAGATTTCTAGAATGAGACTGTATATGGCCAGAGACAGATCAGTGGCCCCTATAAGAGAATAAAAGACAGTTGTTTTGATTTCTCATCCATAGTTGAGGCTGTTTGACAGAAAACTAATCTACCATGACCTTTTAAAACCTTTCTATTATGTTAGTGGTACTGTTGCTAACCCATTGCAAGAAGAGTGATATTTCCAACAGAGCTGCAAATCACTAGTTTAGAAAGTCCCATGGAAAAAGAAATACATTTCCTGTTGAGAGATTATTGTCGTTATGTATAGCGCTAGTGCCTGGTGCTTGTACATAGCTATTTGATGCTGAGGCTGCTGACCTTCCTGGCTCTTGAGTCCATATTCATATGGGTAAAAGTTAAAATCAACCTCAAGGGAAGCCTTGCTGGGAAAAAAAGAATTCATAAAGAGGCAGTATCTGGTCCAAGACCTAGGAGTCCAACTGGAAAAAATTAATTCTGCCAGTTTTTCTTCAATGTTAGGTGTAGTGCTTATCACACCAATACAATTCTGAGAATCTTTATTTTGATTACAAATTTCTGTATGTAAAGTCTTTATACCTTGAATCTGCATGATTTGCTCTAAGTGCAGATCACTAGAATGAATTAAAGCATTCAGAAGTGTTTACTAGTTAACAACTATATGTCAAGCATTGTGCTTTTTTGGTTTTGTTTTTGTTTCTTTAAGTTTATTTATTTATTTTGAGAGAGAGGGACATGTGGGATGGTCAGAGAGAGAGCGAAAGAGAGAGAATCCCAAGCAGGCCTCACACTGTCAGCACAGAGCCCAATGTGGGGCTGAACTCAAGACCTGTGAGGTCATAAACTGAGTCGAAACCAAGAGTTCGATGCTTAAACAACTGATCTGTCCAGGTGCCCCTGTCAAGCATTGTTTTAAGCACTGAAGAAATAAATGAGCATTTGTGTGAGTCATTGCCAAGTTCACTTGGCTTTCATAATATTGTCATCTGTCAGTGGTGACCTTTGAGTTGTGCAGTACACAAATATACAGCCATGCATGGTGGCCTTGCTGAGTAGTAAGGAGAGAATAATGAATGATACAGACAAGATTCCTGTTCTCATGGAATTTACTATATATTGTCTATATTGGATAAAGGAGAATAAATGAGTAAATTAAACAAAAGTTACACATACTGATGACTCAAATACAAGAAAAGAGAATATGCATGATACAGTGGCATAGATCAGGAGAAGGGGATAGTTATACTACAGATAATATGATCTGAAAAGATCTCTCCAAAGAATGTATCTTTGGACTGAAACTAAATAAGTAGGATCCAGCCATATGGAGATCTACATGAAGAAGATCCAGACAGGGCAAACAGCAACCACAAAGGTCCTGAAATAAGAATAAGGTTGGGATATTCATGTTCTAAGAACTGACTGAAAATCAGTGTGGCTAGAATAGAGTAAATAGGAAGAAAGTTGTACAAACTGAGAATAAAATTGTTATGGACTGAATGAATGTGTACCCTCCAAATTCATATGTTGATACTGTAAACTTCAATGTGATATTATTAGAAGATGGGGCCTCAGAGGTCTTCTGTAACGAACTTTGATTCAGCATTATGTTTTGAAGGCACATCTACGTGGTAGGATGTATGAGTGCTTCATTTCCTTTTATGATCAAGTAATATTTCATTATATGGCATATCACATTTGTTTATTCATTCATCAGTTGATGGGAGTTTGGGTTGTTTTCATCTGTAAGCTATTATGAAAATGTTGCTATCAGCATTCTTCTGCAAGTTGTCTTGTCGACATGTGTTTTCATTTCTCTACGTGTACAACTGCTGGGACATATGGTAATTTTATGTTTAGTTGTTGGAAAAACTGCTAGATGGTTTTCAAAGCAGCTAGCTATATTAGTTTACCTTCCTACAAGGAGTATAAGACTTGTAATTCTTCCACATCCTCACCAACACTTTTTTTTCTGACTTTTATTCTAGCCACCTTAGAACATATAAACAGTGTCTGATTGTGGTTTTAATTTTTGATATGCATTTCCCAGATGACAAATGATATGGAGTATCTTTTCATGTGCTTATTTTCCATTTCCATAAGTTCATTGGAGAGTCATCTATTCAGATCCTTTGCCCATTTTTAATGTGATGTCCATATTTTTATTACTGAGTTATAAGAGATATTTATAAATTTGGATACAAGGTTCTTATCAAATATGTGATTTGCATATATATTCTCCCATTATGTGGGTTGTCTTTTCATTGTGTCCTTTAGAACAAAAACATTGTTAATATTGAAGAAGTTCATATTATTTATTTTTATTTTGTTGCTCATGCTTTCTGTATCCTATCTAAAAATCCTTTTGCAAATCTAAAGTCATGAAGATTTAGTCCTATGTTTCATTCTTGTTTATTTGTTTTTTGTTTTATTTTGTGTTTTTCGGTTTTATTGTTGTTTTGTTTTTATTTTTGTTTTTGTTTGGTGCTGAAACCCAGGATCAAATCCTATGTTTTATTCTAAGAGTTTGATATGTTAACTCTAACATTTAGTTCTGTAATCCATTTTGAGTCCATTTTTTTATGGTGTAATACAAGGGCATAATGTCACTCTTTTGCATGTGTTTATATAGTTTTGCTGAAAAGATTTTTCTTTCCACCACTGAATGGTGTTGGCACCCCTATCAAAAATCAGTTGGCCACTTTTCCAAAGAAGATATCCAGATGGCTAATAGACACATGAAAAGATGCTCAACGTCACTCATCATCAGGGAAATACAAATCAAAACTTCAATGAGATACCACCTCACACTTGTCAAAATGGCTAAAATTAACAACTCAGGAAACAACAGATGTTGGTGAGGACACGGAAAAAGAGGAATCCTTTTGCACTACTTATAGGAATGCAAATTGGTGCAGCCACTCTGGAAAACAGTATGGAGGTCCCTCAAAAAAAATAAAAATAGAATTGCCCTACAATTCATCAATTGCACCACCAGGTATTTATACAAAGGATACAAAAATGCTGATTCAAAGGGGCACATGCATCCCGATGTTTATAGCAGCACTATTAATAATAGCCAAACTATGGAAAGAGCTCAAATGTCCATCGACTGATGAATGGATAAAGAATATATGGTATAAATGTACGTATATGTATGTATGGAATTACTACTCGGCAATCAATGGGAATGGAATCTTCCATTTGCAAAAACATGGATGGAACTGGAGGGCATTATGCTAAGTAAAATTAGTAAGAGAAAGACAAATATCATATGATTTTTGAAACACAACATATGAACACAGTGAAAAGGAGGGAAAAACAGGATAAAATCATAAGAGCTCTTAAATACAGAGAACAAATTGAAGGTTGCTGGAGGGGGGTGGGTGGGAAGATGGGTTAAATGGGTGATGGGCAATTAAGGAGGGCACTTTCCTGAATGAGCACTAAGTGTTATGTAAGAGATGAATCACTGGGTTCTACTCTTGGAGCCAAGAATACACTGTATGTTAACTAAGTTAAATTTTAAAAAACAAGCAAAAAAAGAATCACAACACTAGGCCTCAGAGATTCAGAAGCAAAGTCATGCCATCTACCTCAGAGAATGACTGTAATGGCTAATTTTGTATCACTATGACTGGGTCATGAGGTGTCTAGATATTTGGTCAAACATTATTCCAGGTGTTCTGTAAGGATGTTTTTGGATAAGATTAACATTTCAGAGGTAAAATGACTAAAGAAATTGTTCCTCTTAATGTTGGTGGGGCCCCATTTAATCAGTTGATGGCCTGGCTAGAATGAAAAGGCTAATCCTCCCTTGAGTAAGAGAGATTTCTTCCTCTATGGCTGCCTTTGAACTAGGGTATCACCCTTTTTCCTGAGTCTCAAGCCTGCCAGCCTTTGGACTAAAACTACACCATTGTCTCTTCTGGTTCTCAGGCCTTTGCACTTGGACTTGGACTTATACTATCAGATCTCTTGGATCTCCAGCTTTCCTACTAACCCTGAAGATCTTGGGGCTTGGCTGCCTCCATAGTCATGTAAGTCAATTCCTCCTAATAAATCTCTTTCTATGTATAAACATTAAAAAAATCAGTCAGCCATAGATATGTGGTTTTCTTTCTGAATTTTCAACCCTATTTTATTGATCTCGAAGGCTATCCTTTATCAGCACCATATTGCCTTCTTGATTCTCTTCTACTGTTTTTAAATAGGTGTGAGGATTCTTGAAGTTGAAGATTGTTAACATCCCCACTGTTTATTTCATGCTTACCCTATTTGTTTTATTAATTATTAATTCTTCCACGTCCAAATTTATTTAATTCTTATGTTGCAAACTTAGCTCATTAATTTTTAAATAAGTTTCCTTTCAAGTATACATATATAGATCTAGATTGCAGGTATTGATTTACAGGTTTCCAGTAAGGTGGGGTTTTTTTTCAGTTCTAGATATTTAGTTAATTCTGAATTTCCCATTAAATAATGAAAACAGAGTTTGTGGCTTCAAAATTGATAGAGTAAAAATAGACTACTATAAATATTTCATGAATCCAAATGAAGGAAAAGAAAAATATGAAAGAACATAGACAAGAAAACAGAAAAAAAAACGGGTAAGATTAAATTAAAAGATCTCAGTAACTACATTAAATGTACATAAATTAGGGGTATGGGGGTGGCTCAGTCAGTTAAGGGTCTGACTCTTGATTTGAGCTCAGATCATAATCTCAAGATTCATGGGTTTGAATTCTGCATCGAGCTCTGCATTGACAGTGCGGAGCCTGCTTGGGATTCTTTCTTTCTCTTTCTCTGTCTGTCCCTCCCATGTGTCCTCTCTCTCCTCAAAATAAATTAAAAATTAACTTAAAAAATATTTTGAAAAATGTACATAGATTAGCTACTCCAAATAAAGAGAAAAGGAGTGTCAGACTATAAAATTACATGTACTAGCTTCAAAAGACATTTCCAAAGAAAGAAGCAGCAAATAATAAATACAAAAGCTGGAATTAATAACAGAAAATAAACAACATATATCAAAAAGCCAACATTTGGCTCTTTTGAGATATTAATGAAAATGAGAATCTACTTGAGAGTCTTCTCAAGTCAAAAAATGAAGGTAAAGATCTCATTCTTTCTCATTGCCATGTAGTACTCCATTGTGAATATATACCACATCTTCTTGATCCATTCATCAGGTGATGGACATTTAGGTTCTTTCCATGATTTGACTATTGTAGAAAGTGCCGCTATGAACATTGGGGTACATGTGCTCCTATGCCTCAGCACTTTTGTATCCCTTGGGTAAATCCCTAGCAGTGCTATGGCTGGGTCATAAGGGAGTTCTATGGATAGTTTTTTGAGGGACCTCCATACTTATGTTTTCCAGAGTGGCTGCACCAGTTTACATTCCCACCAACAGTGTAGGAGGGTGCCCGTTTCTCCACATCCTGGCCATTTGTAGCAAAGTGGATGGACCTCGAGGGTGTCATGCTGAGTGAAATAAGTCAGACGGAGGACAGATACCATATGTTTGCACTCACAGGTCTAACAGGAGAAACCTAACAGAGGACCATAGGGAGGGGAAGGGGTAAAGAAAGCTGAGGAGATAGAGGGACACAAATCATGAGAGACTATTGAATACTGAAAATGAACCCAGGGCTAAAGGGGGAGGAAGAGGGGGAAGGGGGTGATGGTCATGGGGGGAGGGCACTTGTGGGGAGAAGCCCTTGGTGTTATATGGAAACCAATTTGACAATAAACTATTATAAAAAAATGAAAGTACAAAGAACGAATATCAGGAATGTAAATGGGTCATGTATTACACATGTGTTATATATCTTACAAAGGAAAACATGCAGAAAATGATTTAAAATAAGTTTTAAATTTTAGGGGTGCCTGGGTGGCTCAGTCTGTTAATTGTCTGACTTTGGCTCAGGTCATGATCCCACAGCTCATGAGTTCGAGCACCACTTAGGGCTCTGTGCTGATTTCTCTGAGCCTGGAGCCTGCTTCAGATTCTGTTTCTCCCTCTCTCTGCCCTGCCCCATTCATGCTGCATCTTTCTCTGTCTCTAAAAAAGAATAAAACCTCAAAAAATTTAATAAAAATTTTAAATTTTAGAACAAAATTAACACAGGCAGTAGAAAAATATATCAAAATAAATTCAAAGAAAAAATAGAAATGTATGCAAACATTTTTACATTATAAAAATGGAATCAATGCTCACTACTATTACCATGAAGAAAGTTGCAATCCAAAAGAATTTCACCAGGTGTTGTAATAAACATTCTAGAAAAAAATAATTTCAATCCTACATAAACTCTTCAGAAAACAGAAAAAGAGGGAACACTATTCAATTGGGTTTTTTTTGTTTTCTTCATTTCAAGACAAGAAGGAACAGTAAAAGATAATTAGAGGCATTCTTACCCTAGAAAATAAATGATAAACATAATATAAGCAAAATGAACTCAGCATAAAAAGCTAAGTTTATGTCAAAGTTATTTAAACAACAAAATTAATAAAATTAACCTTACCAAAAATTAAATAAAAGGTTCTTATAATTTCAATAGTCATTCATGAGTTTAAAAAATCTTCAGTAGGTTGACTTTGGGTTTTGTTAACTGTTTGCTTCACTTTGCAGAAGCTTTTTATTTTAGCCTTTGTCAAAGAAGTAACTGTCTGTGTTCTCTTCTAGGATATTTTTTGTCTCACACTTAGGTCTTTAATGCATTTTAATTCATTTTTGTATGCAGTGTAAGAAAGTGGTCGTTCAATTCTTTTGCATGTTTTCTGTCCACTCATATGTGAAATTTAAAAACCAAACAAATAAGCAAAGGGAAAAGAATAAGAGAGAGACAGGGAGAGACAAATCCAGAAGACTCTTAATTATAGAGAACAAACTTATAGTTACCAGAAGGCAGGTGGGTGGGAGATGGGTCAAACTGGTGATGAGAATAAAGAAGGGCACTTGAAGTGATGAGTACCAGGTGATGTATGGAAGTGTTGAATCACTATATTGTACACCTGAAAGTAATATTATACTGTATGCTAATTAACTGGAATTAAAATAAATAATTGAGACGCCTGGGTGGCTCAGTCAGTTAAGTGTCTGACTTTTGTTTTAGACTCAGATTATGGAATTCTCTCTCTACCTCTCACTCTGCCCCTTCTCCACTCGCTTGCCCTCTCCTTCTCTCAACTATAAATAAATAAATAAATAAATAAATAAAATACTTCAAAAAAAAACCTTTAGGAAATCTTACAAAGTAGAAATAGAAACAATTAGTTGAAATATAGCTATCTATCATACAGTAACATCATAGTTATTATTGAGATTACTAAAGATTTAATTTAAAATCAGGCACAAGACAAGGATACACTTTGTCGCCACTTCTACTGATTATTGCACTAGTGATTTTTCACAGTGCAGAAACCAAGAAACTGAACTATCAAAATGCCTCAGGATTAGAAAGAAAAAAAAACAGAACTTCTGCTGTTTATATATGACACTGTTGTATACAGAGAAAATATTAAGTAATATACAGGAAATTACTACAATTTTAAGACAGTTTAATAGGATTTATCAATAAAAATCAATAACACTAAATTGCATTTTTATATAATAGCAATGAACATAAAGTGATATTAAAGATATAAACTCTTTCAGATACCACCAAAAAGTTGAAGTAGTAATAAATCCACAAAGATGTGCAAAGTCTCTACAGACAATATTATACTTTTTCAAAGACCTTGAAGAAATAAAAAGTGAAGACATATATTCCATGTTTATAAATTGGATGTCTTAATATTGAAAAGATGTTAATTCTCGAAAGTTTAATTTATAGACTAAGCAAAATCTAAGTAAAAATGCCAAAGATTTTGCCTTGGACCTGAAGAGTTTCCCCAAAAATTTCTACAGAATTATAGAAGCCCAAAATAACCATCACACACTTACAGAATAAGATAAATGTGGAAAGACTCATTCTACTGAATATTTAGATTTCTTATAAAGCTTATAAAGCTAGAGTAAATAAGCTGGCACAGTATTAACATGGAGACCAACAAATGAACCAAAAAAAGAGTACAGCGATGCAAAACACAGATCAAAACAGATATTAAAATAAAATCATATTATACACACATGTACACGTGTGCACACACACACTTGCCACACTCTCAGAGCTATCAGAGCAAATCAAGAAAGAAATAACAAACTTTTGAATTAAAAAGTACTGAGTAGTAGGTTATCCATAAGGAAAACAATAATTAAAATTAGATCATACCATAAACAGAATTATTTCCAAAAGCATTAATGACCTAAATGTGAAATGTTCAAATATATTTTAAGAGACAATATAGGAGGATATCTTTATGCCACAAAGTAGAAAGGTATTTTTAGGAAGAAGAAAGTACAAGCTGTAAAGGAAAAGACTGATCTATTTGCTAATATTAAATTAAGAAATACTTTTCACCAAAAGAAAAATAAAGATAATTAAAAGACAAGGCATGCCATAGAGTTTGAAAATATTGTTGCAACATATAAAACCAATAAAGAACTACCATTCAAAAAATGAAAAGAACTCCTATAAAGCAAGAAGAGAAAAAATAACCAGATAGAAAAATGGCAAAAAATTTCAACATACCCTTTGCAAAACAACAAATCCCAAAAGTCAATAACTATATTTAAGATTGAAGCCTCACCAGTAATAATGAAAACTAAACTTCATATCATAATGAGGTTCCACTGCACACTCATTAGATAAGGAATATTAAAATAAGTGATAATAACTGATGTCAAGGAATTTAAATATTTGAGACGTATAACTACTGTTGGAAGTATGAATTGATTTGACCACTTTTATTATTTTGTGGTTTAAAGATATATTTTCCCTGTGACCCAGCAGTTCATTCCTAAAACTTCCCTATAACCCAGCATCCATTCCCTAGAGAACTGTATGCATGTGTGTGTGTGTATATGTATATACTGCTGTATATAATGCTACACCATTATTCATTACAGCCACAATGTGAAAAGAACACAAATTGAAAATAACACATTCTGCACAGCGAAGGAAACAATCAACAAAACTAAAAGGCAACCTATTGAATGGGAGAAGATATTTGCAAATGACATATCATATAAAGGGTTAGTATCCAAAATCTATGAAGAACTTACCAAACTCAAAACATGAAAAACAAATAATCCAGTGAAGAAATGGGCAGACGAAATGAATAGACACCTTTCCAAAGACATCCAGATGGCTAAGAGACACATAAAAGAAAAGATGCTCAACATCACTCATTATCAGGAAAATACAAATCAAAACCACACTGAGCTACTACCTGACACCTGTCAGAGTGGCTAAAATCAACAACTCAGGAAACAACAAGTGTTGACGAGGATGTGGAGAAAGGGGAACCTTCTTACACTATTAATGGAATTGAAAAGTTGTGCAGGCACTGTGGAAAATAGTATGGAAGTTCCTCAAAAAGTTAAAAATAAAACTATCCTATGTTGCACTACTAGGTATTTACCCAAAGGATACAAAAAATACTGATTCAAAGGGATATACACACTCCAATGTTTAATGCAGCATTATTAACAAAAGCCAAATTATAGAAAGACTTCAAGTGTCCACTGGTGAATGGATAAAGAAGAACACACACACACACACACACACACACACACACACACACACACACTGGAATATTGCTCAGCCATAAAAAGAATGAAATATTGCCATTTGCAACAACATCTATGGAGCTAGAGAATATTATGCTAAGTGAAACAAATCAGTCAGAGAAAGACAAAAAACATGATTTCACTTATATGTGGAATTTAAGAAGCAAAACATGAATATAGTGGGGGGAAAAGAGGCAAACCAAGATACAGACTTTTAATTATAGAGAACAAACTATGGAGGTCAGTGGTAGGACAAATTAAATCGGTAATGGGGATTAAGAAGGACACTTGTGATGAGCATTGGGTGTTGTTTGTAAGTGATGAATCAATTACTACATCCTATACCCGAAACTATTATTACACTGTATTTTAACTAGATGGAATTTAAATAAACACTTAAAAATAAGAAAATAACACAAATATCCATCAGCAGCATTACAGAAATGCACATATAGGTAGTACATCTACAAAGTAAAGCAATGAATGGATTAGCATAAAAGTTATATGAGCTGTTCTTGCTTGTGCTAAGAGATAATTCTGTAATGATGCAAGGCTTAGAGGGAATTTTTGGATGTTGGCAATATTCTATTTTTTGACCCATGTGATACTAACATTCATTTTTGCTTCATAATTATTCATTAAATGCACATACATTGTATTCATCTTCTGTGTAAACTCACCAAACTAATCAACTATTGTACCTACTGCCCAGGGATCTAAAGTGCACATGAATGCCACTTCAGAAGAAGTCTTATGTCTTCACTTATTAGCTGCAATAGCTGAATCACTAGGATGATTGTCTTTCCAAATTTCCAACTTCCATACCTCACATGAATGCATTGACTTCTGAAACTTCTTTCACATCAAGATCCCAAGATCTCCCAAGAGTATCTGAGATTGTTTTTAAACTTTCTGTCCTGTAGAAAGCACACTAGAAAGTAGACCAAATAGATGGTAAATACTAACCCACTTATTCCACTCTAGGAGTGATCTTGGATGAATCAATTATAATACCATCTGAACTCTCCAAACATCTTTAGTCCTTTGCAATTGGTAAGAAATGGGTTTGTTGATGATATAACTAATTGTTTTTCCCCTTGTCAATAATCATTATGGTGACACACTTCACATAATTGTGCCAAAACTCCCACATGTTAAATGTTATTTTCAAACTGACTTCATTAAAACGATCTTGACCTTAAAGCATTGATTTTTTATAGCCTTTAAGTCCTAGACCTAATTTTATTATTTACATATACTCATATTTCCCAATACTCCTATCAATAGACACCTTCCCCATTAATCACCTGTAAGAGTTGTTCTGAGGCATGTTCTCTAAGGAAAAACAAAAACACAAACTCACTGGAAAAAAAATAATTTGTACTCTGGGACATGTAGGTGGCTCAGTTGGTGAAGCATCTGAATCTTAATTTAGGCTCAGGCCATGATATCATGGTTTGTGAGGTCAAGTCCCATGTTGGGATCTGTGCTGACACGGTAGAGATTGCTTGGAATTCTCTCTCTACCCATACCCTGCTCACTCTTTCTCTCTCAAAATAAATAAATAAACATTAAAAAATATTTTGTATTCTTAGGTTTAGTATTCCTATGAGTATCAAATAATATTCACTTCTTCCTTAAATCAAACACAAAAAAATCCCTGACTCTATGCCATGCCAGCTTCTGAATCCTGCATTTTGGAACAAGATGAATTAATAAATAATAGTTTCTTCTTCAATGTCCTTTAACACACATACACACATACACATAGCCTAATTTTCTCAGTGTTTTAAAATATCAATTGAGTAAGCATACTAACTTTGATATTATGCTATCATGATGCCAGATTTACTACTATGGAATATAAACCATTGATCTCTGATGCTTCAATCAGACTGAAAATCTCCATAAATCCTAGGGTTCTATATGTATAGTTCTCCTTTTGCACAGCTCTTACCCTGCTTATGGAAAAAATAATATTTTTACTTATAATGTGTAACTTCTCTATAAACTTTCCTACCCTTCCAAGATTACTTGAGAGTTTGTAAATTCAAAGCTGCCCACAAGGTAGAGTAAAATCTCACCTTGATATGTGATTAGGTACTAAAATCAGTGAAAATATTTAAGTGAGTAAAGTTAAAATTACCCTCAAAAACCTCTTAAATAAATCATTGCATACAGTGTCTGCTATATAATTTTTTAATGTTTATTTATTTATTTTTGAAAGACAGAGTGTGAATAGGGGAGGGGCAGACAGAGAGGGAAACACAGAATCTGAAGCAGGCTCCAGGCTCTGCACTGTCAGCACAAAGCCTAATGTGGGGCTTGAAATCAAAAACCATGAGATCATGACCTGAGCTGAAGTCAGATGCTTAACCCACTGAGCCACCCAGGCACCCCTCCACTATATAATTTTTATCAGTTTCTCTAAAGCGTCTTTAATTAATTTCCCTTGCCCATCCTCTCTATTAATTATTCAATGAATTGCTTGAGAATGACAAAAAATCATGAATTCCTATACAATGCATTATTCTTCCCCTCAGATACCTAACGTCTGTCTTTTCATTAGTTTCAAGACAAGTTTCAAATGTACCTAGAACCAAATACTATATCAACTGCAGTGCTCTTACCAATTTTGCCCTACCTTTCAGGGACCTTTCCCCTTTCTTCATAAACAACCTAATTTCCCTTCTGTCATAGTTTTGGATAATGCAGGTACACAAACTATCTTATCTAAACTCCTTCCTTCTGTTTCAAACTTTGCCTAATAGCAGCTAGTGAAAATTTCCCATGGGAAGCTAATAAACTCAAGAGAAACCATTATGCTAGACATTCATGTTAAACCATGCATTCGCAAACTTGACACTCAGCCAGTGCTTCCATGCCAAGATTACTACTTTTCTCATGATATCCTCCTGCTGAAAAGAAGTACTCATTGCATCATTTGCAGAAGCTCTGAGCACTCCCTTCCTCAGCAACAATCTGATAAATAATTTAGATGAATACTGGAGTGTTTCCTGGTTGATTTTTATGTTATTCTTAGATGGTAGCACAGCGATATGTTATGTCACAGTACAACAATCTCAGACAAGCCCACAAGTATGTAAATCCCTACTTTCATAGATTTCAATGTTTGGATGAGCTTGAAAGTGTGTCCGTTACTAGAAGAAAACTCTACTTCCTAATACAAAACAGTAGAGAATAGTGGATGGCATAGATAAGGTTCTTTCCTCTTTTCCATTTAAAGTTCATTCAGGGTTTAGCTTAAATGTGCATCTCTATAGGTTCTGCCTAACTTTTCTCCTCTTCCACCATGATCTTGGTTTCTTTAATCCCCTTCCCAGTCTCCAAGGTTTTGACTATCAGCCAGTAGGTTCCTTTCAAATTTCTTCTCAGCAAGCTAGGTATGTAGATAGGCTGGCTGTGGGAAAGGCCAAGTATCTTAAAGGTCCTCTATAAATGTCTTTAGATCTCTCAGTTAATACCTACAACCAAAATTTTCCTGCAAATGTTAACATTTTTTATCTGATGTTACGATAATAGAAATTTTCTCTTTTCTCAATTATTTAAGGGTCTCTTCTAGGAAGAGGAAATACAAAAATAGAAAAGTTTAAAAAGAAAGCAAATCTTTAGTCACTACATAAAATTAAAAAGAAGAGAACCATATGACACTTTTTCTTGAGATAATGACAAAGCACTATAGTATTCTAATGAGAAAAGTGGAAACAAAAAAAATATTTTAGCAAAGGACATAGACCATCATTGTGGTGACTTGACTTCTCTTGTGTCTCAAATAAGTCTAGGCCCTATAGTCTCTAAACTTTAAGCAAGCCTTCAGTTCCACCAGTATTCATTTCCAAAGATACTTTTTTAAAAAGTTCAGTGCTGTATTTTCCACATAAGCTATACATTCCATTAAAATTAAAGCATGGGAGAGTGCTAATTGTGCCAAGATCCTCTCATGTTATACCATATAAGTCATTAAGAAAATTTAGATAACCACGATGCCATGTTTATTATCAGATTATATGTCTGTTAGTAAATAAACACTGAAGGACCAGCTTATCATATGTGGTTTGATGAGAAATTCAAACTTGATAAATTAAAAAGAACATTAAATGTTTATTTTTTTCAGTAACTACCATGAAGGAATTTAATGCTATTCCAGTCTCTACCAAAAACATTTCAATTACTTCTAATTTTAAAGAATTCATTTAAGTAAATATACAGATACTTCATGTACTATAATTATTAATCTGTTATTATTATTTGTGGAATTTTGTTCAAGGCAACAATACATGCTCATAGTCACATGCTCTCCTCTAAGTCCCTATTCTATTTGATTACAAACCAAATTTAAAATAAAAAATTACAAAGGGGAGACCCTACTCTTCTCATTACAGGCATAATTGATTGTTCATTAGTAGTCAAGATATAATCCTGATCTTGTCCCTCTGATGTCAGTGGTCTCTAATAATATAGGATGGGTTTGCTCTGTGGCTTCACCATGGGAAGAATTTATGGTTCATCCTCATTCTTGCCTCGTTTATCCCAGAAGACCCCCAAAGTGGATGCCATGTCTTAATTAAGCCATTGTTAGCAAAAAAACTCTTCGAACTCTTCCTCTGGGTTACTGTTCTATAACATTGAGTCCTCTTTTTTTTTTTAATTTATTTATTTTGAGGGGGCAGGGCAGGAAGCGAGGGAGAAAGAGAATTCCAAGCAGGCTCCAGGCTCAGTGCAGAGCCCAACAGGGCCTTCGATCCCACCACTGAGAGACCTGAGCCAATATCAACAGTCAGACAATAACCAACTGAGCAACCCAGGTGTCCTATACTGAGTCCTCTTTTAAGCTCTCTGAGAGTGACAGTGAACTGAAGGGTTGGTGCTTCTACCATCTCATGTCCATAAACACTGTTTATTCTGCCAGATATATACTTCTGTTAATCCCACCCAGTGATCTGTTTATTTTAATCTCAAGCACTGTAGCTTTCATCTCTAGAAGTTAATCTTTTTATATTTTCCATATGTCAGTGTAACCATTTGAACATATATGGTACAATTATAATAGCTATTTTGATTTCTTTGTCTTCTAATTCTAACATTAGTATCAGTCCTCAGTCACTTTTAAGTGGTTGTTCTCATCTTTTCCTGTCTCTTTGTATGCCTGGTAATCTTTGGTTGGATGCCATAAATTATTAATTATGCCCTGTGGTGGTGATGAGTATTTTTCTATGTCTTTAAAGATTATTTTTACTTTGAAATACAGTTAAGTTACTTGGAAAGGTTTTCATCTTTTTAGGTCTTGCATTTAAATTTTATTTTGCTCTTAAAAACTTCATTGAGTGTTTTTTATATCTATTTTTAGATAATGAAAATTGACTTCCTAGAAAACATGTAAAAGCCACATACCTGGATGTGATAGATTCTCAACAATTATCACAAATAATTTGAATTCACATCCTTCTAATTCTAAACATACTATGGTGCCACTCTTTATAAATTTCCTCTATTTGTTTTTAAGTGTAAGCTCCACACCCAATATGGGGCTTGCATTCATGACCCCAAGATCAAGGGTCCCATGCTCTACCGACTAAGCCAGCCAAGTACCCCAAATTTCCTGTCTTTAATTAAATCACTTATTAGCCCTCAAAAAAATCTTACATATGGAATTAAAATACTGTACTAAAATAAAAAAATAATAATTTTTTGACCACCAACTCTAACAGATTTACTAGTCTCACCCACCGTTTCCACTTAACACTAACTAAATATTGGTTACAATATGTGAGAATACACAAAAATTATGTTGGAAAAAATCTGTTCTTATACATTACATTATAAAAAAAAATTTCACTCTACTAGGAATAGCCAAACATATCTTAAAATATTTATTTGTTGGGGCACCTGAGTGGCTCAGTCGGTTAAGCCTCTAACTTCGGCTCAGGTAATGATCTCACCTTCATGGGCTCGAGTCCCATGTCGGGCTCTGTGCTGACAGCTCAGAGCCTGGAGCCTGCTTCAGATTCTTTATCTCCCTGTCTCTCTGCCTCTCCCCCACTCATGCTCTGTCTCTCTCTGTCTCAAAAATAAATACATTTTAAAAATCATTAAAAAAAGAAAATAAAATATTTATTTGCAGTAACATCTATAACACATATTTTTCATTAATAATTAATGAAACCAAGAACTGACTACACTACTGATCAAGAAGTGTGATTTTGAAGTTCCTGCCACAGAGATTATGTTAATTTTCATGTTTACATTTCATTTAGTTTAATTTCGAAAAAAATGTTTTATTCTCCTCTTTGAAACTAGAAGAATCCCCATTCAGTATTGAGAACAGTAGCAGTAAAAAAACAAAGGCCCATTTCATATAAAGCCAGACAGTATAAAACAACACACACACACACACACACACACTATACATATATAACAAACTGTTGTTTGTAGAATATTATTACAGAGAAAACAATGACTTACGTGGTATTTATTCATGAATAAGCTCTGATAGTTCTCACTCCTCATTTTTGCCAGCCAGCATGTGAACACTGTACATAAGTTATGTAAATCTCCATGTTATGAGGAAGAACATATCTCTCATTATGGAGCATGAAAACACCAGCTACTTGATCTCTGAACACTCCTTAAAGTTATGGCTGGCATATGACCTTGCCTCCACCAGTTATATCCATTATGGAGATTGGACTGGAAGCTATTTACAAAAAGGAAAGACTGGTTAGGATATATTCTAGAAATGGGAAGCAGAAACTACTTTCAGCATCCAGAAGAAGCTTACTAGTGATTCATAGGACAATATTTAGCATCCTGTATCACTGATATTTGTAGTTCCAGCTTCAGTGTCTCACAGCAGGTTGTTTCCTACACCAATTGTACAGTGTGAATCCTGGGCATAATGTTCAGCTTTTAAACTGTAATCCTGGTTCTTGAACCTGCCAGAGATTACATAAACTTCCCAGTACCTTTCTAATAGTTTATTTTCTTCTTAAGCCAAAATAAGTCATAGTTGCTCTAGTATAAAAATTAATACCAGGAGATGGGGCACCTGGGTGGCTCAGTCAGTTGAGCATCCAACATCAACTCAGGGAAGATTTCAGCTCATGATCTCACAGCTTGTGAGTTCAAGCTCCGTGTGAGGCTCTGTGCTCACACCTCAGAGGCTGGGGCCTGCTTCGAATTCTGTGTCTTGCTCTCTCTGGGCTCCTCCCCGATTCATGGTCTGTTTCTCTCTCTCAAAAAATAAACATTAAAAAATTTTAATTCAAACCAGAAGAGATCAGTGACAACAGATCATTGAAGAAATAGGGAAAATTGCCACCATGTATCTAGCCTGGTTGGCATTAAAAGCAATAAATCTCTACTTGGCAGTAAGGAACAAGACTCCCATAGGACAGAATGAGAAAGTAATTCAAAAAATTATCATTGGTGTGTCCAAGGATTTAGTGCCCATTAATGACTTGGCCTGGAAAAATCAAGTAGTAACTCATTAAAAAGTATGAAGGTCATGAGTACTCCAAATTTGTAGGGTGGCATGATCGCTTCTATAGGCGCTGGGAGAGTGTCCTTTCCATACTGTATATACTTGGCCCCCTTTCAAAGACCAATTGATTATGTATTTGGGTTTATTTCTGGATTCTCTATTCTGTCAGGTTTATATTATTTTCCCTAGTCAGGTTGCTAATGGACAATAAATCCCAGGAGACTTCAAAGATAATTTACTTTATGCCAGCACCATACTGTTTTGAGTACTGTAGCTTTGTAATATATTTTGAAATCAGAAAGTAGATGTCTTCAGGTTTGTTCTCTTTCCTCAAAATTCACAAACGGTGATGAGAAAACAGGATATCTACATGTGAAAAAATAAAATTGGACCCATCCTCACATCATACACAGAAATAAACTCAAATTTAATTAAAAACTTAAACATGGGGTACCTGGGTGGCTCAGTTAAACATCTGACATTGGCTCAGGTCATATCTCACAGTTCATGAGTTCTAGCCCATTGTTGGGCTCTGTGCTGACAGCTCAAAGCCTGGAGCCTGCTTTGGAATCTTTGAATCCCTCTCTCTCTCTCTCTGACGCTCCTCTTCTCTCTTTCTCTCTCTTTCTCAAAATAAATAAATAAATAAATAAATAAATAAATAAATAAATAACTTTTAAAAAATATATTAAAAATTTTTAAATAAAAAAAATAGGCAAGGGAAACTATATCAAACTGAAGATTCCACACAGCAAAGAAGACAACAAAATAGAAATGCAACCTATGGAAATCATATATCTGATAAGAGGTTAATATCTAAAATGTATTAGGAACTCTCATGACTTCATAGCAGAAAAATAAATATCTTTATTTAAAAATGGGCAAAGGACTTGAACAGACAGTTCTCCAAAAACACACAAATGGCCGACAGATATATAGCAAGGTGCTCAAGCTCACTAATGATCAGGGAAATGCAGATCTCTTAACTATTATGCGATGTCATCCTTAACATGCTAGAACAATTATTGTTTTAAAAAAATATAAGACATGTTGATAGGATGTCAGGAAACTGGAACTCTTGTAAACTGTTGGTGGGGATGAAAATTAGCACAGCTGCTATGGAAATAGTATGAAGTATCTTCAAAAAGTAAGAAGAGAGAGGCACCTGGGTGGCTCAGTTGGTTAAGCATCCTGCTTTGGCTGAGGTCATGATCTCACGGTTCATGGGTTTGAGCCCCGCATTAGTCTCTGTGCATAGTTAGCTCAGAGCCTGGAGCCTGCTTCAGATTGTGTCTCCTTCTCTCTCTGCCCTTCCCTCTGACCCTCTCCTGGTCGCACTATCTGTCTTTGTCTCTCAAAAATAAATAAAAAACATAGAATTTTTTTAATTTAAAAAAAATTAATAGGATTATCACATGATCCAGCCATCCCGCTTCTGGATATGTATCTTAAAGATGTGAAATCAAGGGGCGCCTGGATGGTTCAGTTGGTTAAGTGTCCGACTTCGGCTCAGGTCATGATCTCACTGTTCATGGGTTTGAGCCCCACATCGGGCTCTGTGCTGACAACTAGCAGAGAGCCTGGAGCCTGTCTTTGGATCCCATGTCTCCTTCTCTCTCTGACCCTCTTCTGTTCACAATGTCTCTCTCTCTCTCTCTCTCTCTCTCTCAAAAATAAATAAAACATTAAAATTTTTTAAAAAAAGATGTGAAATCAAGATCTCAAAGAAATATCTACACTTACATGTTCATTGAAGTATTATTCACAATAACCTAAATTTCCACTGACAGATAAAAGGTTAAAAAATGTGGTATGTACATACAATGAAATATTACTTGGCCTTCAAAAAAGAAATCTGGCCATATGCAACAATATAGATAGCTATGCCTTGAAGACTTTACGCTAAGTGAAATAAGTCAACAATAGAAGGATAAATTCTACATGATTCCACTTATATGATAAGATATCTAAAACAGATAAACCCACAAAAACAGAGACTAGAAGGACAGTTGCCAGTAGCTGGTAGAAGGAGGAAATGGAGAGCTGTTCAATGAGTAAAAAGTTTCAGTTTTGTAATGATTATGTTTTAGAGGTGTGTGTACAACATAGTATGTCCCTCTATTTAACACTATTATATCATGCACTTAAATTATTTTTACTTTTTTTATATTTTTTATTTATGTTTGAGAGAGACAGAGACAGAGTGTGAGCTGGGAGGAACAGAGAAAGAAGGAGACAAAGAATACAAAGCACGGTCCAGGCTCCAAACTGACATCACAGAGCCTGATGGGTCTGCAACTCACAAACCGCAAGATCATGACCTGAGCCAAAGTCAGAAGCTTAAATGACTGAGCCACCCAGGCGTCCCTATATATTTAAATTTTTAAGAAAGTAGATTTCATGTTTAATTTTCTTACCACAATAAAATTTTTAATAAATAATAAAATAAATTAAAAGATAAAGACAATGTGATATGCCAACATAATGAGAAAGATATGCTCAAGTCTTAAATTCTCAGGTCAAGGCAATGCCAAAATATTATCAACTTTCTGTGCATGTGGTAAAAATGTTATTTCTCACACCCACGGGTTGAGATAGGGAGACACTAAACATTTAATTTTGAGGACTGCCTCATTATGAGAGTTAACTGAAATTTTGGAACAGGAGACTGATTGAAAAAGAATTGGAAATTCTTTATAGTGGGAAAAGGATACAATGGTTGATTCTAATAATGAATAGTTGAATCTCCAAAACCCACACTTGCTACTTTTCTAAGAAGTACATTTTACAGTATATGTTGTGATTATTTTTCACTATAGTTGGAGGCAGGTAATGACTTTGCCAAGAAGAGTTACCTAGAAAGTGGTAGGCAATTTTTCCATCCTAAATTCTTCAGCCTTCAGTGTATTAACTCTTGGTACCTCCAATGCTGTTACTGTCCACTGGTCAGGGTGGAGGCTTGTGAAGATGAGATAATAAATAGCATTTTGGCTTAAGTCTGCCTCACAGTCATACTAGAAGGACCCCAAAATTCCAGGGATATTTCATTAGTTTCATAGTACATCAATTAAAGAGAAACACTCAGCCACAAGCAGAATCACCATCTTGGCTACATGCCTCAGGGAATAATGCTCCTTATTTGGAAGTGCCCTTTAGAAACCCCTAGAGCTTCCTCTATCTACTATAACAATGTATCAAAGGCATGACTACAGCCCTGAGAGAATCACAGTGATAAGTTTCATCAATGAAGATGTGACAGATTCAGGGTTGGTGATTTCTATAATATTCCTTTTTAACTAATCTCAGTTTGTCTAGTGCACGAGTCACGGCACTCAGGAGTATAACAGAGGACTGTTATAAATTTGATCATCTCGAGACAGCAAATCAAAGCCATTGTTCTATATTTGGCCTTTTCACTAGAACAAATCAATAAAGTTCTAGAGAACCTGCCTTGCTTTCTTAGGCATCAATAGCTATTGATTAGGCATATGCTTTTACTCCTTTACTTTAAAAAGCTGAGAACATCAGAAAAATTTGCTTGTAACTCACAAGGTGACAGTATTAGTTCATTGTCTCGACTGAAGGTTTTTTACTCTATGATACATACAGCTTAGCTCATAGAGACCTTGAACTTCCAAAATCACATTCATCTTTTATTTTGATGATATTATGCTCAGAAAACCTAGAGATCAGTAAATAGACTTTACCCTAAATATTTTGGCAAAACCCATGTATGCCAGAAAATCAGAGACAAATCGCATGAACCAAGTCTGCTCCCTATGTTTTAAATGGAATCTCCCACTGTATGAGGCAAATCCACCTCCCACTATAGAAGCTAAAGATCCCAAGTACTTCAGCCGCCTCTGAAACTAGGGCAGTAGCACAGGAACCAAATTGTTATCAGTCTTACGCACATAGCCCACATTTGGAATTAGACGCTGCCAGTGAGTGAAAAACAGCAATTGTAGAATCTATTCTGGTCACATAAAAGAAGAGTAGTGGAAGAAACATCCATTTTCCAGAAGCAGCAGGATCTGATGTTCTGTGTTTGTGAGTTCAGCATTACAATCTACAGAGTAATCAAGTAATCCAACAGTATCAGCACTTGTACTTTTGTCAGGTCAGACTGCTAAATGAATTTAGACATTTCTCCTGGCTGGTAATTAAGGCCCATAGTTCTCTGACGCTCCAAGGAATTCTGTGAACTATTCTGTATCATTATAATAAACTTATTTTCTTCTTAAAGTTATCAGTCAAATTAAGTTCCTTAAAACTAAGAGTTCTACCTGATACACTCAGTTATCATTTCATGGGCATATTTATTTGTCCTTATCAGCCCCTAGAGGAAGCTAGATAAATAGGACACAGACTCTGTTAGTGCATGTGCTTTTGAGGGAAAATGTGATGAGTGTCACAGTACATACATGTACAAGAAACTGTAAGAGTACAACTAAAAATACTTTTCTCAAATTCACTGATTTCTTCTTTAATTCATTGATTTAAGTAAAATGCTTAATTCCTGAACATGTGGATGTATTTTTTAATGTTTTGATTATTTATGTTTGAGAGAGAGAAAGAGAGAGAGAGAGAGAGAGACAAAATGTGAGTAAGGGAGGGACAGAGGGAGGGGGAGACACAGAATCCAAAGCAGGCCCCAGGCTCCAAGCTATCAGCACAAAGCCCGACACAGGGCTTAAATTTAGGAACTGTGAGACCATGACCTGAGCCGAAGTTGGATGCTTAATCGACTGAGCCACGCAGACGCCCCTGGATATGTTTTTAAGTCATATTTGTTAATTGGTTTCTAATTCAATATCTCAACAGTCAAAAACAGATTTTATTATATTTCAACCTATGGAATAGGTTGAGACTTATTTTAAGTACAACCGCATATGAATTTTTGTAATATAATCTATATGTACGTGAAAAAAGTATGATTCTGTCATTACTGAGCAGGATGTTTGTACAGAAGTATCCTCCTCCCCATCCTTTTCAGAAGTTGGTTCTACAACACCTCACTTTTACCAAAGACTCACATAGTATCTGTTTTCACTAAGTGAAAGAAATCCAAAACGGATTTTCGCTTCTACAGGAAAAAAAAAAAAAAAAAAAAGCAAAAAGAGCACTAACTGATTGTTTTAAATCGAGCTACCACAGGGGGAGTGAGCACCCCAAGCAGTGAGAGTGGCACTGCCCAGCTCCTTCCCCACCCCCTGCCCCAAACTACACTCACCTTCTCAGCTTTAAGCTGCCATACCTTTGAAACTTGTCTGTGAGCATCTGTGCTTTATCTTAATTTATTTTGCTATTTTGTGCATCCATTAGCAAGATGTGTCCTAAAGTGTTAGAAAAGCCTAAGAGAAGATGTTTTTTGGGTCTGGGAATGCCCCAATATTCGTCCATACATATTAATCATAATTGCTTCATCACTTTATGCCATTTTGGCTTAGCAAAGGTTTCACAAGAACACAGTACTTTTGGATAGTGGAAAAAACCTTCATTTCAATTTTATCAAGTTTGATGTTTGTGTTAAAATCTTCCACAGGCTTTTGGCTGATTGTTCTACCTACTACTGAAAAAGTTGTGTTAAAATTTTCCACTATGATTATGGATTTACATAGTTTTTGCTATATGAATTTTTAGAGACATGATTTATATGGGCTTATATTATTTTGGAAAACTGGCCTTTTAATCATCATGGAATAGGAACAAATTCTACAGATAGGTTATTTGAATTAATAAGATAATTTAACAAGATTGCTGAATAGAAACTCAGTATTTTCTAAAACTCAGTTGTATTTGTGTAGACCAAGAGGAAACAGGGAATGAAATTCAGAATATCATGCTCTTGACAGTAACTTCTAAAAAATGAAATACATTAGAATAAATATACAAAAAGATATGAATAACTGTATATAGAAACTGTGAAATTTTACTGAGAAAAATCAAAGAATACCCAAATAAAATAAGTAACATACCCTATTCATGCACTGAGGGCCTCAACATTTTGAAGAAATCAAAACTCCATGAATCAATCTTAGTTTCAAAGCAATTATGGCCCATTAGTTTCTTTCTGTGTTTGTATTTGTGTTTGGCTGTTATATTTTTTGTGTGTTCGTTTGCTTATTTGTTTTTTATTTCTTTGTGGAGACTGACAATGGTTTTAGAAGTACTAGGAAATCTGTCCTCCTACAATTTAAGATTGCTATTCTTCTCACTGATATACCATGTTTAGGTATTTATTCTCTAGCTTTACTTTTTCTTTCCCTCTCTTAAATCTTACTCCTCACATTTCCCTGGAAGAGGCAGTACCTTAAGACATCTGAACCATTTGTTTCAGTATGAATATTTTCAGATAAGTTTCCTAGAAGTAATTTTGGTAGGGAGAAGGACAGAACAGAGGCAAGAGGAACCTAAAAGAATAAAGAAAAAGGAAAATAAGTTCAATAAAAACAACCACAGATTCCAGAAAGAGAATCTTTTACTTATTTCTCAATCCAACTTATAGCAATTCTGTTTGTTAAAATTCAGAAAAGCAAATAAGAACAGTATTTCGGCTTATCGATTTATTTTCTATTCCAGTATTAGCCACTGCCAATCAACTGGTCATCATCTGCCTAATCCAAAATTTTAATTTAACATTGTCTTTTATGTTGTTTTTAAGTTGAAATGCCATCTGGATTCCAAAACATGTCTCTTTGGGACACAGAAAAAAATGTTTTGATTTCTGGAACTATATGATTAATTGGCCAAACGGTGGAAAGAGTATTGGATTTGGAACAGAAATTTTAATACTTATTAATATCTAACATTTAACCATTTATCTTTGATAAATCATTTAGCTCAGCAGGCACATATTTTTGTCATTTGTACAGTGAAGGCACTAAAATTTTTCATGAATTCATTTACCTCCACACTTTTAAGAGTACATGACTCTTAGTCAGATGTTCATTTGATGATTCAGGAAAATCTGTCTAAGCATAAGACAGGGCTAAATGTGTGATGGGCATTAAGGAGGGCACTTGTTGGGATGAGCACTGGGTATTGTACATAAGTGATAAATCAATGGGTTCTACTCCTGAAACCAATATGACACTGTATGTTAACTAACCTGTATTTAAACAGATAATTTAATGATTTCAATGAATTTTTTCTTAAATTTCCAGTTAAGGATTAGAGAGAAATATATTTTTTCCAAAATGGTGATATCAGTAAAATGAAAAGTTTTATTAGGCTTAGAGTTGAAAAGCAAATATTACTAAGCCAACATTATTATTTAGAAAATACATTTTACATGTCACAGTTTCAGTTCAAAAAATAATGTTTTCAATCATGTACACATATTCAAAGGGCAAACAAACTATTCTGTATATGAGTTATAATAACACAATGCTTTGAATGCTTAAATATTATTTCCAATTTAAACTTCTCCCTCATTCTCTCCAAAAAATATGAAAAATAATTAGGCTTATTCCTTTGATCTAAATTAATTTACCAAAAAACATGTAAATTGTCTGTGCTAGATAATCTTTTACAATATAACTCCCTTGTGCTAGAATGCCCTCACTTGAGATAGGCAAATAAGTAGACAGATTATTAAAATGCCTGCTGTTTCTACAATCAGGTGGTTGTAGATATTATTTAGTCAATCTGTCAAAAGTCACTTAGACCAATGGTTCTATGTTTCTAAACATTTTTTAAAGTTTATTTATTTATTTTGACAGAGAGAGAGACAGAGACAGAAAGAGAAAGAGCATGAGCAGGGAGGGGCAGAGAGACAGGGAGAGAAAGAGGATCCTAAGAAGGCTCTACAGTGTCAGAACAGAAGCCCAATGTGGAGCTCAAACTCATGAGCCAGGAGATGAGGACCTGCGCTGAAACGAAAAGTTGGACACCAAACCAAGTGAACCACCCAGGCACCCCAGACCAATGGTTTTAAATTACAGTACTTGGAATTTTGTAAAGGAGACTATGGGTTTATGAAAGAAGGAACATACAAATCGTCAAAGTACCAATGATTTTATATTCTGTAATTTCATTGCGACGACACATACATTTTTTTAAAAGATGGGATATGTTGTTTTAAACATCTGGATATCAAACTTATGCACAAAAAATATTTTGAAATATAGAGGTTGACAAGATAGTACTAATAATGACTAATGCATATTGAGCACGTATTAAATACTGGGCACTGTTTGAGTGCTTAAGATGCACTAACTCATTTCATTCTAACATCAATCCAATTATCATTATCTTCATTTTGCAAATGTAGAAATCAAGGCACAGAAAAACAAAAATAACTGTCCCAATTAGTAAATTAAGACACTGTAATAAAACTCAGACTATTTAACTCCAGGGTGCTTGCTCTTATATAAAACATTAATTCACTTTTTTAGGACCTCTTTAGGATAGGATAACAGGCACTCTTCAAAGCTAGACAAAAGAAACAAGACTAAATGGAGCTTCTGATCAGGAAAGAAGCAATTCAAAACTGGCATTAGAAATGCTCTTGTGGGTGGCTTAGTCCATTAAGTGTCTGACTTTGGCTCTGGTTATGATCTCATGGTTCATCAGTCTGAGCCCCACGTCAGGCTCGGAGCTATCAGCACAGCTTCAGATTCAGTGTCTCCCTCTCTCTCTGCCCCTCCCCTGGTAGTGCTCATTCTCTCTCTCATTCTCTCTCTCTCTCTCTCTCTCTCTCTCTCTCTCTCTCTCTCTCTCTCCCTCTCCCTCTCCCTCTCCCTCTCCCCCTCCCTCCCTCAAAAATGAAATAAACATTTAAAAAATTCATCTGGTAGGGCAGCAGGGTGACTCAGTTGGTTAAGCATTCAGCTCTTGATTTCAGCTCAGGTCATGATCTCACAATTCTGGAGTTTGAGCCCTACATTGGTCTCTGTATTAACAGCATGGAGCCTGCTTGGGACTATTTCTCTTTCCCCTTCTCTGTGCTCCTCCCCTGCTCTCTAAATAAGTAAGTAAGTAAATAAACTTTAGAAAAAAACATTCATGTGGTAATGAATGTAAAATAAATTCACAGCAGAAACTAGGTTTGAATATTTGGGCTCATTCATTTAACAAATATTCATTGAGCTAGTCACCATCTTTTGAGCCCAAGCTACATTAATGTACAAAGCATACAGAAAAGTCTGACCTCTTGAAGGAAAGATTCCAAATGCATACTGTCAGGCCAGAAGTACCTTCTTACCAAAACTAGAAAAAGATATTACAAATAAAGAAAATGACAAGCCAATATCTCTGATGAACACATATATAAGAAACCTTAATAAAATATTAGCACACTGAATCCAACAATACATTAAAAGAATGGTTCAGTCCGTTAAGCATCCGACTTTGGCTCAGGTCATGATCTCATGTCCATGGGTTTGAGCCCCACGTTGGGCTCTGTGCTGACAGCTCAGAGCCTGGAGTCTGCTTCAGATGCTGTGTCTCCCTCTCCTCTATCTCTGCCCCTCCCCCACTCATGTCCTGTCCCTCTCTCTCTCTCTCTCTCAAAAATGAATAAATGTTAAAAAAATTTTTTAAAAACAATCATTTAAGTGGGATCAAGTGGGATTTACTTCTGGGATGCAAAGGTGGTTCAGTATTTGCAAATCAATCAACATGATACATCACATTAACAAAAGAAAGGTTAAAAAACTCTATGATCATCTCAATAGATCCAGAAAAAGCATTTAATGAAGCACAACATCCATTCCTGTTAAAACTCTCAAAAAAAAAGGTTTGAAGGAAACATATCTCAACATAATAAAGGCCACATATGAAAAATCCACAATTAAAATCATACTCAGTGGTAAAAAAAAACACCACCAAAAACCCTGAAGGCTTTTCCTGTACGATCAGGAATGAGACAAGGATGTCCACTCTCAGCAATTTATTCAACAAAGTACTAGAATTTTAACCACAGAAATCAGACAAGAGACAGAAACAAAAAGGATCCAAATTAGTAACGAAGAAGTAAAATTTTCAGTATTTGCAGATAACATGATAGTACATATAGAAAACCCTAAATAAACCACCAGAAAAGCACTAGAACTGATAACATGAATTCAGTAAATTCACAGGACACAAAATCAATACACAGAAATCTGTTGCATTTCTATTCACTAATAATGAAGTGGCATAAATAAAAATTAAGAAAACAATCCCATTTACAACTGCACCAAAACCAATAATAAAATACCTAGGAATAAACTTAACCAAGGAGGTAAAACATTTAGAATCTGAAAACTATAAAACATCAATGAAAGAAATTGAAGATGACATAAACACAAAGACATTTCATGCTCATGGATTTGAGGATACTATTAAAATACCCATACTTCCCAAAGCAATCTGCAGATTTAATGCAATCTCTATCAAAATAACAACAGCATTTTCTACATAATTACAAAAAAATAATAATTGTAAAATTTGTATGGAACCACATAAGAGCCTATATAGCTATGGAAACCTTGAAAAAGAAGAACAAATCTGGATGTATGACAATTCCAGATTCCAAGATACACTACAAAGCTGTAGTAATCAAAACAGTATGGTACTGGCACAAAAGTAGATGCACAGATCATGAACAGACTAGAAAGTCCAGAAATAAACTCATGCTTTAAGGTCAACTAATCTATAAAAAAGGGGACAAGAACATACAGTGAGAAAAAGACAGTTTCTTCAACAAATGGTGCTGGGGAAACTGTGCAGAATGATACTAACCCACCCTCTTATACCATACACAGAGAATGGATTAAAATCCCAAATTTGAGACTTGATACCATAAAATTCCTAGGAGAAAATATAGGCAGTAATTCCTTTGACATAAGCCATAGAAAGATTTTTCCAGATTTGTTTCCTCTGGAAGGGAAACAAAAGCAAAAATAAACTGTTGGGAGTAGACCAAAAAAAAAAAAAAAAAGCTTTGTACAGCAAAGGAAATCATCAGCAAAATAAGAAATCAACCTATTGAATGGGAGAATGTATTTGCAAATGATATATCTGATAAAGGGTTAATATCCAAATTATATAAAGAAGCCATACAACTCAAAACACACAAAAGATAATAATCCAATTTAAAAATGGTCAGAAGACATGAAGATATTTTTCCAAAGAAGACATACAGATGGCCAAAAAACACATGAAAAGATTTTCAGCATTACTTAGCTGGGAAATGCAAATCAAAACACTTAGATATAACCTCAAACCTGTAAAATAAAAAAGACAAGAAATAACAAATGTTGGTGAGGATGTGGAGATAAAGGAATTCTCATGCCCTATTGATGGGGACACAAACTGATGTAGCCACTGTGGAAAACAGTACAGAGGCTCCTCAAAAATTAAAAATAATATTACCATACAAGCCAGTAATTCTATTACTAGGTATTTTTGCAAAGAAAACCGAAATACCAATTCAAAAAGGTATATATGCACCATGATTTATAAAAGTTAAATTCTGAAAGTAACCCAAGTGTCCATCCCTAGCTGAATATAAAGAAGATATGGTGTGTGTGTGTGTGTGTGTTTATAGACACATATATATGGTATATATAATGAAGTATTACTCAGCCATAAAAAGAGTGAAATCTTGACATGTGCAACATCAGTGGACCTACAGGATATAATGCTAAGTGAAATAAGTCAGCCAGAGAAAAACAAATACCATATATTTTTCACTCATATGTGGAATTTAAGAAATAAAACATATGAACAAAGAAAACAAATACAAACAAACAAACACAGGGTCTTAAATATATAGAACAAACTGATAGTTACCAGAGGGAAGGCCGGTGGAGGGAAATGTGAAATAGGTCAAGGGGATTCAGAGTACAGTTATTGTGATTAGCACTAAGTAATATATAGAATCATTAAATAATTATACTATACGCTTGAAACTAATATAACACTGTATGTTAATTATACTTAAATATAAAAAAAAAGTCTGCCACCTTAAACTCTAATGAATTCAGACTAGAGTAGTTACCTGGATAAGGGCATGGCCTAGGGGGATAGCCTTGAGCCTGCAGAGTAAAGAATAAGTTAAAAATATTCAAATAATTTTTATATATAAAGACAACAGCAGAGGTACAACAACGACAAATCAGAAAAGGGGATGAGTTTTAGACGGAAAAAAGTGATTTTTAATAGCCATCTTTTAAAGAAAAGCAAAGCACCCATTTGTAAATATTTACACATCAGTAAGCAAAATAAAGCTGAAGCTATATAAATATATAGTAAACTATATAAATACCAGAGCCATTTGCCATTGAGGTAATATCCAAGCCAATGGCAAGTTTTCGTTAGAACCAAAAAATTGAGTAAATACTCTTATGGAAAAGGAGAAGCAGCAGGCAAAATATCGAAGTTTGCAGAATTCCCAAAATACTGTAATGGGAAGAGTCAAAAAGAAACACTCAAGGTAACAAACTGATTTCTTGAATGTGTGAGAAGAGTAACAAGGTAGTATCCAGTCATAATTCAAGGGAAAAGATAGGTTCTATGGATAGCAAATTATCAAAGGCAACTGAGATTTTAAAGTAAATGAGACAAAAGAAAAACCTGTGAATCGGGGAATTACAAAGTCATTACTGATGAAGATAAAAGTCTTGGTAGAATGTGAAATAAAAGCAGGTTGAGGAAAAAATGTAAGTAGTGCACATAGAGCCACCTGGGTGCCTCAGTCACTTAAGCATCTGACTCTTGGTTTTAGCTCAGGCCATGATCTCATTTATGGTTTGGTTCATGGATTCAAGATCTGCGTTGGGCTCTGCACTGACAGCTTGGAACCTGCTTGCGATTCTCTCTTCCTCTCTCTCTCTCTCTCTCTCTCTCTCTCTCTCTCTGCCCCTCTCCTGCTTGCTCCTTTTCTCTCTCTCTCTCTCAAAATAAATAAATATATATTTTAAACAATAGTGCATATATTCCACTTGTTTTACAGATATCACAGTACAAGGGAAGAAGCAAACTCTTAGGAGTAAGGCCAACCTTCACTTTGGTAGTAATGGCATCAACAATAAAGGATTCTGAAAGCCCAAGTAAGCTGATGATTAGAGAAAAGTTTACTTAGCTTTGTAAAAGCTGTGCTTCTAATAGCTTATGGATATCCCAAGTAATTCCTAATCTTTCACCTAATATAAGCTACTCCCAAGAGAGTAAGAGAAACTGGTCACTTGTTTTTAACACGGCTTGCTCATTTTCCCAGAAGTTTTCCCTTCCTTGCCTTAGCTTTACAATAACATTTTAATGTAGGTGAATGTAATAATAGTGGAATCATTTATAATCCCACTTATTCAAACACATTTCCCACATGTAATGTGATTAAGATTAATTAAAAAGCAAGCAGAGTGACAAATAAGAAAACCTTCTTTTAAAAAGATTAAAAAAAAAACCTTTATTCTGAAAGGTAGCTACAAATCACTGACAGCCCACATTCAGGTGATAAGCTAGGTGTATTTTATTACTAAAGTTCTCAGTCTTTCATTCATGCTTTGTTCCCGTATAACTGTGTGCTCTACAGTCTTATCAAGTGAATGAAGGTGACTTAAGCTTGAAAGGAATTGGAGAATTCTCTATACTCAGTCCACACTGATTTGCACAGGAAAGCAGTATTTTCTTTTTCATAAAAATACCCTTGATTTATTTAATTTGGGGAACTTTCTAAGATAAAAGGCATCTAAATTTATCAAGTGGACACATTATTGGCTTTGTGATGACCAGTGGAAAGGAAACTGAAGTTTTATTTTGATATAATTTTGTCCTATGATACTGAAAACTTTACCATTGGTGACAATGTTGAATTCTACCTGAACCCTGTACTCCTGGAAAAGAGCAAAAGTGAGAGTTTCTCCTTTTCTTTGTGCTGTGGAAAACAGCTTATTACAAAGACCCATCCTTCCTCCAAATAAGACTCACAGATGCTTTCTCTTGTTTATCTATGGCAAGGCCAATGATCCTCCAAATTCCTATTGTTTGGCCTCATAAACCATCAGCTGAACTGCTGTTCCCACTAATCAATTGGGATAAAATGTTTGGCAATCAAACGTTAGTTAAAATTTCACTCCTTCCTCCAAGCTCCAGAACTCTGATTCACTGTCAGTCTGAGTGAACATATAATCTCTCCTGAGAACAGACTGGGTAAAATATTCTCTGAACTACTACCTAGCCAAGCCAGTCATTTGTCCCACTTCCCCACACCCTCTTCTTTCTAACCTTGTTTAACCCTCCCAATTAAAGAAAACCCCTTTTGCCTGACCTTTGAGAGATCTGCAGATCTTACAGTCACATGTACTCTCTTTTGCAACAGTCCTCTCCCTCTATTGCAATAGACCCCTCCTTGCAATTATTTTTTCAAATAAAGTCTCTCCTTACTAACTTAATATTTGTTTTTTAATTGATATTGGTAAGTGACAGAAAGAGGGAAATATTGCTATATTTGGATATAGGTGATAATGGGGAATTGGAAAACACTTAAGTAGTAAATATTTGACTCATTCAGTGAATTATGAGTATTAAAGAATACAATAAAGGATCCACAAAGAGATAGCCATTTAAGGGTCTCCTCTAGTAGGCCACGATTGGACAAATTTGTTTGCTCAATGTGCACACAGGTTATTACAGAAGACTAACAAAACCATCATGAGATGAGTTGATAGAAATATATACCAATTATTACACATACATTTGATAAAGTCATTTACTATGAATGCCTGTGGCAGGTGGCATGAAAATGATGTGACAGAAAAAGTTTTACAGTAGATGTGATATCTGGAGAAAAGCATTAAAGGATGAATAGGACTTTGGCAGATGAACAAACTATGAAGAGTCTGCATTTATCACTGAGAAGAAAGTGATCACAAGAAGACCAAATAATGCCATGGCCTGTATCGATAATAAAAATAGTTATAATTGACTCAACTGTAGAGCATAGAGCATGGATGTAAGACAACTGAAGGAGAGCTGGTAAGATAAGCAGATGCAAGACGGTCTTTTACCGCTATAAAGGTTAGGCACTGCACAACTCTAAAAAGTGCCATTCATAATGATGTCAAGTGAATGGCATTTTCTGGAGTTATGTATAGCCCCGACCAATAGCTCTGAGCAGGTATCAGATTAGTAGCACCTTTTTATACCAAGTACATATGTTAGAATGTGCTGGTAGCAAATTATGGAAACCAAATCTGTCTGTCCTTGACCTCAAGGGTTCTTAGGGAAGAACACCAGGGGTTCATAGTACTGGTGTGGAGCTGTGTTTCCACTTCCCCAACTTGCCCCCCAAATTGTATCATTTCTGATCAAGTTTATCATCTCTTTCTATCTAAAATAAAAATTAAATGCTTGGGAGGAGAGACATAAAAACTATCTTAATAAGAAAATAAAGGAAGATTTGCAGCAAAGAATAAGGGGAAAAGATAAATAGTTAATAGTGCTGGAGTTAATTGGGAATTTCTGTGTGAGCAATTCTGCAATACTATGGAATGCAAGAAAACTGGGTAGGAGGATGGAGATTTGAAGAATGTTCCTTTTTAAGAGAATTGAGTTCCCTTTTTTTGAGAAATGGTTAAAATTAGGATTTTTTTTCTAAAATGATTTGGACAATAACTGCTTTTTTAAAATGCATCTCCATGCTAAGACTGAACTACGATCCCTCTCAAACTTCTTATGGATGCCTAAGTAACTTAATACATCTTGAAGTGCTTGGTGGTAAATCACCATAACTAATCTCAACAGAATCTAAAAGATAAAGGAAAGTCAGTTTCAGAAACAATAGCAAGAAGTTGTCACTTACAAAAAATTTAAAACATGTGCAGCTATGAGGATATAACCACATTTCAGCTAATGAATACTGAAAATGCACTTTATAAAATGTCAAAGTATTTAATAGCCTTTTCTTCTATAGCATCCTGAAAGTATACTAGATTAAAAATACTTTAATAATCATGATTTTTCCCAATATCCTGTTTCTATGCACTTGTACCTCCATCCCCTACATTACTATATTATTATCAATAAGTTCCTTTATGTATGGTATTAATTCTTTTATATATTAGAGTGTTCTTGGGGTTGTGCATTAATATTTACAGTTGTTAGATTTTTTTTTTAATTTAATGTTTATTTATTCTTTAAGAGACAGAGAGAGACAGAGCAGGAACATGGAAGGGGCAGAAAGAGAGGGAGACACAGAATCCAAAGCAGACTCCAGGCCTGAGCTGTCAGCACAGAGCCCAACACGGGCTCGAACCTACAAACTGTGAGATCATGACCTGAGCCGAAGTGGAAGGCTTAACTGACTGAACCATCCAGGCATCCCCAGTTGTTAGGTTTTCTTGTTGGATTGTCCCCTTTATCATGATTTGGTATCTCTTGTTACAGTCTTTGTTTTAAAGTCTAGTTTTTCATACATCTATTACTATTCCTGGCTTTCTTTTCACATTCATTTGTGTGATAAATGTTTCTCCATCCACTTACTTTCAATCTACATGTATCTTTAGGTCCAAAATGAATCCCCTGTAGGCTACATAAAGTTGGTTCTTGTTTTTTTATCCATTATAACACTATTTCTTTTGATTGGAGCATTTACTCCAGTTACACTCAAAGCAATTATTGATAGATATGTATTTACTGCCATTTTATTACTTGTTTTGTTGTTACTTCTGGAGATGTTCTCTGATTCTTTCTTGTCTTTGTCACTTTGGGTCTCTCCTTTGCATTCAGAGTCCCCCTTAATATTTCTTGCAGGGCTGGTTTAGTGATCATGGACTCCTTTTGTTTTTATTTGTCTGGGAAACTCTTTGTCTCTCTTTCTAATCTGATGAACAAACTTGCTGGATATTCTTGGCTGCAGATTCTTCTCATTCAGCACTTTGAATGTATCATGCCACCCTTCTGTTTTGCCAACTTTCCTTTGAGAAATCTCCAGCTAGCCTAGCCCTATGGGTCTTTCCTTGTATTAAGGATATCTTTTGTCTTGCTGCTTTAAAGTTTTTTTTTTCTTTATCACTATACTTTGCAAATTTAACTACAATATGCCTTGGTGTTGGCCTGCTTTTGTTAATTTTGATGGGAGTTCTCTGTGCCTCTTAGATCTAGATGTTTCCTTTCCCAGATTAGGTTAGTTTCCAGTTATTGCTACCTCCAAAAACATGTTCTGCCCCCTTTTTTCTCTCTCTTCTTCTGGGAATCCTAGAATATGAATATTATTACATTTAATGGAGGCACTGAGTTCCCCCAGTCTATCCTTGTGTTCCATAATTCTTCTTTCTCTCTTTTGTTCAACCTCATTATTTTCTATTGTTTTGTCTCCCAAGGCACTAATTCATTCCTCTGCTTCTTCCAGCCTGCTGTTCATTACATTAAATATATTTCTTTTAATTTTTTTAATGTTTATTTTTGAGAGACCGAGTGTGAGCAGGAGAGGGACAAAGAGAGAGGGAGTCACAGAATTCAAAGCAGGCTCCAGGCTCTGAGCTGTCAGCACAGAGCCCATACATCAAGTGTATTTCTAACTTTGTTTATTGCACTCTTCATCTCTGATTCTTTTTTTAACTCTTTTATATCTGTGGTAAGGGTCTCACTGAGGTCTTCTATTCTTTTCTCAAGCTCAGTGAGTATCCTTATGATTGTTGTTTTAAATTCTCCCTTGGGGATGTTACCTATATATGTTTTGCTTAGGTCTCTGGCTGTGGCCTTATTTTCTTTTTTCATGTGGGATAAATTCCTCCATTTTAGCTTTTTGTATGCCTTCTTCTCCGTGTTATAAAAATCAGTTATATTTCCTGTTCCTGAAAGTAATGGCCTGATGAAGAAAAGGTTATGTAGTGTCCAGGGCCTGGCACTTGGAGTGTCTCCCATGTGTGCTGTGTGTGCTCTGCTATTGTGTTTCGGCTGCTCCATTCTTCAGGCCAGTTGTCTGTGGAGGCTCTCCTTGCCTGCTATGGTTAGTGCTCGTCTTTGACCTGAATGCAGTGAGTCTTAACTAGGTGTGCTCTGACCTGCTTGTGAAATGAGATCTGACACCAACCACCAAAACTGAGGCCCTGTAGAACTTTGTCAGGGGACATGGTGTGGGCAGGTGTTTATGCTGGTCTTCTGGTGGAGGGCCTGGCTGTGCTAGGACTGAGCCAAGCTTGAATGAGAATGGCATTCTTGCATGTGCACAGGGAAATGGGGCTTGATATAAGTAAGTTAGGAAGCTAATGTGAACACTGCTGCTTCCTGCAGGTGTCTCTGTGTTTGTCCTGAGAGGCAGGTGAGAGAAATGATGCCAGCCAGCTCCTTTGTTCCAGTAGAGGCTTCCCTGTTAATAGTGCCTTTTAGGGAAGCACTCAGAGAAGAGCAAATATTATTCCTTGTGAGCCTCAGGCACTTTTCACATCACTGTTTCCATGTTATCTGCCCCCAGGTTGCCTGCCTTCTCTCCAGGAGCAGTGCAGTGCCCTCCAGGCTCTATCCCAGCTAAACCCACTGACCTTTAAAACTCCAGATTCTAAGCCCAGATGGTCATAAGAACTAACAAAACTCTAGCTCTGTCATTTTCCAAGACAATGGCTATGGGGAAATGTTCTCCTTGTGCATTCCCCTGTGTGTTCCTCTCTCTCTAACCCTTCTCCTTGACAAGAGATGCTTCTCCTCTGCAGCACCTTTGATACATTTCTCCTCTAAACCACATCTCCACACTTCTACCTTCTTCATTGTGGCTTCTTCTCTCTCATTAATTGTGGAATTTGTTCTGTGAGTCTTAAGGTTGATTTCAGGGGCATTCAGGATAATTTGATAGTTATCTAATTGTGTTTATGGGACAAGACAAGCCAGGGGTCCTCCTATTATGCCACCAAATTCCTCTCCCACTTATACCTCCTTCTTAACTTTAATTTTTCTTAGCGTATTTCCTAACCTTAATTATTTTATATATTGGAGGTACAAATGTATTTAGCACCTAAAATATATACAAGATACTATTTTTTAGAGTTATATGTTAGTTGGTCCTTTGGTGTTTGGTACTAGATGATACAATATTGGAGGATTCCACCCCTGCACTCAATTTTCTCACAGACTAAAAAGATTCAAACAAGTAAATCCACAATTCAATATTTTGCTAAAAGAAGTATGAGAAAGCAAGCCTGGGGAGTTTTCACTATAAAGAGTGGGAGAACCTATCTCTTCCTGGGAAAGGAAGGGCCGGGTAGTCAAGGAAGGATTCCTAGAGGATATATTATCTGATAAAAAGCAGATGAACAGGAATTACTAGGTAAATAAGGGAGATTTTTAAGCTTTTAGTTCTATTCCATTCTCTCACACACAAAATAACTCAAAAAAAACCCATAAAGGTATATGGCTTTCAGGGCTTCTTAGACTCTTTGGTACATAAATTTAGAGCTGGATTATAAGGGAGTCCTTATATATCACACATCAAGTGGGCAGTAAGAGCATGTTAGTAAAAATGATCATTCAGGAATAACTGAGGTAGAAAAGCAACAACTCACCACATAATCTCCAATACCTTTCCTCTAGTTTCCTCTCCTTGTGTTCCTTTCACCTACTCAAATGCTTCACCATATAAGGCTTCCTCTCAAGACAATGGAGTCCATAGACAGCAGGGTCAACTAAGTGTGAACAATTTATGAGGTCCCTAATGAATAGTTATACTAAGTTGGAGAAGACTAAACAATTCCTGGAACCAGATGAGAGAAAGAGCATCTGTATTACCTGCTCTGAAAAGTTATCTGAAAGATTTAATCATAGTTTTCACATGGTTTCTCCTCATTTGAAGAGTTAAACCTGGATCTTTGTAAATGGCTCAATTTAACAAATGTGGGGGAAAAACACAGTCTGATGGAAAGAACATTAGTCCCAGAACCTTAAGTTTGAAGTCCTATGTCTGTCACTGTTTGCCATGAGACTTTTTTAAAAAACTCATTTAGTCAGCTATTGTTTCTTACATTTGAAAAAGAATGAGTTTTTTACAGCTTTAAGTTTCAGGTTTTTATAGTCATTTTTAGTTTCAGCTTATTAAGACTCCCCATCTAAATTCTTACTTATTTTAAATTCGCAAGCATATAGAGAGAGCTTACTTGTGACCTCTCACTGATGGGCCTATTCCATTCAAACACAGTCAACTACTCCAAAGAAATGTATTCAACTTGTCTAGAAGAAAATTCAATATATGTATTCATTCATTCACTGTGCAATGATATATACATTTAGCTAAATGCCCTGTAAGATTGATGACTGAGGTCTTTAGTGTCCCATGAACCCCAAAATGTTGTTAAAGAAATAAAATCTGGATTTCACTATCTGCTTGTTATTTACATGAACTTTATTAAGATAACTGCTAAAAATGTTTCTGCAAATAGTATGTATGCTATATAGTAAAAGTGTAAGTTATTACTGTGTCGAAGTTAGATTCCTGATAGCAGTGCTAAGCAGACTTTCAGTATTACAATTCTTTCTGGATATATACATGATATTTTTATTATTAAACCTTTATATTTGTATACACTAAGAAGCATTTTTACAATACACATATGTCAATATTTGTGAATTGTTTTAATAGTATTTTTTATAACCTAAAGATCTCTTTCAAGTCTTATTTGCTGTTAAGAGGACTTACTTCTTCAGTAATCGATTGTGACCAGAAGAATTTTTAGATGTCATTCTACATATACACATATGCATGAAAGTAACTGCATGTATTCATATACATACACACACATATATATTCATATATATACATGCATATAGTTATATATGCCTGTGTGTGTATATATACACACCCACATTCATCTTTCTACCCACCCATAGATACATACATTAATCTATCTAGCTATCTTCCTATATATGGTATTCCTACAATGATAAAATAGGATCAGAGTACCACAGAAATTTCAAGCCCAAAAGATATTTAGAGATCATTTAAAGAAAAAGAATTTTAATTCCAGACCTGTAACTCTCTACAACAGCACTAGTAGTAAGAACTCAAGAGGAATCTAATGCACATGCCCTGATTACAAGTTCAGTTTTCATTCCACCACATTACATTTTCCTTGCATAGATATTTGGTATAAACTGAACCTTAGGAGACAGTGTCAGGGCAGAAACTATTTTCTATACTGAGCACGCTGCTGTCAATAAGATTCTTGTTTGAGCTGTGAAATTTACTGATGTTTACTGCCAGTCCCATCTCCTTTGAGGGATTTTTAAATGTAATCAATCTGAGGACAACTTATTGCCAGCTGTCAATCAATTCTTTCAATCACTATTGACTTTGAGTCAGAGAACATGCATGTTAGTGTTAAAGACACCTTTGCCTTTGCTCACATGCACATGCATGCACGCACGCATGCACACACAAGCAAACACACAAATTATAATTAGTATGTGAATACTCTATCTTCAAGCTATTCTATAACTAAACAGAATATTATGTCTACCTTAGGAAGACACAAACATTAGTTGTTTCTTACAGTTCCTGACTAATGCAGGTAAATTTATAATAAAGAGTTAATAATCACTAGCACAGCAAAACATGTTTTCTTAAGATTTTATTTTTAAGTAATCTCTACATCCAATGTAGGACTTGAACTTGCAACTGTGAGTTAAGAGTCACATGCTCTATTGACTGAGCCAGCCAGGCACCCCACAGCTAAATATTTTAAAGAGACTTCTCCTCTAGTAGGGAATTTATATTTTCTCCAAGAAAAGGGCATTTATTCCTTCATCCTAAGCTGAATTAGTTCCATGATTTCCTTCCTTTCTCAGTTTTCTGATTATCTGCTCAACATCTCTGATGACCTCTTACTCTATGAGTATTGGGGGGGAGGAGGGTCTATAATTGGAATAAAGTTGTCTACAGTCACTTTCTATGTTGCCATGAACTTATTTTAAACTCCTCTAATAATAAACTTAGAAAGAAACTATGGAAATGGTTCACATGTGCATATGAAGATGACTATTAACTAGGAAACACCCAGATTTTTTGGAAAATCCTAAAAGGAGACTGATTCACTCAGGATATATGGAAATACAAGTGAGAAAGGTGGGCTTTCCTCAGTGTTATATTAGTTTCAGGTATACAATGTCATATTCAGTATAAGCTGTATATTTTTACATAACTGAACTACATTTTAAAAAAATAACAAAAAGCAATGTTTTAACCAAATTTAAGAAATGAAAATTAAGTATGCCTAGGTGATGACTCAGTTCGTTGAACATCCAACTCTTGATTTCAGCTCAGGTCATGATCTCAAGGTTCATGAGATGGAACCCCACCCATGGTGAGCTCTGTGCTGACAGTGCAGAGCCTGCTTGGGATTCTTTCTCTCCCTCTCTCTCTCTCTCTTACTCAGGTATCAAGGGTGGTGTATTTCGGTAAACTGACCAAGCAGGATTTGGGCTAACACTGGTCTATAGGCCAAGGACAGAGCCCAAGGTTAGGGAATAGTTAGAAAGAGGATTCAGGGGAGCCTAACTTGTTTAAAAGAGGGTACTATGGTCTGAATGTTTGTTTTCCATCAAAATTGAAATGGTGAAATCCTAATCTCCTAAAGCAGATGGTATTAGGAGGTAGGGCCTTTGAGAGGCAATTGTGTCATGAAGGGTGAGCCCTCATGAATGGGATTAATGCCTTTTTAAATTAAAGTTTAATTAACATCCAGTGCTATATTAGTTTCAGGTATACAATATAATGATTCAAAACTTTTATCTATTACTCAGTACTCATCAAGGGGTACTCTTGATCCCCTTGACTTCACCCATCCCTCCACCCACCTCTCCTCTGGCAGCCTCCAATTTGTTTTCTGCATTTAAGAGTCTGTTTCTTTCTCTTTTTTATTTTGTTCATTTATTTTATTTCCTACATTCCACATATGAATGAAATCATATGATATTTCTCTTTCTCTGTGGATTAATACCTCTTAAATGAGGCCCCAGAGAGCTTGCAGGCTCCTTTCTATCATGTAAAGACACAGCAAGAAGGCACCAGCTACCAACTAGTAAGTGGGCCCTCACCAGAACATGACCACACTGGCATCTTGATCTTGGACCTCCCAGCCTCCAAAACTTCCCAAATTAAGTTCTGATATTTACAAGCTACCCAGGCTGTGGTATTTTGTTATAGCAGCCAAATTAAACATAGACAAAAAGAGTCTTTGCCAAACGTCCTCCCTCCCTCTCTTCGTCCTGCTTTCCCTCCTCTCTCCCTTTTTCGTCTCTTTTCCTCCTCCCTTCATTTTATTTAACACATGATCATTTAGTACATACTTTCAGAAACCAAATAGACAGAAAACAGAGACTGAGCTATAAAAAACACTATTCTTACAGTATATAGTTTACTGAAGGAGAAGATAAGGCTCTTTGATAGAGCATAATGTGCCCAATTTTATTTTAGATAAGCTAGTCAGGAAGGCCTTTCCATGGAAGTGACATTGAAACCAAAGCTTATAAAAGAAAAATTCAGGGGGTGCCTGGATGGCTCAGTCGGTTAAGCCTCCGGCTTCAGCTCAGGTCATGATCTCACAGTTCGTGGGTTTGAGCCCCACGTCGGGCTCTGTGCTGACAGAGCCTGGAGCTTGCTTCAGATTCTGTATCTCCCTCTCTCTCTGACCCTCCCCTGTTTGCACTGTCTCTCTCTATCTCTCAAAAAGTTAAAAAAAAAAAAGAATAAAAAAAAAGAAAAATTCAGCAATGTTGGCAAATTTAGAGTGATTTTAATAAGGACTTACATATTTTCCTTTATTCTATATTCAATAAGTTGTCAAAGGTATTTGAAGGGAGCGGTTGCATTCTAGTACATACGAACTTGTGTTTATCCTGAATATTAAAGAGACTCAGGAAATATCACCATAATGAAGCCCAAGCTCTCCTCCCAGTACAAATGACACGTTTTACTTCATTTTAATTTGTGACATAAAAGTTTAATATCAAATATATAGAGAGTTCTTGCAATTAAGAGAAAGATAAGCAATCTGATGAAACTCAGAAAATGACACTAGCAGGCAATTTTTTAAAAGATACAAAAATGACAGGGATGCATGAGTGGGTCAGTCGGTTAAGTGTCTATCTCTTAATTTCAGCTCAGATCATAATCCCAGTTATGAGATCCAGCCCCACATCAGGCTGTGCACTGGGCATGGACCCTGCTTAAGATTCTCTCTCTCCCCCTCTCTCCTCATCCCCTGCTCTTGCAAATGTGTCCATGTACTCTCTCTCTCCCTCAAAAAGTAGAAAAAATAATTAAAAAGATATAAATATGACCCATAAAATAAGAGTGGTTTGCGGGATGCCTGGGTGACTCGGTTGGTTAAGCATCCAATTTTGGCTCAGGTCATGATCTCACGGTTTGGGAGTCCGAGCCCCTTGTCGCACTCTCTGCTGACAGCTCAGAGCCTAGAGCCTGCTTCGGATTCTGTGTCTCCATCTCTCCCTGCCCCTCCCCCATTTGTGCTCTTTCTCATTCTGTCTCTCAAAAATAAATAAATACAAAAAAATTTTAAAGTTAGAGTGCTTCAGGCTCAGTCCTCTAAGGAGTCAAGATGAAAACATGCACACAATCCTACAAAGGGAACCCCCCAAACCTCTCTTCCACAGACCTTCCCATAGAGACACACAAACATAGTCAGAGACAGACACACACAATGTACTCTACATACAAAGAGACTTAGTACACCCCCACAGGCCACCAACACCTGCTGCTGCATGCTCTGTAGCCCGAGCAACCAGTTCAGCCAGCTATGCATCTTGAGCATTTCAAAGGAACCATTCCTATTAGAAAGCTAATGAGGTGGTAAAGAACCTCAGCAGAGTGGCTCAAATTGTCCTTTTCTATAAATCCCTGCCCACTGCTCTCCTGTCAGGCTCCTGGAAGCTGAGTGTAGGTAGAGGCATATCGTGGAGCCCCCAGAAAATAGAATGGAGCAGGGCCTTTCCTCCCCCTATCTGGCCCTGCTCCTCTGGGTAGTTCCTGATGACACACTGAGACCCAAAAGTACCCCAGACCATGGTGACCAATTCCTTTATTTGCTTAGAAACAGGCCCAAAGATGGCACTACCTCTAATTACACAGAAAATCAGCTGCTGATGTGGTCCCTTACCCAGACCAGAGGGGAGGTCAGAAGACCACAGCACTCCCCAATCATCGTGGTTCATGAGCATCGTTTAGTTGGATCTCTGCAGTCCTGGCTCCCAGCAGGGTCTGGCAGTTTCTGTGCTGTGGTGAGGCCAAGGCAGGAATTCTAGGAGTGTCAAGAATCACTGAAGACTGAACCTGATGCTCAAGATCTGGGTCCTGGGTGACCATGGTCTCTCTGGGTCTCAGGCTCTTAGTGCAGTGTGGGTGTTTGTCCCCAAACTTGAGGCCCTTCCCACCCAGATGGTCCCTGAGGGTTTTCTCCCTCTCTGTAGGTTTGTTACTTTCTGGGTAGGTCCTCTGTTCAGATCCCCTCCAAAAGTTTCTAACTCCATCTTGCCTCCTGCCAATACTTTACTTGGCAGATCCCCATCTTATCCCTCTTCCAAGGACACAAGAGATCAGTGGAAACAGCAGCCCAGCAGTGGCTCTGAGGCACGTTGCCTACAAATGCCACATTTTAGAAAATGATTATTTATTTATTTTGATGGGGGGAGGAGCAGAGAGAGAAGGAGAGAGAGATTCCTCAGCAGGCCCAGTACTGTCAGTGCAGAGCCCAACGCAGCATTCCATCCCATGAACAGTGAGATCATGACCTAAGCTGAAATCAAGAGTTGGACGCTTAGCCAACTGAGCCACCAGGTGACCCAAATGCCATTTTTTAAAAAACCATCTCCACTTACTCAACCTCTGTCCACTAAATTGGCTGAGGACTGTGGGTATTAAGACCTAAACAAGAGATGAAAATTGATTACAGTACAGTAGTTTGTTTGTTTTAAACAAAATTCAACAAAATTTAAACAAAATGGTCCACTTGATATAGGGGCATTTTTGTAATATAGTTTAAAAATTCAGGAGATTTCTTTGGATAGGTAAGCCCAGACTCTGAATATTCAGTGACTCTCCAGACGACTGATTACAACACCCAGTTAGCATCAGAAAAGGGAGAGAAGAGAGGTAAATGATTACCCATACCAGACACTGTCAGCGTTGTTATACCTACTGGTGTAAATACTGTTCCTCACTTTGGTCAAAAAGGCAACACACAACCCTGTGATTGCAGGCTGTTGAACAAAATCACAACCTTCTTTCAATATGAACCTATAAATTACTAGGCCTGGAAAAGAACAAATAACAAGTAACATTTACTCTCCCCTGAGCTCATTATCCTCTGGTCTTCTCCCTAATGGACCTAAGGAAAGGAGATCACATTGAAGCTTGCTTTCAGAGCCTACATGTACAGCTGTACAGGCTATGCACTGCATATATCTAGGAGTATCATTCGCTTCATTATTTCCATAAATGGTGCCCCCTGGGGTTTTATAGTGCACAACCTATGAACCTGTATTTGGCAGACCTGTTTGAGTTGGTTTTATTTATATATTATAAGCCTTTGGGTTGCTCATTCACTTTATGTTCTTCATGTTCATTCATTTTGAGAAAAATAAACCTGGTATTAGTTTCATCACTGGAATCACAAAATTAATCTTTAATTATATCTATATAGGTAACAAGCAGAAAGTTAACTTCTGTATGTAATTTTATTTATTTCTTACAATACTAGAAGGTAAGATTTTATAAATAAAGAGATTAATTTTAAGAGATACGAAGTAACATGCTTTTGGATAACAGAACTAGGCTATGCTAAGAGAGCAGTGTAAGATAACTCAAAATTGGAGAAAGCCTAGAAGCAAATTATCCACTGTTGCAGTAGTAATAAAAGAGCTCTGAAAGGTCTAAATCTGGGCAGAACCAGGAAGAAAGGAAGTCAGAAAGATGAGATCTTGCTAGATAAACACGTATTTATTTCCATAATTAGAAGTAAGCATAAGGAAGGGAGGAAAATAATTCCCACTGTCAAGCTGATGTAAATGGAAAGGTTTTGATTTCAGTTGATCAGAGTTTCACATTTAGATTCAAAACAAGTATTTGTATCAAAGAACCAACTCTCATGGATTCCATGAGACATGCATATTTATCTTCCTTTTCTGCATCAGTGAGTTCAAACTTTTAACCTATCCTTCTGGTGAGAAAGGAAAAAAACTGAAATATCTTACCAAACTTTAATTATGTTCACTTCTTGATTAAAAATTACTCTCTTTAATGATTGGTTAAAACACCAATATTCTCCACTAACTCTGAAGCAAAACTGAAATGGCACACAAAATGGCACCTAAAATATTTTGCATAAAAACCGTCAAACATCATTCAAGCATCTTCATCACTGAGTTCTTATTCCCTCGGTGTAATGATATCTGAACCTGTTTTCATGAAACATAGCAAAGTATACTGGAAACAGCAAGAGCAACTCTACAGACCATGTTTGAATCTAAATATATTCTTTATTACTGTAACTTTGAGAAAATGACTTAATTTGCCTCAGCTTCAATGTCTTCAACTGCAATATGAGAATATCTTGCACAGGACTTGAGGTCAAATAAGTAAAGCACAAGCAGAGTGTCTAGCAATTACAGTTGCTCAATAAATAGCTATTAATGCTATTATTAGGCTCTGCTGTGGGAAATTTATTATATAATTTTTAAAAATCCTTAATCCATTATCTTAAACATCAGAATGAATGCAAAGTATTTCAACTTAAATACCCTCCCTTTTTTATTCTCAGCCAAAGAACACTGCAGCTCAAACAAGAGAGATTAATTTCCACTTCAATTAAAATGTCATCATCATGAGACTTTTCATCATGTGCTAAATAGCACATTAACTATAACCATAATATCTTTATTCCTCCACCCATTGAAAAGGTAGAGTCTGATGTCCCTCTTCTTGAATTTAGGCTGACCTACTGACTTATTTGACCAAAAGAGTCCAAAAGAAAATGTGTTTCTGCACTTCTGAGGCTGGGTCATAGGAACCTTAGATAGTTCCATCCAAGACTCTTGGAATGTTCACTCCAGGTGAAGCCACTCATTATGTAGTAATTTCAACTATTTTGAGATTTCTAGGTTATGAAGAATCCTAAGGTACATAGACATGTTTCATAGAGAGACAGAGAAAGAGAGAGAACGAGCTCCATCTTTTCCAGCCAGTCCAGCCCAGTCCAAGCACCAGATACATGAATGAAGATGCCATCTTGGACATGCCAGCCCCAAAAGATATGACATAAGGAAAAACTGAGCCATAATCAAGACCCCCAGATATATGACCCCATCAAGTCATCTAATTCTCAGCCATTCAAGCCACGAGGGACAAGGCCCCAGTCTTGATGGAGCAGAGATGAGCCTTCCCCAGGATGCTTTATTTTTATTCTTAACTCACAAAGTCCTAACTATAACAACATGGTTTCTGTTATATATACCACTGAGTTTTGGAGTGGTTTGTTATATTGCAATAGATAACTGAAGCATATGCCTGGATAATTTCTTATAGTTCTAAAGCCACAGAACTCTTTCCACCCATATTCATGGGGAAGGCAATTACTTGTTTATTTTGATTCTCCTTTTGAATCATATAATCTGCTTAGAAATGTCCTCATACTGAGTCAGTAAAAGAAACTCTTGAACAGCCAAATCTGCTCAGACACACCCCATTTTCTCACCAAGTCATAAACAACAGATGGGCCAAATTTTCAAGTGCTTGAATCTAACTGATTAAAAGCAGGCAACTTTCCATCTTCAACTCCTTCCCCTCCAATTCAATTTATAGTGATACTCTAGTAAACTTCCAATCTTTTTGATGTGCTTCTTATCTCCTAAATGAGAAGTGAGAAGAAACATCTTCAGAAGACTTCAGATATTAACCAAACAAGTGATCAAAGACCAAAGCCACAAGATTATTATCCAGAGGACAAACTAATGGGCTTACACTGTAGCCTTCAGAAGGAAAGCCAAAATGTGAAAGAACTAAGTGTAAAGTAGTTATATTGATGACTCCTATTTGAACAATTAAGGTCGATAAATAGGTTTCTGTAATGATGAGACCTGTATTATGTTACCTGTACCAGAGTTGGTACTTAACAAAGCTAAAATAGTCCAGGAAGCCAGTCATTGAACACTGAGCCCAGGTCTGGGAACACCAAACTTCAGGGGCTATTAGTTCATGTGTTTCTATATGTAAAGTTACAAAGAGTATATAAGACTATCTGAATCCTCAAGTAACTTGCCTACTGTTCTAATTATCAGCAGTCTTGCTCCCTCTTTGGCTAAAGCATATGGCCTCAAAGTCAGGTGCTATTTATTGTTGGTCCAGTAAGCAAAGACAGAAATACAGGAGTAATCCTGACTCCTGCCATTACCTCACATCTCTCCCCCCTTCCCACTTCTCCCTCTATACAGTATATATCACCAGGTTAGTCAATTCTGCTTCCTAGATATGTCTTGAAGTCCTTTATTTTAATCAATTTATTTGCCTTGATTCAAATTCTTATTATCATTAACCCAGGCTATTCATATCTGCCCCTCCCATCCCAACCCTTACCACTCATATTTGTCAACACTACTACCAATATTATTTCTAAATTGCAAATTTGATCATCAATTATCTGCCTAAAAATTTCAATGTCTTTCCATTGCCCTGAAGATAAAGTCCATCTCCTGACCATGTTATAAAAGATTTCCATTTTCTGGCCTTGGTCTGTCAATTTGGCTAATCTCTTCTTTACCTTATAAACCAACACTTAAAATCTATCTTTGGGGGAGCCTGGGTGGCTCATTCAGTTGGGTTCTTGATGTCGGCTCAGGTCATGGTCTAATGGTTAGTGGGATCAAGCGCCACATCGGGCTGTGCCTTGACAGAGCAGAGCCTGTTTGAGATTCTCTCTCTCCTTCTCTCTCTGCCTCCCCCCCAGCTTGCATGCACACATGTATTTTCAATCTCTCTCTCTCAAAATAAATAAACTTTAAAAAAATCTACTATCTTCACTGTTTTGCAAATGTTAGCAGTTTCTAGTCTCACTATTGAGAATATTTTCCCATTAATTTAGAAAACTCTCATTCACCTTTTGAAATCCAAATACATAAATGACCTCATCTCTAAAACCTATTTTCTCTCCTATTCAAATTGAATGAGTTTCTCCTCAAGACTGTAACCACACACATAAATTATCCCTAGTTAGTTCAGTTGTCTGCTGCACTCTAATGACACACAGATTGTCTAAAATATATTCATTTTATAGTTTCATCATCTATTAATGTGCATGACATTTAATAAACACTAAATACTTGAACTGACACTTAAATTGAATTGACTGATTGGACTGAATTGAATTGACTACTCTCAAGAACACTAATAATTGTTAGAGTTTCCTGTACCAAGAATACAAATCCTTGCTGAATTTTCATAACACTGGTAGTTTTGACTGAGGAACGGGGACCATCAAGTTTATAACAAACTTTCTCCAGGGAAGAAAATAAATGCAGTAAAAGATAGCAAATACACTCAGAAGTGTATAAAGAAGATGGGGTAGTCCAGTGATTCTGCTCTCATGCAAAGACTTGCTGAGATTCAATTATGAGGGGGAAGATTGATTTTCCAACTTACGTTAAGCGAAGCATCGAACAAATGTCAAAAACATGACATAAACTTAGATTCCTCAATGTCACACCAATAAAGCTACCTTCCTTCCATCTCCTTTAGAACAAATCCAAGAAAGACTGCTATAGACCCTGGACAAAACAGCAACTGTAAATTCCAAACTGCGCATTAGAAGTGAATTTATACCCCATGATTAAAAAGACCTATGTAGACAGAGGATTTTTTCATTGGTTACAGTTTTATTTTTTAAGGGAAGTATTGTTTTTTGTCCTAGAATTTAAATGCAATGTCTTATACCAGAAAGATGTTTAAATATTAACATTTTATTATTAAGAGTAATATTAGATAGAAAGCCTTATAGTAGTAAGGCAACTCGTTGTAAAGTTAAAAGGATACATTAATATCACTACCCATTAAACTTCTAGGATTTCAAAGGTAAAAATGATAAATATGGCATAAAATTCAAAAGACATGTGAAAACTTTTTTTGAGAGAAGGAGAGAGAGAAGAGAGACAGCACAGTGGGGAAGGGGCAGAGTAAGAGGGAGACAGAGATTACCAAACAGGCTCCACACTCTCAGCACAGAGCCTGATATGGGACTCAAAGTCACAAAACTGTGAGATCATGACCTGACCTGAAACCAAGAGCCAGACACTTACTGACTGAGCCGCTCAGGTGTCCCGAGACATGTGAAATCTTTTTTAAAAAACACTTTATTGACTGGTCCAAAGGTAGTGAGTTATCTCAATTGATTGTTCACAGTTATAGATCAAACTCCTTGTTCTGCTCTTTCCCCCTTCTCACTACTGGACTTGACCAGTCTTAAAAATAAAAATAAACCCCACTTTATTGAGGCATAATTGACATATAAAAACTGTACATGGGGCACCTGGATGGCTCAGTCAGTTAAGCATCTGACTTCAGCTCAGGTCATGGTCTCACAGTTTCTGGGTTCAAGCCCCACGTCCGGCTCTATGCTGACAGCTCAGAACCTGGAACCTGCTTCAGATTCTGTGTCTCCTTCTCTCTCTGCCTCTCCCCCACCCATGCTCTGTTTCTCTCTGTATCAATAATAAATAAACATAAAAAATTTTTAAAAACCTGTACATACGTAACATATACAACCACTGGGTAAGGGGCTAGGTATCAACCCATAAAACTATCACCACCATCAAAGCCACAAAGATAAACATATCCATCACCACCCAAAGTTTCCTTCCTCCTTTACTATAAATTTTTGTGTGTGGTAAGAACACTTAACATAAAAGTACCCTCTTCACAATTTTTAATATATAATACAGTATTGTTAGCTATTGGCACTATGCTGTATATAGATCTCCAGAAACTATTTATCTTACATAACTGAAACTTTGTATCCATTACCCTCACCTCCCCATTTCCTCCTCTCCACCACCATCCCAGTCCTTGGCAGCCACCATTCTCCTTTGCTTATATGAGACTGACTCCTTATTTCCTATATATAAGTGAAATCACACAGCATTTGTCTTTACATGAAATCTTTATTCTAGCTCTATAACAGTGAAGCCAACAGTCTATTGTACATAATTTAAGATTGAAATAAGCAAAGAAATGAAAGGACAAAATCTTTTAACAAACACAACCAACTTTCTATTATTCTGGTTAAAACCCACTTACAAATCCTATTGTGCATTTCAACTGGATGACATAGACTCATTTAAAGACTGCTACCATTGATTTTGTTATCTAAGACTGAAAATTTTAGCATTAATTAAAAAACACATGAATTGGGAGTTGGGTGGCTTCTTAAAGTGCATATTTCTGGCCCCTATCTCCAGAGATTCTTAATTAGTTGGTACAGGTTAGGAACCAGGAATTTGCTTTTTATAAATTCCATCGAAGATTCTGATATAATAATTACTCACATAACACTTTGAGAAACTGCCTTAAGTAGGGAGATTTTTGTATTCTGGTTTGCATAGAACACACCTCTTTTATTCTTATTATACTATTGCCCTAGGTAGTTATTAATAATGTCTCTTTTTTTCTCAAAAGTTGCCTGATTCGGTGATCAACTATGTGGTCATCTTATGACATAGGAGTACTTTGAGGTTATCCATAAATTTAAAGATACTGCAGAGTTGAGGCCAGCTCAGGAACCAAAGGAACAGCTGGGGTTAAAACAACCTTGTACAATTACAAAGTTATCTAACCTTCTAGAAGTACCTAAAATATTGCCACTTTCTCCTTGGAACCCACTGTGCCAAAAAGACCTCAGTAAACTACTTAAAACTGTTCAAATCGGTATCCCTACAATCTCCTCAAATTCCTGGAATCTGACTTGATCTAAGCTAGCCTTTCATATGTGAAAATTAGAAGAGCCATTAGAATCACATTCCTGTTTTCTCACCTCTTTTCATCATAGCTTTAGGCTTTCCTGCCTTATGAGAAAAATTCTTACACAGAGAAACCAGGACATAATTTAATATGATATCACCACCCCAGCAATCTCCATTCTGATTCCAAGAAATCCCAGAGTGCTTTGGAATTAGTGCAATGAGAATGTTAGCCCATATCTGCTCTTATCATTATACAGATAAATTCGATGTCTACACAAATAAATATATTATTCAAATATCTGCAGATGATTTTGTGATTAATAAAATAACTGTATCTGATATGTCCCACTTTGCCCATAGTGGGGAAAGAATAAAAGCACATCATCATTTAAATTCTCAGTAAACAACTCAACATCTCTTCTCATTATCGTAAGAATATCTCTGCTTCCACCTAAGCATCATTTTAAAGTCAAAAAGATTCCAGAGAGCTTTGATTCATTTCAAATGGTAAACACTGGTGGTGCTCACCCATTAATGGAATGATAACTCAGATGTGACAAAAAAAAAACCGTGACCATTACTGGCAGCTGGTTGGCCAGAAGGAAGACTTATACTCCAGGGAACATCTGGGAGATCCAAAGAGGCCCTCTGACTTAAGGCTCTTTTCCCTAACATGATTGACCCGGCCTTCCAAGTTTCTTCAAGTCCAGTGTCACTGAGAATAAGCTCAGCCATGGGGAGGGTATTCCACACCAAAACTGACCTAAAGATTCAAAGTTTCAGCTCTTTAAATGAATTCACACAACCCTTTGAACAGAGGGCAACATTTTCCCTAGGAGATCTAGGATGGGATACTTTCTATCAACCACTTCACTAAACCATAATTCCCACTCTTCCTGTATTACCACCAATATCACATCAAATAAAACCTTTATCTTCTGCTGGACACTAACTAGATGGCTGTTTACCAAGCCCAACTCCTTTTCACCTGCAGGCACAGTAAGATTATATTTCCCTGACTCCTATAAATATAAGTTTGACCATGTAACTGATTTTTGGCCAACAGACTATCAGAAGACATGATATATGCTACTTGTTCTATGTGGTTGTACCCCTTCTCTCTTCCCCTTTGTGCTGCCTGGATATTGGTACCCAAAGTGAACTTGGAATTCACATTTTAAAGATAAGGAAGCCAAATAATTACAAGAGGCTGGATCCTGAACCACCAATTATAGGAGACTATCTGATCAGAAACACCCACATTCCTTATTCTGTGAATGAATAGACTTTATTGTTTTAAACTATTGAGATTTTGGTATTTATCTGTTACATATCTATTGGTATTTTAGCTAATATATAAACCTGTGGAGATGTTACTTTAAGGATATTGGTCAGGAATAACTATGCTCCCTCTAACAAGATTTTTTTAGCTTTGAATCTTATGGAAAAGAAAAATTTGGGATATCAAATCTTTCCCTTCAAGAAGTCTACTAATCATAAAAGAATCTGTCATACCCTCTCCAAAGTATTTTAAATCCTTCCAATCAACAGCTTGTCTTGGGGGAAAAAAAAAAGAACAAGTTCCTACCAGTTATCCAAATACATGCAAATTTAATGAAAGTTTATACTGAAATCATTGTACTGTTTCAATGAGTTTATGCTAAAAAATTAACTATTCTCTTGTAGATGATGCCATTTTAAAATTCAAGGCATTAAAAAATGGTCCTTGTACTCAAATGTGAGCATCAGTGAAACCCAAAGATTTTTAGAATATACTTCATGATAATATAATCACATTATTTTATTTTAAAACTTTAATTCTGTATAGCCATATTCTTAACAGCACCTTTTTTTTCCTCCCCTGCTCACCCAGGGGAGCCTCTGAGGGAGCTCTAAGGAGCCATTTGGCTCAGCTGAGTCAACAGCTTGAAATGATAACAATGATACTGGTTAATGAGGCCATTATTAGGTTCTAGACACTACCATAATAACCTAACATATCTTAACACATTTAATCTCCTTCTGAAATGCATGTGGAAAGTGCTATTACTGTCTCCATTTTATAGAAGAAAAATAGAAGCACAAGATCATACAACTAGCAAATTTCAGGAGTGAGATTCAAATATAGACCCTAGAACTCCAGGGTCTGTGTTCTTACCTATTTAGAGGATGTTACTTCTTCAATTTAAAAATTACTTATCTAATGTAAACATATTTTATCTAAGGGGAAAAGAGGAAAATAAAGGTTTAATGGCTTTCCCAAAATTAAGGCACAATATGGTAGCAGGATTAGACTTAAAATCCAATTTAGGAACTGATAATACAATATTGCATCTCACAAACCACTGTGCAATTGAAATGTGGTACTGGCAGTTTTTACTTTCATTAACTTTATTTTGTTAAATAAAAGGCATTTGTTTTCTCATCTTCAACTTATTTCTTTTAAGTGCTTTGAGTTACTTCCCATCCTTCTTATTTATCCTTCGAAATCAATACTGCTTTCCAAATTACCCTTTAAAAACACACATGCATCTCAATTTACCTAATAATGTACATTCATGTCAAACTCTTTATTGAAGGAGGAAAGGCATAAATAAATCAAAGAGTAGGGTTGAAAATTAACAACAAATATGTAATGAATGAAGGAATGAAGTAACTGGTTAATATAATGTTGTTGGTTAAGTATCAGAAAATGATTCCAATTTTAAGAGAATAGCTACACTTCCACTTAGGGTAAAGTGAGTAATAATTTGATGCCTAGAATGTGCTCATAAATGCTAGCTATTAGATACTTTAAAGACAATATCATGATAGCATGGCCTCTCTCATATATGCATACAATCATTAATAGTTCTTCTGATTGCTTTCTTGTGTGTATGTGCATGTGTGTATATGTTTTCCCATAATAGTTCGGATGGTACCAAAACACATATACACAAATTTGTATATAATACTCAGTTTGCATCTAATAGGAATAAAATAAATACAAGGATATGTAACACATATATCTTGAATTTTTTATTACCAACTTGAAATAAAAATGTAAACATTGTTTTTGCAATAGTGATTACTAGAAAATGAGATTTTGTAAAAGGATTTATTTGTACTTATTGCTTGACCATACCATTACCAAAACTCTTCTGAAGATACAACAAAATGAAATATTCTAGGGGTGCCTGGGTGGTTCAGTTAAGCATGGACTCTTGATTTTGCCTCAGGTCATGATCTCACAGTTCATGGAATTGAGCCCTGCATCAGTCTCTGTGCTGACACTGTGGAACCTGCTAGGGATTCTCTCTCTCCCTCTTGCTCTCTGTCCCTTCCCTGCTTGTGTGATCAAGCTCGCTCACTCTCTCTCTCTCTCTCAAAATAAATAAATAAACATTTAAATAAATAAAGAAATAAAAGTGAAATATTCTAAATACAGCTTTATAACCTTTTCATTGTGGCTGTGATAAGGTAACTTGCAGGAATACTTAATCTCATATAATATCTGAAGGCTGTGTAGAAAGTGTTTGGCTCCTGTTCTTGAAATTTTGAAATTGGATTTTCTTGTTATATGCAATCACTTTGTTGTATGTTGTAGGCGGTAATCTCTGTAGGAATTAGCAGAGAATAAGTGGCAAGAACGTACAGCACTTAAAGTCTTGCGTGTATGCAAACCAAACTGCTGAGACCTAGGACATGAATCAGTTTGTTTAAGAGACAAAAAAGCCCCAAATATAACTAAATACAGATGTGTGCTCAGCAAACAGTTTGACCAAATTTGGTCCTCAAAACACACACGTGTTTGACATTAAATAGCTCATCAGAGTATGACACTCAGGAGGCCACAATTTCTAAATAATCCCAGCCTATTTTTATCTCAATTAATAAGGCTTCTGAGGACAAAACTGACTTGACACAAAACAGCTGTGTATAGGGAATGGTTGAAGAAGTGTTTTTTTTCACCTTACATTTCAACAGAAGGGGGCAATGGTACTCTCTGATAGAGAGACTGCCAAGGGTATATGAAAAGCCCAGACACTTGAAGAAGAGGAAACTGCTACTAGAGTGGCAGCTTCGAATATATGCCATGTCACCGGACAAAAAACTGTCCTAAGGGAAGCATAGGTGGTGTCTTCTGCCCCTTGCTATGACAGAATGACAGGTTACTTTACCAGAGCAAATTTAGAATAGGAATGGACTCAGGATATGAGAAAAGGAGAGAGAACAGACATTTGTGTTAATTCTTATTAATTCTCAAAGGTACCAACATTCTGACATGAATGATCTGGAAGAAAACCTCTTCTTTCCTAAAGGTATTAAATGACTTGCATTTGAAATCTTAAAAGATCCAATGTTGATAACATTATCAAAAGTTCTTAGGAACCTACTGAACTGTGCAATGGGCAACAAATTCAAGTCTTGAGTAGAGCCATCCTCAAACTTCAGTACACTTTAGGATCATCCAGAGAGCTTTAAAAATCTAGATTATCAGGCCATATTCCTCAGACCAATTAAATTGAAATCCAGTGAGAAATTTGAAAACAGTGAGACCCAGGCACAAGTAGGTCTTAGAGCTTCCGATGTGCAGCTCAGTTTGAGAACCAGTGTTTTAGTACAGAAAGAGGGTTTCCTTTAGTGAGTTTCTGGCACAGGTTAAAGCATGAGATTGAGTTTTAGAAACAGATCAAACTGAGTTAGGCATTATAAGCATCTTCCCTTAATTCCTACATATTTCTTTCTTTGTCTTTGAAGGATGGTGATACATGCCTCATTTGGTATCTGTGAGGCTTACATTAAGCATTAAGTATTAAAAATACTAAGGTTATTAAAAATGAAGTTATTTTTCTTGTCTTCATATATTTATACTGCCACCTATGACTCTAGATCCATTAATCTTGTATCTAATTTCTTTTCGTTTCTCTTTTTTTCTTGTTCTGCCTTTACCTCACTTAAGGAACCTCACACATGTTCTACTTTTTTTTTCTTCCTCATTTTATCTTCTTTTTTGGGGGGGAGGCCATCTCTCTTTGTTAAAGTTCTGCTTCACTGATGGAACTTAAGAATATAGACTTTGAGAGGCTGTTTTCAAGTACTTTGAGACAATCTGAGCCCCAAATTAATACCAGCTGGATCTCAGCACCACCCTTCTTCCTCCAACTTTCAAAACAGCCCATCTCTAAAGAACACAAGTATCATTTCTGATATATGCTGTTGCCACTAGGTGGGGCTCAGAGCACACAATGACTATTCCATGTTTAAGTGACTTCATACTACACTGAAGGTCATATTTTATGTAGAAACCAGAGATTATTTAACAACTTTTTAAAAATAACTGGTTGGATGGGGTTGGGCGCTGTTAATATAAGAAATAAAAAAGACACCGGATTATAATACTATTGTAGGGGAGCTGATCTGCCACCTCAAAAAATGTCTCTTTGGCATAAATAGTATTTTAGGCTAATTATTTTTACAGTAAACACAGGAAAAGCTATGAAAACCAACTAAAAGTTAGTCATTTTATATATTTTTATATAGAGAGAGATAGCATGAGCAGGGAAGGGACAGAAGGGAAGAGAGCGAGTGAGCGAGCAAACGAGAGAGCGAGAGCAAGAGATCAAGCAGGCTCCGCGAGCCCAGCACAGACCCTTATGTGGGGCTCGGTCTCACAATTGAGATCAGGACCTGAGCTGAAGTTAAGGGTCTGAAGCTTAATTGATTGATCCGCCCAGGTGCCCCAAGTAAGACATATTTACATGTACAAGGAAAATCTCCATTTGTTAGGGTGTCTACCTCTCTATACCAGGAAGAGAAGAATGAATCTAAATCTCTAGAACCTCTGATCAATGAAGAAAGCGGGAACTTAAATATGGATAACATCCTTACGCTTGTTTACTGTGCTTTTCCTCCATCCTCTATAACTGCATATCCCCACCTCCAGCATTATTTTCCTTTGGTTCAAGATGATATTTAAGGGGGTGGCTTGGGCCATTTTGAGGAGATACTCAGTTTTTCTGAGTATACATGTATACAGGTCTCTCCCATGTATACAGGAAATATATATGTTATTAACCTTCAGTTTGTTTGTCTCCTGCTAATCTGTCTTATATCAATTTAATCATTATACCAGCCAAAAAACCTAGAAGGGAAGAAAGGAAAATTTTTGTGCTTCTACACTTACATTTGACGTTCAGTACCATTACCATTCATGTTGAAGAGGTAAGGGTTTCAATCTCACATAGACAAAAATAACTAGGTGGGTAGTAATAGAAATATAACTAAAGGTTGTGTCTTTAGGGTATTAGTTTTACTGGTATTGCCTATATGGATCTAGGAATAAAATGGCTAAATTATAAAAATCCCAGAACTAAACTACTACTAGTGTATTTAATAGTGCTACACTGGGGCACCTTGGATGGCTCCGTAGGTTAAGCGACCAACTTTGGCACAGCTCATGATGTCACGGTCTGTGGATTCAAGCCCTGCATTGGGTCTATACTCATAACAGCTTGTAGCCTGGAGCCTGCTTTGGATTCTGCATCCCTCTCTCTCTCTCTGCCCCTCCTGAGCTTGTGCTCTGTCTCTTTCTTTTTCTCTCTCTCTGAAAAAATAAACATTTGAAAAGAAAAGTTTAAAAAAACAGTGCTACATGGAATCCATATTTCTTCTCAAAGAGGAGGATGCATTTTCAGTTCACATTGAAAACTGGAATTCATGTCGTCAAAGGACTAGGTTTATAAGAATCTTTCCATCATTTCAGGAAAGAAAAACTGATGATTAAGAAAGGAACAGGACAGAGTGAGATCAATCAGAATAGGCCTAGAAAGCTAAACTGAATTGGAGAGAGGTCACCAAAGGAATACAATCTTGGTACTGGGGCATTGTTTAATGCCTGAATTTTAAGCAATTAAAAAAGCAATAAAAAAGATGTCATATTTTCTATTATTAACATCCTTAAGAAAACTACAATCCCAGTGTAGACAATGTGGGAACAAGATCACTGCACAGTACCTGGAATAAAATCAAAAGCAGCAGGACATATGCTGGCTTACAAAAGAAATAATAGCATAGCTATACCTGGCTAAGACTTGGCTAAGATGTTTCACTAACTGCTACTGTGAAAGTATGGAATTTAATATTTTAATTCACCATATAAAATTTTTCCTTTTCATAGTGCATTTATATTTATTGATCTCGTAAATCAAGCACTATATTACATCAGACATTGGAGATAAAGCCACAATTAAGACAGTTACATGAATGAAGGGGAGCAAAATTTGCCACCCTAAAACATGCCTCTTTGGCATAAGCATTATCTTGACCTGGTTATTTTTTAATAAACAACAGACACATGAAAAGCTCTGAAAACCTAGTAAAAGTTAATCCTTTTATAAGTTACTGTTACACTTAAAAGGAAAATCTCCATTTGTATAGGTGTCTCCCTCTCTGTACCAAGAAGAGGGGGGTGACTAAATCTCTGGAAACTTATCAGTGAAGAAGGCAAGGACTTAAATTTGCATAATAACTATCCATGTTTATAGTGCTTTGCCTCCCCACACACACACCCTACTTCCCTGCCCCCCCATCACACACACAACCAACACCTTCATTTGTCTTTGCCTGAAGAGAGTGAGAAGGAAAGCTGGTAAAAAGCAGATAAAAAGAGGGCAGCCAGATGTCTGAGGCCAGATATTCCCCTTGCATGCATTTGGCTTCTGCAATCTTGCTTGCCTCTTTTACCAGCCTGAAGTCAGGAACCAGAAGGTTGACTGTACTAGCCCTGTCCGACTCAGAAGCACATAAGTATAAAAGATCAGTAAAAACTAACAGGCAACTGACAGAATGGGAAAAGATAGTGGCAAATGGCATATCAGATAAAGGGCTAGTATCCAAAATATACTCGCTAAACTCCATACACGAAAAATGAATAATCCAGTAAAGAAATGGGCAGAAGAGAAGACCTGAACAGACACTTCTCTCAAGAGGACTTCCAGATGGCCAACAGGCACATGAAAGCATGCTCAGCGTCACTCATCACCAGGGAAATAAAAATCGAAACCACACTGAGATACCACCTCACGCCAGTCAGAGTGGCTAAAATGAACAAATCAGGAGACTATAGATGCTGGCGAGGGTGTGGAGAGACGGGCACCCTCCTACCCTGTTGGTGGCAATGTAAACTGGGGCAGACACTCAAGAACAGTGTGGAGGTTCCTCAAAAAACTATCCATAGAACTCCCCTATGACCCAGCAAGAGCACTGTTGGGGATCTACCCAAGGGATACAGAAGTGCTGATGCATAGGGGCACATGTACCCCAATGCTCATAGTGGCACTTTCTACAATAGCCAGATCATGGAAAGAGCCTAAATGTCCATCACCTGACGACTGGATCAAGAAGATGTGGTATATATACACAATGGAGTACTACATGGCAATGAGAGGGAATGACATATGGCCATTTGTAGCAAAGTGGATAGACCTCGAGGGTGTCATGCTGAGTGAAGTAAGCCAGGCAGAGAAGGACAGATACCATATGTTTGCACTCACAGGTCTAAGAGGACAAACCTAACAAAGGGTCATCGGGAGGGGAAGGGGGAAAGAGAGCAGGGGAGAGTGAGGGACACAGATGAGAGACTATTGAATACTGAAAACAAACCATGGACTGGAGGGGAAGGGAGAGAAGGGGGTGATGGTCATGGTGGGGGGCACTTGTGGGGAGAAGCACTGGGTGTTATAAGGAAACCAATTTGACAATAAACTATTATTTTAAAAAAATCAGTAAAACCTGAGCCAGATGCTCAGCCTTTCGAAGTGACTCTGCTGGGCCTGCACCAGTGCAAAAGAAACAGCCTTTTCTGATTCCTCAAGTACGTGTCACTTGTGCCTTCCTGGGCACCAAGTAAGTGCTGTAACAACAGGATTTAAGGTGAGGGCTTTGGACTTTTCAGATAGTTATTAAGTTTTCCTGGGTCTCTCCCATATATACAAGAGACATACATGTTATTAAACTTCTCTTTGTTTTTCTTTAATCTTTTATTACAGGGGGATCTGAGCCAAGAACCTATGAACATAGACAAAAAATTACTTTTCCACCCCCATTAACATTACCCTTCTCATCCTCAATATACTTATATTAGCTATAGATGTGAAGGTCCCCCAATAAATTATACCAAAGGGGACCCTAAATGTATTAGTTTCAAATATACTGATGTCTTACCCTGAGCTACTAGGAAATGCCTAGCAATAGAAACTTCTTTTTTGAATCCATACTGAACTTCTATATCTTGCTCTTTATTACAATTTTCATCAAAAATGTAGGCTGTCATTCTTGAGAGAAATACTCCTTGTAGACATTGTTCTTATTCATTGATTTCCAAATGTATAAACACGTTGTCCTTAAATTTTGTCTTGGTACCCCCAAAATAACTATGAGAAGTATTAGATAACAAAAATTCAACCTAGTAAATTTTCAAGATGTTAGTGGCTTTATAAATCTATTCATGAATTGGGCAGCATCCCATGGAGCAAACAAGGAGGAGCTCCAAAGGGGTACAGAGAGGGAAGGTTGTTAAAGGCAGGACAAGGAAGTCATAAACAGAATAAAGGATTTTAGGTGAGGGAGGTCACCTTGATTTGAGGACAACAATGTCTTAGTAGGTGGATTATCATCTTTCTCTGGGGGAATGGGAAGAGCCAATGTGGCAGATTACTTTAGTGGTGCTTATCAGAACGTTTCTGATACTAGTTAAGACTACATTTTTGGGGAGGTTGAAACTGTAGTAAGGTTAGGTATTAAGACCTGGTTTGATGACTTGGCCTAGTCTAAGTGATACCATTTTGGACATGTGGTTTTCTTTTTAACAGAAAGTGAGGATAAGACCCAGCTTTTGAAGTTTCCAGGACTAATTTCAACTCTGTGTTTACAAGTTCTATGTAGTGGAATGCTGTGTAAGATTTTACAAATGAAAAGATTTTTTGAAAACAACAGTTATACTTATTCTGTAGTTGCTTAAATACTGTTGCCCCCAAAATTCATGCCACCCAGAACCTCAGAATATGAACAAAGTCTTTGTGGATGTAATTAGTTAAAGGTTTTTAAATGAAATCATCCAGGATTTAGGGTAGTTATTAAATTCAGTGACTAATGTCTTTTTAAGGTAAAGAAGTAAATTTGGACACACACACAAAAAAGAAGTAAATCTGGACAGAGAGAGAGAGACATAAAGAAAACCATGTGAAGATGAAGGGAGCAGGGCACTTGGGTGGCTCAGTAGGTTAAGCGCTGGACTTCAGCTCAGGTCATGATCTCACGGTTCATGGGTTTGAGGCTCGCATCAGGCTCTGAGTTGTTGGCACAGATGAAAGAGCCTGCTTCAGATTCTGTCTCTCTCTCTCTCTCTCTCTTTCTCTCTCTGCCTCTTCCCCACCTGTTCTGTCTGTCTCTCAAACATACATACATAAATACCAACATCTTATTTCTATCAACTGTATAATACCATCAGTTTAAAAAGAGAAAAAAAAAGAAGATAAAAGGCGAGATTCACCAACCTTTGCTGCCACAAACCAAAGGACACAAGTATTTCAGGCAACCACCAGAAGGTAAGAGAGGGTCACTGGATTCTTTCTCAGAGCCTCCAGAAGGAACCAATGCTGCTAACACCTTGATTTTGGACTTCTGGTCTTCTGAATTGTGAAGGAGAAATTGTTATTGTTTCAAACCACCAAGTTTGTGATGATTTAGGAAATTAAATGACCTCAAATTCATCTCACAAAGTGAGTAGAAAAATTATTAAGTGAACCCCATACATATTACAAAATCCTAAAACCTGCCACAGACAGAACAAGTAAGTATCACTCTTAATGAAGAGTATTCCAGAATGAATATGCCACAGATTCCTTTGGCCTTCCTTCTAGTATTTCCTCATCTGTCATTGCTGATGCTTTGGGAGTGCCATGCTCAAGGTAATTCATGCCTGGTGCTACTTCATGAAAGCTCATAAATGGTCCTATTCATGCCTGCCTATTCAGATGTTTCAGGACTGAAGTGAGAGCCAAGAATTATGGAAAGGGTTGTCAATGATTGTAGTTGCTACATCCAAACACTTCCTAAAAGATGTAATAGCCCAAAATATGTGGGAGGAAACATACACAAGAGGGACAATTCCTAGTTAGAGCAAGGTGGTAGGGAAGCGATAAAAACTACCTGTGAAACACTTTTACTAAACTTGAACCATAGAGATTGTAGACTAAGTCAGGAAGAAAGGATAACATGTAACATCTTGGTATTATTTGGTGGTCTTTTAAAAGCAGGACTTCTCCTAAATAATACTGTCCATGCACAACTAGATAAAAAGATGCTGACAGGATTGTACGATATGAAGAACACTGTGAGAATGAAAGAAAGAAAGAAATGTCAGTGTTGGAAATATAAATGCATTGCTCCTACAAATATACTTTAATATTTGAAAGGGATATGTGATTCAAAAATGTTTACAATAAAATCTGCCACCCCCTGAAATTTTAACAGGTAAAGGAAAAATTCTACCTACGTCACAGTTTTCTCTACTCAGGAAACTCCCTTCCACCCCCAACCCTGTCTTCTCCTCGCCCTTGACCATAATCATGGGTTTTTTTTGTTTTTTTTTAAATCTTTAAATGTTTTTTTATTTATTTTTGAGAGACAGAGAGAGAGAGCACAAGTAGGGGAGGGTTAGAGAGAGAGGGAGACGCAGAATCTGAAGCAGGTTCCAGGCTCTGAGCTAGCTGTCAGCACAGAGCCCAACACGGGGCTTGAACCCACAAACCATGAGATCATGACCTGAGCTGAAGCCAGAAGCCGGACACTTAACTGACTGAGCCACCCAGGCGCCCCCATAATCATGTTTTTTACTTTTAGTGTACATATCAATGACTCATTTCTCGCCTTAACAATTAAAACTCTTACTAGTAGTATCCCTGTTCTATCTTCATTTCTCCTATTTCTAATATATAGTCCTCATCCAATATAAAAATCTAGTCAAAAACTTTTAATGGAGTAAACACACACACACACACACACACACATACACACACACACCACACTTCATAGCCTCAAATCAAGCTACTTCTTAATATAAACTAATCTATACTTTCAGTTTTACCTTGTACTAGTCCATTAAACAATCCAATGTTCTAAATAAATAGAGGATGTACTGCCAAACTTACTTTGTATTTCTTGTCATTATGCCATATCTTTGCATTTCTTTTTATCATTCTATATATTTTTTGTTTTGCACTCCCAACTACTATACTTTCTTCCTTTTCTATGTATCCAATCACTTCTATGTTTAAAGTTTATATCCTTCCCTGATCATCTAAGACAAAACTAGTGCCATCTTTAATAAATTCCAGTAGAATATGCTTATAATTCATTTGATACCACACATTTCATTGCAGTTTAATAAAATATAGTCAAGGAATATTCTAGATAGAACAAACTTAGGAAATGTATATCTCCATATATCTATAGCTTGCCTGATAAAAGAATCACCAGGGGACACCTGGCTGGCTCAGTCAGTACAGCATGCAACTCTTGATCTAGGGGTCTTGAGTTCGAGCCCAATGTTGGGTGCAGAGATTGCTGATAGATAGATTCCTAGAAGCTGCTCCAAATGTCCTTAATCAGAATCGTCAGAACCTGGGCATCTGTATTTTTAACAATGTCCCATGTGAATTTATAAGTACCCAAATTTGGGACACACTGGCTCAATCTATTCCCCTCATTAAACAGATGAGGTAACTGTAATCCCCTGCCTAAAGATAAGCACCGTACCCAGAGATCGTATGGGTAGTTAGAGGCAGAGTCAAACTTGGGGCCAAGTAAGGTTATGTGCTCTTTCCATGGTATAAATATCCCATTCAGAATTATAAGCCTTTGAGAGAGTAACTGGGTCTTTGTTTCCAACCACCACCCATTCCATGGTATTTTGCATACTAAGTTACACATACCCACTTGAGAAATGTGTGGTAAATTAATTTTAGGGGTATATACTACAAACTCTATGTCAGTAGCTTCCAAATAGGTTAATAAAAATTATATTACTTGACACAAGTAGTTTTATAACTGAGAACACAAGATTTAAAAAGAGAGGGAAATAAATAAATATACTTGATTTTCAATAAATACCAGCACTTTACTCCTGAAAATTCCTTCCAAATGCTCTCCTGCCACTTTTCAGGGACTATAAAATATTTTAATTTTAACCTGATGCCTGGAAAATGCATGTAATAAAGTCCCTCAGGTACAGAGTCCGTGAACCTAATGGGTAGATACACCACAGACAGATGAGAAAACTCTAGTCTCACTATAAACACTGGAGGGAGCTATGAGATTTGAAAAGATAAAGCAAACAGTAGAAGAAGGAAAAAAAAGCAATGTTGGCTGTTTAGGACATAATGTTTTAGGAAATAATGAGTGTTCTTCTAATTTTCCATCCTATGATACAGTACTATTTTATTCACAATTAAGACTCCACGGTTTTGTAGTGGTGTTCTTTAAAATTAAAAAAAAAAAAAAAGCCCAATTGTAACTTCTTGGCATCAGCATTTTTTTCCATCTTTGCAATGCCCTGCACTTGTTTTGATCTGACAAGCTTAATGTCATTTGATAGGATGAAAGCAGACCAGTTTTTGAGAGCTAAATGCTTCAAGGGCACTCATCCATTTTGTGAGAAATTTCTATCGCTTTCTAGTGCTTCTATCTTCTGTCCTTTAGATAACAGAATAAAAATGAATACATTATAAGGTCTGAAATCCTGTCAGAAGGAAAAAAAACATAAGCTTCATACTATATAGTATCCTAAGATATAGACAGAAAGCTCTATAAATAGAAGAAACATTTTACCTAAAAATAAGAGTAATGACCATTTAAAAATAACTTACCATATTTTAGTCACAATAATCAAGACATACATAATCTAAGTATTTTATTTAGTGCCCATGATATTTAGTAGCCATGAAATTGCTATTCAGAGAGCTATTTTTCTTTCAGTTTTACAGATTAGGTAACTAAAATTTAGGAACTTAAATTTGTCAAAATCAAATATCACCGAAGAAATAAGCCTTGATTCAAAATCCTGATCTGCCTGACTCAAAACCCTAAGCAATAACCTTTTATTAGTAGTGGTATGTTTCTAGGTTCAGCCTAATCAATGTTACCTGGGAACATGTTAGACATAAACGGCATCAGGCCCCACTCAAAACCTATTGAATTAGAATCTGCATTTTAACATGTCTCGTGGCATAACTCAACAGCAAAACAAACAAACAAACGATCCAATTAATAAATGGGCAAAATATATGAACAGAAAGTTTTTCAAAGAAGACATCCAGATGACCAACAGGTACATGAAAAGATGCTCAATATCGTTAATCATCAGGGAAATGCGTATCAAAAGAACAAAGAGATATCACCTCATACCTCTTAGAATGCCTTTTATCAAAATGTTGGTGAAGACGCGAAGTAGAGGAAACCCTCATGCACTGTTGGTGGGAATGTACATAGGTGCAGATATCATCAACTAGACTGCAAAACTTGACCTTTACTGACTACCTGCTTGTATTCGCCAACCCTTGTCCCACATTTTTCCTTAAGCTCTTCTTTCTAGCTTACCTCCTAATTCAGGCAAACAGAAAGCAAAACAACCCCTTAAGGAATACCAACTGCCCTGACAAGACCTCCAGCCAGCCCAGACCACCCGGACCAGTCTGAGTGTAACCCCTGACTCACACTTGAGCAAATTACCATACGATCCAGTAATTCTACTACCAGATATTTATCTGAAGATTAAAAAGAAAACACTAACTCAAAAAGATGTATGTATCTGCATGTTCATTGCAGCATTATTTACAATAGCCAAGATATGAAAACAACCTAAGTGTCCAGTGATGGATGAGTGGATAAAGAAAATGCAGCATATATGTATAATGCAATATTACTCAGCCACAAAAAGAATGAAATCTTACCATTTACAACACCATGGATGGACTCTGAAAACATGCTAAAGGAAATAAATCAGATAGAGAAAGACAAATACTGTATGATTTCACTTATATGTGGAGTCTTTAAAAAAATTAATAAGCTCATAGACACAGAGAACAAATTGGTGGTTGCCAATGGTTAAAGGGAGTCAAAAGATACAAACTTTCAGTTATAAAATAAACAAATGACGAAAATATATAGCATGGTGACTATGGTTAATACTACCAAACGACATACTAGAAAGTTGCTAAAAGAGTAAATCTTGGAAGCTCTCATCACAAGAATGAATGAATAAATAAACAAACACGTACCTTGGGTGATTTTTAAGCACAATATAGTTTGAGAAACATTGTTATAAATGTCTAGAGTGCCTGTTCTCTTATAGAGAGCCCAGTGATATATGTTATTAAATGTAGTAATCCCAGGGGCACCTGAGTGGCTCAGTCAGTTGAGCAGATGACTCTTGGTTTCAGCTCAGGTCATGATCACATGTCCCAGTTCATGGGTTCGAGCCACACACTGAGCTCTGCACTGATAGTGCTGAGCCTGCTTGGGATTCTCTCTTTCCCCTCTCTGTACCTTCCCCTCTTGGTTACTCTCTCTCAAAAACAAATAAACATTTTCTCTTAAATTGAGTAATCCAAGAGATATAAACTAACTGGTAGCTCAAGCATCATATTAGGCCCAAAATATTCTTAAGTTCAGAGCAATACCTTTATATTACGAGATTTGTTTTAAAATTTAGTTAGAGCATGAAACTTTTGGTAATATGTGACTAGCATGCCACCACTATTCATAATAATAAAATATTCAGGAAGTTCTTCTTTACATAAGAGTCTATGAGTTACTATCTACAGGAACTGGGATAAGGAGGAGCCCTTGTTTTCCAGGGGCTTAAAGTTGCACTTGACTGTCTTAGAAGACAAAATAAACTCTTCAAGTAAAACAAAATCATAATAATGGGTAAATGAAGATTACTTCATTCTTCTTTTCTCTCCTTCCCCATTTCTCACCAATCTCTCTCTCTCCTATGTCTTAAATCTCTGGAATACTGGTAAGTACAGCAGAGATTGCCACCCCAAAATATGTTTCTTAGGCATAAGGATTATTTTAAGTTGATTATTTTTAAGAAATAGCAGACACAGAGATGCTCTGAAAAATTACTAAAAGTTACCCTTTTGTAAGAGACATTTAAATTTATGAGAGGCATCTCCATTGTTAAAGGTCTCTGTCATTGTAGCATGAAGACAAGGATGACTTGACAAAATCTCTAAAAACTGTAATAGAGACAAAGACCTAAATCTGCATAACAACCTTACCCTTGCTTGCTGTGTTTTCCTGGTCACCTCTCATAAATGGCTCCCCAACTTCCCATCACCATCTTCTTTGGTCATTAGCTGGTATTTAAGGCAGTGTTTTGGGACATTTGGAGGAGTTACTCAGTTTTCTATGGTATCTCCCATGTACACAGGAGGTATATATAATATTAAACTTCCGTTTGTTTTTCTCCTTTTAATCTCTGTTATATTAGTTTAATTATTAGGCCAGCCAAAGAACCTAGAAGGTGATGGATGAGGGGGTGTGTGGCAAGATGAGGGTAAAGAACAGGCTAACAGCACCTCCGACCCAGGTGGAATATGTGTGATATTCCTCAGACATTCCTGGCCGCCCAAGAACAAAGGAAAGAGTTTTAAGTACCTGCTATGATAATATGGTAAGCTATGGCAAATGAAAAATTCCTTACTGCCTACAGCCCATAGACAAGTCCTTGAAACAAGCAGAGTGACCTCCCTCTAGGAGCTTAACTGCCTTGATGATGACACTTTGCTAGGGCAAAAGAAAATCTTAGCTAAATAACACTGTCCAAACCTTGACGATCTGAGGATCCAGTAAGTCTACTTCCTTTATCTAAGTGCTTCAAGACACATGCTGGCAATCATACTGTTACAGCAACTATTGGGTGCCCAGGAAGAGACAAGCAACACATAGTCAAGGAATCAGAAAAGACTGTTTATGTTGCACCAATGCCAGCCCAGCAGAGTCATCTCCAAAGACTGAGTGAGCCTCTGACTCCGGTTTTACGGATGTTTTATACCTAAGTGCATCTGAGTTGGTGGGAATTGTACAGTCAAGCTTCTGGTTCCTGGATGCTGGCTGATAAAAAGGGTAAGCAAGACTACAGAAGTCAAAAGCATGCTAGGGGAGTATCTGGCCTCAGACATCTGGCTGGCTTTTTTTTTTTTTTTTTTTTTTTGTATCTGCTCTTACCAGCTTTCCTTCTTAATACTTCAAGCTTATGCTCCTGTTATATACATCTGAAGAGCCTCATAACTGAGATTTTACTGAATGGTAATAAATGGTATTTCCTTAGCAACCTCAGGGACCTGGAAACCTCATTTCCAAAATAACCTTAGAGACTGACTCTATCCTTGACCCCCTCCCAATCTGAGGATATATAATGAGTTACCCATCATGACCCCTATGCAGCTCTTCCTGCCCATGGGTCCTGTCCCCATTTTTTAATAAAATCACCTATATGCATCAAAGACATCTTTAAGAATTCTTTCTTGGCCATCAGCATCAGACCTCTCAACCCTCCCACCTTCACACCAAAACTTCACCTGAAGGGAAAAAGGAAAAACTTTTCTGCCCCTAGTTTTGGTGATTCAGATTGGACCTTCATGAACTGGACACTGCTTGTTCCAGGGTTACTAGCTGAGAGATCCTGGAACCTCTGACAAAAAGCTGGCAGAAGATAAGAATTCTTATCATATCAGTCTACTAAATCTCTGTCTTCAGGGTCTGATAGAAACAAAAGTGGTGAAATTTCTTTTTTAAAAATCCTTTTCTAAAGTTAGATTAGCAGGAGAAAATATTTGTGAAACTAATTCTTTAGGTATAGTGACTGGTAATCCTTTTTCTCTGGAAACGGTATCTGTGTTTCTTTGTCTCTGTTGTATTGTTATCTGGAGGAAAACTACAAGGTAGACAAACTTCAATATCAAAAAAAAATTTTCAGAGTTCTCATTCTAAATTGTTTTATTGATACCTACGGAAAAAACAAATTGAAAAGTGGATACAAAAAAGTATAACAGCTACCATTAGGGGCTACCTTAATACAATGAAAGAACAGAAATTAGACTGAGAGCAAAAATGAGAGTCCACATCTAATGTAAATTCCCCTTCTCCACCCTTATACACTGCTTTATTGCCAACCCCCTGGCCCTGCCCTCCAGAGGATCTTTTGCTTCTCAGAGCCCCTAGTCTAAACTTTCCTCCCAAAATCCAGCCCCATCACCCCAGCAAATTCTCTTACATTCCAAAACTCTTCCAACTCCCCCAGAAAATCTCTTAAACACTCAGCGGCCTGTTTTGACCCTCCCCCCCCTTTTTTTTCAAGATTTAAGGAGAATGCTCCAGCCTAACCTCCAGCACAGAGGTTACTAATGTAAATTCTAAATCCAGGAAGTGAATTTATCAGAAATACCCAAGATGGGCAGTAGGACTTGCTTCTTTGTCCCTTATAATTTCTGTTACTTTCTAGGACCATGTAATTGAGCTCTGCCAGCTTAGGGCTTTCCTATACAATGTTTTTTATGGAAGTATCCTGGACCTCCACCACAAAGAATTCACATCCCCTGGACAGCAACAAATCTGATTTATAAACCCCTTGTACCTCTACATTCAAAAGATACTACCAAATTAGAGAAGAGTAGGAAAGATTAGTGGCCATTCACAACCCCACTCACAGGGACCTCAACTGGCTGATAAGATGTGTTCTTCCCTCCCATGATTATCCCACAGCTATCGGACAAGCCACACAGCCCCCTGGAGAAAACTCCCCACATAGGGTAAACAGATGACCAGAATCTCTCTCAGGTCATGCTACAAATGGCCAGGAAATGGTTCAGATAGAGGCTGATATTCAGGGCCTTCATAGGAGCAATACTAGAGACTTTTTTTCCCCTGAAGTGAATAGGTATTAAGGTTTAGCTATGCACTCATAAAGGAGGGCTTCTGAATGCCTTAGCTAAATGCCTTGCATAGACTTCTTGAAGACATAATCCATTAAACCCTGAGGTCCTAAAGCACAGAAATCTTTTAGTTCCCATTTTGGATGGAATGGAAGTCTTCTCCCTGATCTAAAGAAGCAAGCTGAAGATAAGTGAATTAGATGAGCAGGTCAGCCCCTTGATATTAAGACTGCAATCCAGTTCTTTGGGGAATTGTAAAAAAAACCGTCTTTGTTTTAGAAATCTCTTCCAGAACAAGAAATGTGTCCCCAAAAGCAGTTTAAAGCTCACCTTTCTTTACCAGTCCTCAAACCTTTTCTATTTAACTCAAAATGCTTTGTAGATATTGTAAAAGATCAGGACTTTGGAGGGGCGCCTGGGTGGCTCAGTCGGTTAAGCCTCTGACTTTGGCTCACGTCAGATCTCACGTTCGTGGGTTCGAGCCCCACATCAGGCTCTGTGCTGACAGCTAGCTCACAGCCTGGAGCCTGCTTCCGGTTCTGTGTCTCCTCCTCTCTCTGCCCCTCCCCCTCTCATGCTCTGTCTCTCTCTGTATAAAAAATAAATAAAAAGTTAAAAAAATTATTAAAAAAAATAATAAAAAAAAGATCAGGACTTTGGAAACAGAATATTCTGGTACTTATGAAAGAAAGAATTTTAGTATTAATTATTCTATACCTTCAATAATAAACAAATACACCCCAAAACTCTTAGGGGAAAAGTTTAATACTTTCCCTGTGCCTCTGTAATATATTTACCCCCATCTTCTGCAGGACCTAAGAGCCAATCATTGAAATGCAAGCTTTAGGGACATGTTTCTCAGCAGAAGAAAAAAGAATGGGTGGATATTTGGAAATGGGGGTAATGAAGACTCTAAATGTCTTTTCCACAAATATTAGTAGAATAAACATTAGACATCTAAGCAAAAAACATTAATTTAATCCATCTGCCAAAAACATAGTTTGGATCCAACTGTTCTTTTATAAACTAATGCGTTTTACATTATCATACCCATCTTCTGGCTAAAATTGTATTTTATTTTTCATTGCAAAAATTTTACAATTGAACTGTAAGATCAGTTTGTGTCTGTCTGTAAGTTTATATGTATCTACACATGTATTTTATAAATAGGTGACATTTTTCTACTTCCACACAGTCTTGCCAAAATTAACTTGTAAAGAATTCTCTTAAATTGGCTTAAAATTAAATGCTTATAAATTAACTATTCCCAAAGTTCTCAGAAATATAATAGAAACTAACTCAAATGTGTTTCAGTTTCATGTGATCTGGTAAAATACTAGTATTAAAGCTAGTGTAAATTTGTTGCATTAATTAAAACAGAATTTCAGGGCTATCAACACTGAATATAATGTAGATATACAACTTTTATTCTGCCCAAGTTCACTAGTCAAATAAATTCATCTTAATAGCTCTTATAAAATTTTTCAACAAGAAAAATAGCTTGAAATGATAGCTGATTTTGTCTAATATCTCATAGAGTTTATGACTGTAGTCTAAACATTATTGTTAAGAAAAAGTGGTTTCTATAGATATTAGAGAGAAGAGTTTTTAGGTCCACTATTTAGCAATAATTATATTTTATAGTATGCATACTTAAAAATAGCTTCCAAAATCTTTTCAATAACTTGAAATTTAGAGTTTTGCTAAGTTAAATGATGGAAATTTACTGAATATCTAGATCATTTCCAAATAAGAGAAATGATGAAACTTTAATTACTGAACAGAGGTTTGTCTACTTTTGACTTATTGCAGAGAAACTACAGATTAATTTGGGTCAATTAGTAAACATATTATCTGTCACATTAAAAGACTGCACTATAAAAAAGCATATTCTAAGGGTCCCTGGGTAGCTCAGTCAGTTAACATGTAAATTGTCTTTGAGGTTGTGTTATTTATCTATGAACTGGACTAGATCCTACATTCTTAAAGTTGCCTCATCTGGCTACAAATCTCCAAACTAACGTTTCCAATTTTCTCCCCTCCTTTAACTTGGAATTACTGACAACTAAAACTGTCCTTTTTCCTGAAGCCCTGATAAGTGAAGCAAGATGATTTGATATAAACTTAGAGAAATCACAACAAAAGCTCATGTGTAGACCATCTACTTCATTATTCTTAAGAGCCACTAGGAAAATTTACTGGTATACCCAGTGACATCATCAGAGGCATTCAAACTGCAAACGAGGAAAATCTGATTGCCATTGCCTGCCCTCACACCATCTGAAAATGCTTTGAGCCTGAAGTCTAGAAATCTTCTCAACTGGCAGCTCTCAAGACTCAGACACTAGATTTGTAATTTACTCCAAACATTACCCTTTGCTTTTCTTTTGTTTACATACAAATGTCTTTTTGAAAAGATATTTTTTATATTTTATATAATTTACTGCTAAATTGGTTTTCATACAACATCCAGTGCTCATCGCAACAAGTGCCTTCCTCAATGCCCATCATCCACTTTCCCCTCACCTCCCAACGCCCAACCACTCTCAGTTTGTTCTCAGTACTTAAGAGTCTGTTATGGTTTCCTCCCTCCATCTCTGTAACTATTTTTCCCTTTCCTCTCCCCCACGGTCTTCTGTTAAGCTTCTCCAGACCCACATATGAGTGAAAACATATGATATCTTTCTTTCTCTGAATGACTTATCTCACGTAACATAGTACCCTCCAGTTCCATCCATGCTGCTACAAATGGCCAGATTTCATTCTTTCTCATTGCCAAGTAGTATTCCATTGTATATATAAACCACATCTTCTTGATCCATTCATCAGTTGATGGATATTTAGGCTCTTTCCACAATTTGGCTATTGTTGAAAGTGCTGCTATAAACATTGGAGTAGGTGTGTTCCTATGCATCAGCACTCCTGTATCCCTTGGGTAAATTCCTAGCAGTGCTGTTGCTGGGGCATAAGGGAGTTTTGTTTTTAATTTTTTGAGGAAATTCCACACTGTTTTCCAGAGTGGTCGCACCAGTATGCATTCCCACCTACAGTTTTCTTACACTCATTGTGCTCATTTCTCTACATCCTCACCAGCATCTATGGTCTCCTGATTTGTTCATTTTAGCCACTCTGACCAACATGAGGTAGTATCTCAGTGTGGGTTTGATTTGTGTTTCCCTGATGATGACTGACATTGAGCATCGTTTCATATGTCTGCTGGCCATCTCGAAGTCTTCTTTGGAAAAGTGTCTATTCATGTCTTGTACCCATTTCTTCAGTGGATTATTTGTTTTTCAAGTGTGGAGTTCGGTGAGTTCCTTATAGATTTTCGATACTAGCCCTTTATCTGATTTGTCATTTGCAATTGTCTTTTCCCATCCCATTGGTTGCCTATTAGTTTTGTTGCTTGTTTCCCTTGCAGTGCAGAAGCTTTTTATCTTAATTAAGTCCCAATAGTTCATTTTTGCTTTTAATTCCCTTGCCTTTGGAGATGTGTTGAGTAAGAAATTGCTGCAGCTGAGGTTAAAGAGATGGTTTCCTGCCTTCTCCTCTAGGGTTTTGATGGTTTCCTGTCTCACATTCAGGTCCTTTTGAATTTATTTTTGTGTATGGTGTAAGAAAAATGGCATGATACTCTACGTGGGAAGCCCTGAAAGACTCCACCAAAAGTCCTCTAGAACTGATCCATAAGTTCAGTGAAGTTGCAGGGTACAAAATCAACGTACAGAAATTGGTTGCATTTTTATACACCAATAATAAAGCAACAGAAAGAGAATAAAAAAGTTATCCCATTGACAATTGCAGCAAAAACCATAAAATATCTAAGAATAAACCTAACCAAAGAAGTAAAAGATCTGTATGCTGAAAACTAAAGCTGAAGAAGACACATACAAATTGAAAAACATCCCATGCTCATCGACTGGAAGAATAAATATTGTTAAAACGTCAATACTACCCAAAGCAATCTACACATTCAATGCAATCCCAAACAAAGTTGCACTGGCATTCTTCTCAAAGCTCAAACAAACAATCCTAAATTTGTGTGAAACCACAAAAGACACTGGATAGTCAAAGTAATATTGAAGAAGAAAACCAAAGTGCGAGGTATCACAATCCCAGACTTTAGCCTTTACTACAAAGCTGTAATC